>NW_012153396.1:4450335-4458999 GCF_000956105.1 Propithecus coquereli | reverse complement strand
TATATAGTAGGTTAGCAGCAGGGTCAGCATGAGAGTCCCTGTACCCTGAATCCTGGGCTTTTGCTCTGCACACCCAGGTAGCTCGGAATCCTTGGCTCCTTAGACTTGGAGCCGAGGTTCTAAATGGCCCCATCAAATGCTACAGGGAACAACTATTAATAAAATACCTCCTTTCAATTTCCTACGGGGCATCCACCTCTGAGCAAAGTCATGCTCTCTGAGATCCTTAGCAAATACCTTCACTTTTGCAAAGTTTGGGTGCTTCGCACCGGCTTTGATGCTTGGACATTCAGGGAGGTGTTTAGTTATAATGCCCAGTGTGTCAAGGAACACTCAGAAGGGCCTCATAGAGCAATGTTGCCCAAATGCTGGGTCACAGACAGGGGTTGGCCCTTGGGCAGTGGCTCAAGATGAAATGGGAAAAAACAGAAAAGGGAAGTGATTTTTTTACTATGCTAAATTTCATTAATTGGAAGCCCTGTCTTTTATTCTGAGATTATGTCCTTCCTACTTTTTTGGTGTTAAAATTGCCTTCGATGAATTAGTGCTGGGAGTAGATGGCAGTTTATTTTGATGTCCTGAATGGCAGAGTTGAAAGATAGCCACCCTATATAAATCTCCAAAATTGCTTTTGAAACTTTACTGATCCAAGGAATCCCAAGTCTGGTAACCACCCATCATCTTGGAGGGGCAGGAGTTAGGCCCTATGACTCCAGAATCCTCAGGGTTGCGGGAGGCCACAGAGAGAGCCTTGCCTTGAGGGCAGTGATAGAGTATCAAACAGTGGAAGAATCAAAATGTCTGGAGTTGGGCTTTGCCATCCATAAGTTCATGTAGAAAGAAAAGAGCCATTATCATTTTGGTTTTATTTAACAAACATTATTCTCTTCCCCTCCATTTTAAAGATGAGGAAACTAAGACATGAGGGTATTAAGGAACTTGCCCAAGGTCACAGCTAGTTAGCAGCAGAGCCAAGAGTTGAAGTTAGGAAGTTTGGCTCTGGAATCCATGCTCTTAATCCCTTTACTACACTGCCTGGTTAGAAGCAATTTAAGACCTTTGTGGCATGTAATGATCTATTTTCAGCCTGTGGTTCTACAGACAGAAACTGCCTGTGGACTAAGATGCCTGATCTGCCTTGAGCTTTTGTCAATGATCCCCTTTTGAGACCTTTCCACAACGCCACTGGAAAAATCAGAACAGGTGGATGGCCCTTTGACAGGCTCAAAAGATAACAGCAGCAAAAGCAATGAACTTTGGATAAGGCTAGCAAGCCCTTGTAGAGAGGTACTCTAGAGCCTAGGCTGGTAATTTTCAAAAACATTTTTAAAGGAACCAAGCCCTTTTTTTGAAATGTGGACCTATTTGCATAGATAGCGTTATTGCAGTATTCTAGACGACCACAATAAAGCTAGTTGTAATGAATTTTTTGGTTTCCCAGTGCATATAAAAGTTATGTTTATACTACACTGTAGTCTGTTATAAAGTGTGCAGTAGCATTATGTCTAAAAAATGTACATATCTTAATTAAGAAGTACTTTATTGTTAAAAAATGCTAATGATCATCTGAGCCTTCAGTGAGTTGTAATATTTTTGTTGGTGAAGGGTGTTGCCTCAACGTTAATGGCTGTTAACTGATCAGGGTGGTGGTTGCTGAAGGTTGGGGTGGCTGTCGCAATTTCTTAAAATAAGGCAACAGTAAGTTTGCCACATCGATTGACTCTTCCTTTCACGAAGGATTTCTCTGTAGCACGCAATGCTGTTTGATAGTATTTTACCTACAGTAGAACTTCTTTCAAAATTGGAGTCAGTCCTCTCAAACCCTGCTGCCGCTTTATCAACTAAGTTTATGTAATATTCTAAATCCTTTGTTGTCATTTCAGCAATGTTCACAACATCTTTACCAGGAATAGATTCCTTCTCAGGAAACCACTTTCTTTGCTCATCTGTAAGAAGCAACTCTTCATCCGTTCGAGTTTGATCATGAGATTGCAGCGATTCCACTTCTAATTCTAGTTCTCTTGCTATTTCCACGACATCTGCAGTTCCTTCCTTCACTGGAGTCTTGAACCCCTCAACGTTATCCAGGAGGGTTGGAATCAAGTTCTTCAAAACTCCTGTTCATGTTGACATTTTGACCTCCTCTCATGAATCACAAATGTTCCTAATGGCACCTAGAATGGTGAGTCCTCTCCAGAGGTTTTCAATTTACTTTGCCAGATCCATCAGAGAAGTCCCTGTCTGTGGCAGCTACAGCCTCACTAAATGTGTTTCTTAAACAAAAAGATTTGAAAGTCAAAATTACTCTTCGATTCATGGGCTGCAGAATAGATATGTTAGCAGACATGTAAACAATATTAATCTCCTTGTACATCTCCATCAGAGCTCTTGGGTGACCAGGTGCATTGTCAATGAGCAATAATATTTTGAAAGGAATCTTTTTTCTGAGCAGTAGGTCTCAACAGTGAGCTTAAAATATTCAGTAAACCATGCTATAAACAGATGTGCTGTCATCCAGGCTTTGCTTTTCCTTTTACAGAGCACAGGCAAAGTAGATTTAGCATAACTCTTAAGAGCCCTAGGATTTTTGAAATGGTAAATGAGCATTGGCTTGAATTTAAAGTCACCAGCTGCATTGGCCCGTAACAAGAATCAGCCTGTCCTTCGAAGCTAAGCATTGACTTCTCTCTAGCTATAAAAGTCCTAGATGGCATCTTCTTCCAATAGAAAGCTGTTTCATCTATATTGAAAATTTGTTGTTTAGTGTAGCCACCTTCATATGATCCTGGCAGATCTTTTGGATAACTTGCTGCAGCTTCTACAGCAACCCTTGATGCTTCATCTTGCACTTTTATGTTGTAGAGCTGGTTTCTTTCCTTAAGCCTCATGAACTAACCTCTTCTAGCTTCAAACTTTTCTTCTGCAGCTTCCTCACCTCTTTCAGCCTTCGTAGAGCTGGTTTGATCTTCTATCCAGATCACTAAAACTTTCTCCATGTCAGCAATTAGGCTGTTTCACTTTCTTATCCTTTGTATGTTCCCTGGAGTAGCACTTTTAATTTCCTTCAAGAACTTTTCCTTTGCTTTCATAACTTGGCTAACTGGTGCAAGAGGCAGGCCTAGCTTTCAGCCTATTTCTGCTTTTGACACTCACTAAGCTTAATTATTTTTAGCTTTTGATTTAAAGTGAGAGACGTGTGACTCTTCCTTTCACTTGAACTCTTAGAGGCCATTGTAGGGTTATTAATTGACTTAATCTCTCTCTCTTTTGCTATATCTATATCTATATATGTGTATATACACATATATACATACATAGATACATATACATGTATATACATGTATGCATACATGTATATGTGTATATATATGTAGATATATAGATATAGACATATATACATATATGTATTTAGTATGTAGAGATGAGGTCTTGTTATGTTGCTCAGGCTGGTCTTGAACTCCTGGCCTCAAGCTATCCTCCTGCCTTGGCCTTCCAAAGTGCTGAGATTATAGGTGTGAGCCACCACGCTGAGCCCTAATTTCAATATTGTTATATCTCAGGGAATATGAAGGCAGAGTAGAGGGAGAAAGACGGGAGTCAGGGTGGGGAGGATGGCCAGTGAGTAGAGCAGTCAGAACACACACAACATTTACTGATTAAGTTTGCTGTCCTTATATGGGCGTGGTTTGTGGTGCCCCCACCAAACAATTACAATAGTAATACCAAAAACCACTGACCACAGACCACAGTAACAGATATAAGAACGAAAAAGTTTGAATATTGTGTGAATTGCCAAAATGTGTCACAGAGACATAAAGTGAGCACATGCTGTAGGAAAAATGGTGCCAATCAACTTGCTCAATGCAGCGTTGCCACAAGCCTTCACTTTGTAAAAAAAGAAATACTTGCAAAGTGGAATAAAAAAAAGTGCAATAAAACAAGGTATGCCTATACGTATTTTCATGATAAAGGCTCTGAGAGGTCCTGGAAGGCAGGGAAACCACTCTTAATCCATAGTTTTCCTTTTTTAAAGAAAAGATGGATAAATTGTGTTATGTTCTTATAATGGAATACTACAAAGCAATGAAAATACACAATTGCTACATATGGCAGCATCTTACAAATATAATGGTAAGTGAAAGAAGCCAGACACAAAGGCATGCATACTGTATGAGTCCATTTTATATAAAGTTCAAAAACAGGTAAAAAAAAAAATCACATCTTTGGAATTGGAAGTCAGAAGAGTGATTATTCACAGGGAGGTGAAGGAAGTAGTGCCTGGGAGGGGGCATGTGGTAAGTTTTGAAGCTTCTGGTTGGTTATATTTTACATTTTTATTTGGGTGGTGGTTACACAGGTATATTTACTTTGTGAAAATGGTTTGTGCATTTTTCTGTAGATATGCATGTATATATATTATTCTTCATTTAAAAAAAGGAAAACAAAACACAGCAACATTGAAGGGGCCAAAAAAGGAAAGATATGCCCTTTTTTTTTTTTTATCCTGCAGGTTTTCTAAACCAGCTTACCTGGTTCAAAGGCAAGGCCCCTGGAAAACTTATAGAATGAAATGAAAGGTTTCCCCTGGACCACCACTGGAGAAGGGTAGTACGGCACTGAGCAGGGAGGCCCACATTTGTTTGAACTTCTAGTCTGTATTTGTTTCTGGCTTTCTATACTAATCCCCTGTGTATTAGTTTCCTATTGCTGCTGCAACAAATTATCACAAAATTCGTGGCTTAAAGCAGCACAAACTTATTATCTTACAGCTCTGGAGGTAGAAGTCTGAAATGAGCTTAATGGCTAAATCAAGGTATTGGCAGGTTTGTGTTCCTTCTGGAGACTCTAGGGGAGAATCGATTTTCTTGCCTTTTTGAGTTTGTAGAGGCTGCCTGCATTCCTTGGCTGGTGGTCCCTCTTCATCTCCATAGCTAGCAACAGCAGGTCAAATCATTTTCACATTGTGTCACTCTGACACTGACTTGTGTCTCTCCCTCTGCCTCATTTAAGGATTGGACCCACCTGGAAAACTCAGGCTACTCTACCTATTTAAGATCATCTGTCTAATTAACACACTAAATTACACCTACTACCTTAATTCTCCTTTGCCATGTAAATGTAACATGGTCACAGGTTCTGGGTATTAAGTCACTATTCTGCTTACTATACCTGCTAAGGGATTAGATGCATATCCTACTTTACCTATCTCCTTTTTTATTAGCATGGATTTTCTTTCAGATGGCTAGTATCTGACCAAAGAATTAGTTGAAAAGAACTCTTTTGGGTGTGATGAAGGTACAAATAATAAACTCAGCTACTTGCCACTCAAATGAGAGAAGATTTATTTACTTTTAACCCAAGATAACACTTGTTACAACAGGAGTGCTGTAGGTGTCACGCGTGGGAGGACCCCAGCTTGTGGTGGGCTTGGAAAACTCTCTGAGTCTCAAGGTCTGCCCGCTACTCATGCCAATGAAATACAGTCATTGAGAGTTAGCATCTGACATCTGAATTGAAGCCAAAAATGGGGATTATGAGACTGGTGCTCTGAAGGTGAGGTGACGTCGGGATTTATAATTCCTGATCCTGCAACCATGAGTCAGTTTCTTTGTCAATTGTATACTTTTTGCAATACTGAGAAGATTGTTGTTCATAATGGCCCCTTGGGCTAGCAAACAAGGAAAAGACCCATGAAGTCCGTTGTTGCCTAGGTAGCAGACAGCAGGGGTTGGCTCAGATTGGCTGCTACCATGGCAACATTGATTGCTGTCACAAGAAGGGGTGAGGCAGTTAACATTGTCAGAGAACACGCAGACTACCTGCATCAGAATTATCTAGGAGTTTGTTTCAATTTCGAATTCCCAGGACACATTGCCAGAATTCATAATTGGTAAGACTGAGATAGGGTCTGGAATCTGCCTTTTAGAAAACTCCCCAAGCAATTCATAATGCCTGGTGAAAGTTGAGAACTATTGATTGAAGAAAACACTGCATCCCTATTACAAATCCCTATATAAACCCCTTTCACCTCTTTGGTCTGAGAACCAGAGCCACTTTCTTGCTTATAAAGGCCCAATCTTAAAAAGACAAAGTGGATATGCCATCCCAGGAATTTATAATGACAAATGCCCAGGTGTTTTGAATGCTAAGTGTTTAAATGGGTCTTTCAAGATTTCGGCAAGCATAGAATTTTTTTTTCTAAGAAGCATCTGTTAATAACTCACAGAGCTGTCATACCAAAATACACTTTGGGGCTCCCAAAGTAGATTTCCCAAATTGGGAAATGCTGCTTAAGATCACTGTGAAGGACTGGGGTGGGATCCCAGGCAGGGACTGGAGAGAAGCATTTTCTCTCCCACAAGGAGAGATTGCAGGAGATAGAGAACACCACCAAAAATATGGGCTTCCTGATATTTCTGAGAATTGTTGCTGTCATGGGCCACTGTTGTTAATGGGAGTATATTCTTATCCTTCACATGAGTTAAGAATCAGTAGATTAGTTGATATGTGAAATTCAAAGTGTTGTTTTTTTTATTTCTATACTACTACTTTGTAACTCAATGGCTGGGCAGATTCTGGTTTACTAGTTGTAGTGGATACTCTTTTTTTTTTTTTTTTTTTTTTTGAGACAGTCTCACTTTGTTGCCCTGGCTAGAGTGAGTGCCATGGCGTCAGCCTAGCTCACAGCAACCTCAGACTCCTGGGCTCAAGCAATCCTACTGCCTCAGCCTCCCAAGTAGCTGGGACTACAGACATGCGCCACCATGCCCAGCTAATTTTTTTCTATATATTTTTAGCTGTCCAATTAATTTCTTTCTATTTTTGATAGAAAGGGGTCTAGCTCTTGCTCAGGCTGGTCTTGAACTCCTGAGCTCAAACAATCCGCCCGCCTCGGCCTCCCAGAGTGCTAGGATTACAGGCATGAGCCACCGCACCTGGCCTGTAGTGGATACTCTTCACTGCTTTCCTAGCATCCATTCCCCACAGCTTCTCCCTGTGAAAAATTCCAGTTTTGTTCAAGTATCCTCTCCATCCCCAGACCCAGGGACAATATCTGATTTATCAGTGAATGATCATTCATTGGCGATGACTTTTGGTCTAGGGAGTCTGTGTGTGTCCTAATTCATACCAGTTAAGTTGAAGGGAAGGATTTAACATTTGTGTTGGAGGAGAGGTGTCTCTGTGTTTTGTTGACATGAGGAAGGAAACTTGAAGGTATACTACGTGTTTTAGGATGAAGCAAACCCCAGGGCTGCAGGGCAGACAGACAAAACTTGGTTCTTAATGGCAATATTGATTGCTGAATCATTTACCACAGTCTACCATACTTCTCAACTTCCTTATTGTTTAAGCCCATTTTAAATGGGTTTCCCGTTACCTGTGATCAAAAGTTTCCTAATAACTGCGGTGCTTGGTTTGCCTTGCACTCTGTGGTTTTTGCAATTTATATGTAAAATGTAAGAAAAGTGAAAAGAAGAGAGAAGACTATGGCTTGTGGGCTGAGAATCGATGGTCCATGGAATACAATTTGCTGACATAAAAGCTGTTGTGCTGTGTCTTCCTCCTGTGTTGTCGTGTCTTTCAGTTCCCACAACTGTCCACGTCTGGAAAACAAATTCATTAAATCAGCTTTTATTTGCATTTCTTGTCTCAAAAGTAATTATCTGTTTGTTTAGTGTCCCGTTAGCATAGAAAATTGTTTACTGAGGTTGATGTGGAATGCCAAGGTGGGAAAATTAAATCAATTAGGAAATGCTTTCATTGACAAATGGTAGAGAACCTATACTTACTTGTACTTATTGAAGAATTGGCTTTCTGAATAGACAAGTAAATGCTCTTTCTCATTCTGACATTGTTGTGCCTTAGACTTTAGTTCCAATATGGGTGCTGCTTCCCCCAAATGTGTGAAATGTTCAAGCAGGCTGAACTGCTCTGGAGGAGGGCTGTTGGTTCTGATGGCACAGTCTGAAAAGGTATTCCATTTTAAGTGCAACAACTTACCACTTATTTAGTTGGATATTTAGAGACTAAGGTTGGAATGGTTGGTGATATATCAGATCTATGTGGAAACACATGGTACTAGTGACAACCTCAGTTTCCTGCTCTAAGAGATAGGCTGGCAGTTTTTCACAACCCCACTACACATTTGTTCAGTTATCATTAATTTATTTAAAAATATATAGGGAATCCTCAATGTGCCAGACCCTGTGCTGAGTGCTGTATCCCTCTCAGTGGACAGGACACACTGTCGCTGCCCTTGTGGAGCTTATAGGCGATATTGAGAGACAGATATTAAAGATATACCCACACAAATAGTTATTTCATGGCAACCATGGTAAGTTAGGGAAGGTATAGGGCAACATGGAAGCAAATAATAGCAGGGGATTTCAGTTAGATTGGGTAAGGGGCTTAGGGAAGGCCTCTGAGTACCATTTGAGTTAAGGCCTCAAGGATGAATGGAGTTAGAAAGAAGGCAAGAGCCTTTGAGGCAGAGGAAACGGTATATGCAAGGACAAGGAGACTGGGTGTTCTAGGAACTGGAAAATGGCAATTTGGAAGGAGCCAGGAGAACATGGAGGAAATGGTGCTATTTATGTATTTTACTTTTTTTTTTGAAAGTCAATTTTTTTTTTTTTTTTTTTTTTTTTGAGACAGAGTCTCACT
>NW_012153396.1:4416523-4450174 GCF_000956105.1 Propithecus coquereli | reverse complement strand
TCTCGCTCTTGCTCAGGCTGGTCTCGAACTCCTGACCTTGAGCAATCCACCCGCCTCGGCCTCCCAGAGTGCTAGGATTACAGGCGTGAGCCACCGCGCCCGGCCAGAAAGTCAATTTTTTATTGTGGTAAAATATATATAACATAAAATTTGCCATTGTAACCATTTTTAAGTGTACCAGTCAGTGGCATTAATTACACTCACAGTGTTGTGCAACCATCACCACTGTCTGTGTCCAAAATTTTTTCATCACTCCAAACAGAAACTTTGTAACCATTAAGCAATAACTCTCGATTCCTTTGTCCATCCAGCCCCTGGTAACTTCTAATCTACTCTCTGTTTCTATGAATTTGTCTATTCTGGCTATTTCATATAAATGTAATCATAATCTGTGTCTAGCTTATTTCTCTTAGCATAATGTTTTCAAAGTTCGTCCAAGATGTAGCATGTGTTCCTTTTAATGGCTGAAAAATATTCCATTGTGTTTATATGCCATGTCTTGTTTATCCATTCACGTGTTGATAAGACACTTAGATTGTTTCTACCTTTTGGCTATTGTGAATAATGCTGGTATGAACATTGGTGTATAAGTATCTGTTTGAGTCCCTGTTTTCAATTCTTTCGGGTATCTACCTAGCAGTGGAATTGCTGGGTGATATGGTAATCCTATGTTTAACTTTTTGAGGAATCGCCAATCTGTTTTCCACAGCAGCTTGCACCATTTTACCTTCCCCCCAACAATGCACGAGGGTTTGAATTTTTCCACATCCTTGTCAACACTTATTATTTTCCATTTTTTAAATTATAGCCATAGATGTAAAGTGGTATCTCTACGTATTTGATTCTGACCACCATATCCTCAAGAATCTACCTCTTCCGAAATCCTGAAGTTCTTCGGGGTCACTAATCTGGCATGAGGCTTGTAATGTTTACATAAATGTCTGCTTTTTCTAAATAGATGTTCAGCAACTCTGGAACAAGATTTGGGTGGGGGATCAATTTGAACTCCAGTGTCTACCACCTGGTAGGCATTCAATAAATAAAATGATTGTGGTAAAGGTTGCTGATCTTACCTCTCTCACATTGTAAACACCTGGTGGAAGTTCCCAATAGGCATCTAAGAGATTTTTGCTTGATTCAAAGGAATTAATTTTCACGACTATGTGAGGCAGTTGGTGGTTGGTTACATTTAAACTGCGAATCTAATCCCAGCCCCTCTGCTTTACACCCTTCAGTCACTCTCCATTGCACTTCAGGAAGGACTGCGCTCTGCCAGCTCTGACCTTGCCTCCCTCCAGGACAATTTTTTGCCACTTTTCCCCTTTCTCTTTAGGCTTTTGATCATTCCTCAGATGCACAAGGCTCATCTCTATTTTAGGGCCTTTACACCTACTGCTCCTTCTTTCAGGAATTCTCCACTCCTCCAAACAAGCCCTTCTCTCATTTTTTTTTTTTTTTGCCTATGTCCTACTCCTCCTTCAGGTCTCAGCTGAGATGTCATTTCATCAGGGAAATGTTTCCTGACCCTCTCCCTACCCCAGCTCTAGCCCCATTATGTTCTCCTTTATAGCATCTTTTACTTTTTCTGCATAGCACTTATCAAAATTGCAGTAAAGCAATTTTGTGTTTGTTTAAAGTTCATTCTCCTAGTAGTCAGTGACCTCCATGAGGGCAGCCACTCTTAACCTGTATTGATCAGTGTTACATACATGGTAGGCACTCATTGCATGTTTTTGAAGAGAGCTTCTGCCAAGGAGCAGAAAAACTGACAAGTCACCTGTGAATGCTGCTCGCATTCTGGGTGACTCAGAGTTTATGGTATTCTGGAGGAAACAGTGTAGATCAGATGGATAGCACAGTTATGTGGGTGCTTGGGCAGGAAGTTGGGGAGTGGCCCTCCAAGGCCACAGTGAGGTGGCCTCTTTGGCCAACACAGGGCCCAGACTCTTCAGCTAATGTCAGGTTAGAGACTCCAAGCAAGCCCTTCATGGTTCCTCTGCCTCCCAGCCCTCTGTTCGAAGGTCATTTCATAAACTGGCATGCCTTATCTTAACCTTGAAAGTCATGAGGCCAACTCGTCCTGTCCTTTTGCTTTCTTTTGCATTTAAAACAATTAACTTTTGGTTGCAAAAGCAATGCATGATTACACTTATCTTCTAAAACGTTAAAACTAAAGCTAATACTCCCTTTGGACATTACTTCTAATCCTGGTCCTTTATCTTAAAAATAACCTCTGACACGTGTTGGGCATGTAGCTTTATAAATATGTGTTAAAAATCTTTTATAAACCTAATGTGTGATGACAGGAAATAATGGTATTATTTATGTCTGTATTTTATTTTAACTTTTTATTTGAAAATAATTTTAAAGATGAGTTGCCAAGATAGTACAGAAAGTTTCAACATACCCTTCACCAGCCTCTCCTATTGTTAACAGTTTACATAACCCATGGTGCAACTAAGAAATTAACATTGGTGCAATACTGTTAACTGAGTAACAGTCTTTATTCCAACTTCACCAGTTCTTCTGCTAATGTCCTTTTTCTGTTCCAGGATCCCATCCAGAATATCATATTGCATTTAGTTGTCAGGTTTCCTTGGTGTCCTATCTGTGAATAGGAGAATCTATGACAGTTTCTCAGTCTTTCCTTGGCTTTCATGACCTTGACACTTTTGAAAAATATAGGTCAAGTATTTTGTAGAATATTACCTCAATTTGGGTTCAGATAAACCCAAATCTGAATCCAAATTCCCTGAAGTTTTGCCTTTGGGGGCAGAATTTTTTTTAATATCAATACTATGTAAAATTCTGCAAGTTGCTATTTTCATTTAAAAATATGACTTTGGGATATATCTATGTTAATACATATGGATCAAGATCACTTCTTTTAAATTCTCAATAAAATTTCATTATATGAGTATTCTACATTTTATTTAGCCATTCTCCTGTTGGTGGGCATTTAGGCTGATTCTAAATTTTCTTTATTATAAGCAATACCCTAGTGATTATCCTTGCAGCTATCTCCATATGCACACGGGATCATGGTAGATAACTAGAAGTGGCATTGCTGTGATAGAGACTTAATAGATGTTGTCCATTTGCCCTCTGAAGTGGCTGGGCCAGTTTATATTTTTTGATATTATGAAACTTGAAAATTTATGCCAGTCTCAGTTTTATTTTCCATTTCCCTGATTACTAGTAAAGTTGGGCATCTTTTTGTGTTTTTTTTTTTTTTTTTTGAGACAGAGTCTCACTCTTTTGCCCGGGCTAGAGTAAGTGCCGTGGCATCAGCCTAGCTCACAGCAACCTCACACTCCTGGGCTCAAGCGATCCTTCTGCCTCAGCCTCCCGAGTAGATGCGCCACCATGCCCGGCTAATTTTTTCTATATATTTTTAGTTGTCCGATTAATTTTTTTCTATTTTTAGTAGAGACGGGGTCTCGCTCTTGCTCAGGCTGGTTTCGAACTCCTGAGCTCAAACAATCCGCCCGCCTCGGCCTCCCAAAGTGCTAGGATTACAGGCGTGAGCCACCGCGCCCGGCCCTTTTTGTGTGTTTATTGGCAGTTTGTATTTCATTTCATTTTCTGTGAACTGCTTATGTTCTTTGCTCATTTCTCTAGTGGACTATTTATCTTTTTTCTTACTGATTTGT
Organism: Propithecus coquereli; assembly: GCF_000956105.1. Lineage (NCBI taxonomy): Eukaryota > Metazoa > Chordata > Mammalia > Primates > Indriidae > Propithecus > Propithecus coquereli. The sequence goes on along the minus strand of NW_012153396.1, from coordinate 4,446,521 downwards.
TAAGAGTCCTTTATGGTTTCAGAAATAAATCTCTTTTATAGATTGCAAATATTTTTTTCCTTATCTGTTATTTTTCTTTTAACTTTGTTTCTACTTTTTTTTCAAGTTATTCCATCTCTCTGATTTTTGGAACCAAGTTCTTGATTATAAAAATAACATAAACAATGTAGGAAATTAATGGAAAAGTATAAAGAAGAAAGGAAACCACCCCAAATCTTATCACTGAGAGAAAACCACTGTTAACGTATTTAATATTTCCTTCTAGTCTTTTGTGTATGTACACATTTTTTTTTTTTTGCACAGTTCAGATCACATTCATGTGTGTGTGTGTCTGTGCATTTGTTATTCACTCAGTACAATGATCTTCAGACACAAACCCTGGCCTTTTTTCAAATGCACTTGGTTTAAAGGTTGTGTTATACTAACTTTCAACTCCTATTCCTTTTTCCACGTATCCTTAAAAATCTAGGAGGTGAGAGGCCCAAGGCCTGTCCTCAGCTGACTTGAACTGAGGCTGGCTCAAAAACACAAGGAGGGAGTGGGGTAGAAGTGCTCCAGGAGAGCACGTATTAAAAAGACCTGGAGGTTTTTGGTCGACTGCAAGTTCAATATGAGTCAATAATGTGGGTGCCAAGAATTTTATTACATGAATGCAAGGCACTAGGTCCTACAAGGAAGAAGCTATAGTCCTGCTTTGCTCTGATGGTACCATAAACATTTGGTTCAGGCTTGGGAGACATATTCTAAAGGAATCACAATCAGATTGACCAGTTGCATGAGGAGAAGGATAAAGACCCTCAAAACCAGGGCAAAGGAGGAACAATGGAAAGAATGGGAGATACTGATCTGGAATAAGAGGAGAGCTTAGGCAAATGTGACAGAAGTCAAATATCTGAAAAGTCGAAGTTCTAAGAGAGGTTATATCTGTTTGTTTTTTGAAGCTCCAAGGGGTAGAACTTGGGTCCCGATGGTGGAAGTTCAGACACAATTTCTAACTGGTCAGAGCTGCCAGTACCAAGGAATGCAGTGCTCTGGAAATAGTGGGCTGACTGTCTCTGAGTCATCTTCCTGCCATGGCAAGTTGGTGGTGGTTGGGTATTAATGTAACAGCTAACATTTATTGAGTGCCTACTGTGTTCCAGGCCTGTGCTGAGGCCTTACCTATATTATCTTATTTCATCCTGTAGCACCCTTTGATGTAGGTGCTCTTGCTTCCTATCCCTGTCTTATCGATGAGGGCACTGGGCATAGGTCAGGTACCTTACCCAAGGGCACACAATTTGTAAGAGGTGGAACTGGGATTTGAACCGTTCTAACAAAATTCTAAGCTGGTGCTTTTAGTCACCAAGGGGATTCAGGCGTGCTGTTATGGGGGTCTGGACCAGAGGGGTCTTGAGGTCCATTTGACTAGAAGATTCTGTGACTGGGGAAAAGGATACCCTCTTCCCCTAAGGGAAAGCTTCCTAGAGGGTAGGCCAAGAGGCAGTGGAAAGGGTAGCACAGGGGCCTGCTGAGGGGCGCAGGCAGGATGCCAAGGGACAGAAAGCGAAAGGAGATGCAAGGGTGTTCAATGTGCGTCACCCCACAGCTCGGCAACAACCGCTGTTCTGTCGTTTGAAGATCCCTAGACCCGCGTGAGGCACAGACTCGGCGCGATCTGGAAACGTTACGGTCGCCAGGTTCTGCGGCGGAGCTGGGGGACGGAACAGTGCGCCGGTCCCTGGCCAGCGCGAGCTGGGGGCGGCGCCCGGGCGGCGGGGGCGGGGAGGGCGTGCGCCCAGGCTGCTGCGGCAGTTGCGCGCTGCGATTGTTGCTGTGCGGCGGGCTCGGTGAGTGCGGCGGGACCCGCGGGCGGGCGGGCGAGCGAGCGAGCCAGGAGGGAGGGAGAGTGCGCGGCCGAGCGCGCGACCCCCGAGCAGAAGCTGCTTTCTCCAACCGGCCTCCAGCCTACGTGCCCCTCAGGCCCCTCTCCTTAGGCCGAGCCCCGCCCGCGCGCCCGCGGACGCCGCACGCCCCCCACCCAGCGCGGCCCCTGGCCCCCCAGCCCCTTCCTCCGCGTCGCTGCGACGCCCCCGGCCCACGTCGCGCTAGCGCCATTGTTCCTGGGCCGTGGGCTCGCCGGAACCTCGCCTTGCCCTGGGAGCGCGGCCCTTCCCTGCCTCAGAGCCCACCTCGCCGCGTTTCGCTCAGTCCTCCCTTCTCTCAAGTTGGTGGTGGCCCGTTACTCCGTTCTCCTTTTTTTTCGACTGATCCCGGGGTGTCCCTAGCCGCCCCCGAAGCCATCCTTTCGTCCCCTAATGGCTTCCCCGCCCCCCGCGCACTCGCGGTCGCCCCCAAGGAATTGGCGGGCCTCTGTGGTAGGGTGCAAGGTTGGCAGCGTCTTAGCAAGAGCATGAGAAACTGCCAGCTTGGTAGCCCGTACGCCTATTTTGTGTGCGGCACTTCCTGGAAAGGTCACGTCGAATTGCAAACCGCCACACAAAACATGCGTTATTTCCAGATGGCTCCCACTCAGGGCGTCAGCCGTTCGGGTGGCGGCCTCTTCCTTTCCTTTTCCTGGGGCCCCCGAAGCCTGTGAGAGCGAGATGCAGATCTGAGGCCCGAACCGAGTTGTAAGAATAACGTTTTGGGGGGGTTGACTCTGGCAGGCCACAGGTTTTAAAAGCAGTAGTTAGAAGTTGGTGTCCGATTTATTGTTTTCCAAAGCTTTCGGCTTTAGGGCCGTTATGTTTGAGGGTTGTGCTCTGAAGTACAGTGCTCCGAAATGGCTAGTCACCGTCACAGGGGTGTGTATGTTTGTGCGTGCTTGCTCCCGGGTGCGGACAGGTTCTTCCTGACTGAGCTGTACTTGTTTGAGCTGAAAGAGATGTTCTGCAAGGTTCCATTCAGTTCTAAGATTTGATGCCATTGTATGAAAATTTACAATCAGCTACAAATTTCCCGAAGTTTGTGATTGTAGGAAGATTTATATAGTTAGTATTTACTCATAGCACCTGCCAGCCTTAACTAGAAGACATCAGGTCTTCCTCCAGAAAGCCAAATTACAGTGGAATGTTAAGTGGAGGGACGTTCATTAATCTGTCTCTAGGCTATTTCTACTGTTCTATGGGAAAAGAAAGGAGTACGGAAAACATGTTTATTTTTAAAGTCTTTTTATTGCTTAACTCTCTTGCTAAAAAGCTTAATTCAACAAAATAGTTTGAAAAAACACAAAACACCACAACTTTATCGTGTTATTTATGACTATGCTCTATTAAAATTCTTATATAAATGTGTGTTTTTATCTAGTTATAATTGCTGTGTACATATTACTTTGAATTTCGCATTTACCCACATCTCTGGGATGACTATGTATCTAGAGAATCCATCTCCTCTTCGTTTGTAGATGCTCTTCAACATGCCTTTATGTAAGCCCAGTAGTCAACAATGCCTGGTACACAGGCTCTCAGTAATTTTTTGTTGAATGAATGTTGCAATATTTTGAGCTTTTTATATGACATCTACCAATACAAAATGGTAAATATCACAAGGGGTATGATAAGTGACATGTGAGCAATAAAGGCAGTCATACTTTCAGCCAGGGGACAACATTGCATATGTCTAAGGGCCTGGATTTTGTAGTCTGGGTTTGAGACCTGGCTTGCCACTATGCAACCTTGGAGAACTTAATTAACCTTAGAGCTTCACTCAGTTTCTCTCACCTTGAAAAGGGAAAAATAGAACAAATTTCACAGGGTTGTGTGGATTAAATAGAGTAATTTCATTGAAGCAGTTGTGCACACATTAAGTTCTCTATAATTGTTAGATATTTTTTGGCTCAGAGTGGAGAGATATTAACTGTAGCCTGATGGAATCAGAAAAAATATGGAGAAAGTGACACTTGAGAGTAGGGAGAAGATGAAAACATCTTCCTCTGGAGGGTGTGTTGAATAGATTGCTGTCACTAAAAACAAAGGGTTTGGTAGAGCAGTAGTATGAGATAAAGCTGGAAGAGAAATTCTTCTAAGTTGTTTACAAGATATGCTACATGGATTCCTTGTAGTTAGAATAGAATGAATGAAGTAAAATAACCCCTTTTTTACAAGTGGTTGATGTTTTTTGTTTGGTTTGATTTTTTAGGTTCAGACCTGAAAAAGTTAATTGCTTTAAGGAAGTTGGTAGCAAATTGTTATGGAGTGCTATGGTCCTTGACCCAGTGAGTCTTACATGACATTTTACTGATTGAAATTTGATTGCATTCTATGATTGGTTGCCAGTGTTTGCAGTGGCTATTCGTAGAAAACAACTTTAGCAGCAAACCAATAAAAATACCAAAATTGCCAGCAGGGTAGTAAAACTACTACCTTTTTAGGCTAAATACAGGATCAGAAAGGTTAAATTGATTTGAACAATGATGAGCCATTCATTCTTAACCTTTCGTGTGTCTCTCTTGGTTGGAAAGCATTATCAATAGTATGAGGTGAAGGGTGAGCATGGCAGCTCATGCCTATAATCCCAGCAGTTTGGGAGGCCAAAGCAGGAGAATTGCTTGAGACCAGGAGTTTGAGGTTACAATGAGCTATGATTGGGTCACTGCACTCCAGCCTGGGCAACAGGAGACACCACCTTAAAAGGGAAAAAAAAAAAAAAATGAGGTGCAAGAGGCTGCATCCTGCATGTCAGTCATGATCTGCTTGCAAAGAGAAGACTGAAATCTGTACCTGAGACTTAATGGCTTTAAAAAAAAAAATCAGTAAGCTTGTTGGGTATTAGAGTGTGTTTTCATTACAATTGTCCAGCGTAATATATATTTTTAAAAACTTACTGGTTTAATGGAGTTTCTTTAATGTTTTAATTTAAATTTGTCTTAAAATACTATGAAATGTTTCAAACATACCAAAAATAATACCATTTAATATATCTAATACAGACCTTTATCAAATCTTATAGTTAAGACTGTCATTTATTTATTTATTACCATTTTCTAATTGTGTGGTCTCTCTTTATAAACATTACAGATAAAATTGAGGCTGGTATCAATCCTTGTTAATCCTATTCCCCTGTCTTCCCCTTCCCTTCTCCCCTCTCTTTGTCCTCAGTTGAGTAATTATCATTCCCATTATATTTTTATACTTTTATTAACATTTAGGTATCCACAAAATTACATACTTTTGCTTAAGATACATGTGATTCTGTAACATGCTTTTTTATTCAGTATTGCTTTTGATATATATCTGTGTTGATGTATCTTTATTCATTTATTGCTATATTCCATTATATGAATAAACCAGTTTTTTTAGTGGATATTTAGGTGTTTCTAACTTTTTTGCTATCAACAGTGCTGTAATAAACATTCTTGGATATGTTGCCTTGTTTACATGTGTGAGAAAATTTTAAGCCTAGGGAATTCTTAGTTTGTAGGGTATGAGCATCTTTAATCTTATTAGATAATGCCAGGTTACTTTCCAAAATAATAAATACAAAATACCCATCAGCAGGTTATGGGAGTTTCCATTTTGCCATATCCTTACAAACATTTGATAGTATCAGACTTGAAAATTTTTGCCAATCTGATGGGTTTTGATTTGCTTTTTCCTGATTATTAGTGAAGTTGAGCTTCTTCACATCCATTTATTGTTCATTTAGATTGCCTTTTCTGTAAATTCCCTAGTTATATACTTCATTTTTCTGTTGGCTTGTTTGCTTTTCCATCATTGGTTTGTGGCTCTCTTTACCTATACTTTATACTAATTCTTCCTCAGTTATGGTGTTGGAAATATCTCCTCAATGTGCCAGTGAACATGGTGATGACAGTTATTTTTTCTGCTTAGTTTATGTTTAATATGATATTCAATTAGAATTTGTGTTACACATTCTTTTTCTAACATTGTGTTTGTCATAAAATTATCCTCTATAAATTCATAAGGACAGGACAAGTTTTTGTTATGCTTTAACTTTGGGCCAGAATATTCTAGAATATGAAATCTTATAATTATTCGTTTAAGTGTATATATTTACACTACAGATTTCTGCCATTCTGCACTATTTTGTCTAATTTGCCAGATGAGTATTACATGTATTCGACTATTTATCCTTGAGAAACATTTTTTTTAACCAGTTATGTTAGAATCTCTATGTAATTTGTGTATCTCTATCTAGTTTGTTTTAGAGCTGCTAAATAAGCCAGCTAGAATAATGTGTAGGCTGAAATAGCTCAAACATTCTGTATCAAAACTATAATAACTTTAAGTTACACCTGTAAGAATTTGACTGATATCATGCAATCTAAATAAGACCAAGCCGTAACTTGGAGAGTAAGCATTGGAATCTTTCATAAATGTGCAGTTAGTAAATGCCATTTTTTTAGTCTTGAATTGCTGGTTTACTTTTGAAGTAGGTTTGATGAAATAATTCTTGAAATATTTCTATGTAGATCTAAGAGCTTTCAGGAAAAAGAAACATATAGATAGTAGATTAGATTTAGGATGCTTTAATTGACATGAAAAAAATGTGTGAAATTGTTAGCCTCTGGCACATAATGGGCGCTCTGAAGTTTTGACTCCAAGTAGAAACCTACTGTACATTCCTCCAGACATAAAGTATAATACTATGTTGTGCAGAAGCTTCAAATATTAAAACATTGTGGGTTTTAACATTATAAACAATTTATTAAGCACTTTCTGTATCAGTCACTGTTCTTAGCACCTTACACCTATTAATGCATTGAATCCATGTTCTAACTCTGCCCATTTTGGAGTGGAAGAAACTGAAGTGATTATGTAATTTACTCAGTCACAGAGCTAGTTGGTGTTGGAGCCAGGCTTTCAACCCCAGCAGTGTAGCTCCAGAATCTTCTGCACTCTTAACCACAAGTACAATTCTATGTCTTCAGCCAAATTATTTAACTTCTTTGTCCTTTTTCCTTCTTTGTAAAATGAGGATAATATCCTCATTAGTATAGTGATGAATAGAGACATAAAGATAAAAAATAGAAATTAAAAACCCTGAAAAAATAAATAAAAACAAAACAAAAAAGTGAGGATAATAGTACTTAACTCATTGCTGTGAAAGTATGTACTGTGGTGCTTAGAATCATGCGTGAAAAATAGCACTCAACGAATGTTAGCCATTATTATGATAGCAATATTAAGGCGTTGAACTCACGCATATCCCTGAATTTTTACTGAGTGGACTAAACCTTACATGTGACTTTATATACAAAAAGGTAGAAATACTGTGGTGATTATTTTTGCCTGTCTGATTTTTTATCTTTTTGTTATTTTGTAAATAGAAAAATAAGAGCTAAAACAAAGTTGGGTGATGAGCTCATTGGGTGAGGAGCTCATTGGTAAGAGAATGAGTTCTTTTTGAAATAAAGCAGAACTTTTCACTTTTTTTTAATATTCAGGGTTCATTATTAAAGGTGCAAAGTATTAGATATTGACTGAATGTAAAAATTGTGCAGCTTTGTTTATACCTTATGCTTTTAAAGACCTCAGTTAATATAGCAATGTTTTGAAGAAATAGCCAGCCCAATCTTTTAAAATATTTTCTTTACATGCTCTCTTGTTCCTTTGTGTTAGTAATCATTGAAGGGTGTAGTATTATTCAAAATATTCAGTTAGAAGCAAGCTTAACAAGCTGATGTAGAACAAAAATATATAGCATTCTGTATGATATGACAGAGTACTACCACTGTAGTAATAGAATGTTTATGAGAACATAGCAAAATTCAGGTCTTTTTGTATATTTTCAAAACTTTAGGAACAGACGAAATAAATTTGTATTTTCCAGTTACAATTTCAGACTACAGATAAGAGCATGTTGTTGCTTGAAGAAGAAAAACAAATTGTCAAGGCAACAGGTACTGGATTTTTCACTTGATGAAATCTTTTCTCAACTTTGTTATTTTCCATCAGAGAACAAGGAACCATTTGTTCCCAGGCCTGATGCTGAAGTGTTAGCAAAATATTATTACATTAATCAAGCCAAGAATCTTATGCATTTGTGAATCAAGAGTAGGATTTCACAAAGATTCATTTAGAGCATTAAAAGGAACTTGTGCAATATTCTTGCATTTCCAGGCTTATACAGAACTTAGCTTCTGAAAAGCAAAGAGCTCCATGTGTAGAGGTTTAGTGGTTCATTTATTTCTGTCAGTATGTATCAAGTCTACAGTGCAAGATGCTGAGGATACAGCAGCAAATAGAACAGTCTTACCCTCCTGGAACTTATATTTTAGAGAGGGACTGACAGGATGCAGTCAAATATATCTGAAAGTGTAAGTGCAAAAAAAAAAGTAAAGCAGGGTAAGAGGATTGAGTGATAAGTGATATGTGTGGGTAGGTAAGTGCAGTTTTTTAGCTGCAGTTTGGTAGCCATCTGCATCTCTTTGGTGTGCAAACTATAAGTGTTAGCCTTTGACAGGAATTGGGGCAAATGATGTGAAGAACTCTGAACGAAAATGATGAAGTGAAAAATGATCAAAATGTTCATCATGGGCCAGGCGCGGTGGCTCACGCCTGTAATCCTAGCTCTCTGGGAGGCCGAGGCAAGTGGATTGTTTGAGCTCAGGAGTTCGAAACCAGCCTGAGCAAGAGCGAGACCCTGTCTCTACTAAAAATAGAAAGAAATTAATTGGACAACTAAAAATATATAGAAAAAATTAGCCGGGCATGGTGGCACATTCCTGTAGTCCCAGCTACTCGGGAGGCTGAGGCAAGAGGATCGCTTGAGCCCAGGAGTTTGAGGTTGCTGTGAGCTAGGATGACGCCACGGCACTCTAGCCTGGGCAACACAGTGAGACTCTGTCTCAAAAAAAAAAAAAAAATGTTCATCATGAACTATTTAAAAGATGAGAGATGATGAAACATTTAACACAATTTAAACACAGTTTTAGGGAGTCTTCCTTTTCTGGAAAATTGACATTCCTCCATCTTAAACTATTTTATATATATATTTCCTTCCATGTATTACTTTTTTGAGAAGGAGTAAAGGTTACAAAAATACTTTAAAAGCTATAGTTTATTTCACAGTACTGTTCTTTGAGTTATAGGTGACACTATTAACTACAGATATGAGAATTTCGTTTTTCAGCAGTATTGGTAGCTGGCTTAAAGGAAACTTGTGTCTGACCTCCCTTGTTTTTAAGGGAGTGTATTTGTAAGTTTGTTGTTTTGTGACCGTGTTATGTAGGGGACCCTTAACCACAATAAAATGGTAAAACCAACTGGCTAAGCATTATACTTTCTTGGGTTTACTTGCTCATCTGTAAAGATTAGGGTTATCAAGGGCTATATGTTAATATAAAATGTGACTGCTTAGCCAAATACAAGGCATACAAACAGAGGATATAGCTTTAACTTTTCTTTTTCCATAGAGTAAACTAATATATGTAATATGCAATGAAAGTTGTTGTATTTATGATGACAAACTTCAGGCTGATGAGAAAATCTGAAATTATTCAAAATTATCCTCTCCATTTACATCTCAGAGCAGTGTTCTTAGAATGAATGGTCGATTATAAAACTTATAAATCCCCAAGTTTTATGTTTTAAATACAAAATAAAAAAATTCCAGTGAAGTAATAAAACACCAATTGTTCATACTATTGTTGCCCTATTTATATTGACATATTTATTCTGCTGGAAAATAAGCATTTGATTCAAACTGCCATGTGTTAAACGCTGCCTGATAGACCTGTGCTACATATTGTTAAAGTGCTCCTAGCTTCTTTCCAAGAAATTTACTGACATGACTTGAAACGGACATTTAAAATGGCTTTGTAAAAGAGCCTTTGCCAAGGTATAACTCTGGCAGCATGGCATTTTGTCTTAATGCAGAACTATCATGAAAATAAATTCTGACTGCTATTTACATACTTTTATCCATTTGGGCATGAGTATTATTGTAGTACACCATAATTCTTGGAGTTTTCTAAACATTATGTTATGGGTTACAAAGGACAGAATTTCCTTTGATTGTAGTTTTAAAATAGTGGTCTTACTACTTGTGACCATCAGCATTTTATTGGCACACTATTCAGATTATTCACTGCAGATTGCTAACCAGGCTTACTACCTACAGTTTCAGTTACTCTTTCCTTCCTGTTTTCAGCAGTTGCCTAGAGCTGTTGGAGCAGCTGGTTTCCTTTCTTTGGGGGAGGGTGATGGTAGTGGTGAAGGGAACTGTGTATGTTTTGCCTATGAAATATTTTTATAGTGTGAAACTACAGTATTTTAAATATTTGAGAGTTCATTTGTTATTCTTCAGGTGCAATAACTTTGCATGCTGGATATTTTATATAGAAACAAAGAATTAACAGAGTAACTATACCACCACATATGAAAGGAATCAAATTTTGAGCTTTTTATTCAGTATTAGTTGCTACTGTACCTTACTGAAAAACCTGTTGTTAAGCCTGACACTGTAAACAGTTGATAAATGAAATGTTTACCTACTTAATGGAACTTTTCTTTTTTTTTTGGCCAGATGATGAAGAATCATCATTTTTAACTTTATTGTCACTATGAAAGATAGTTAAGGATTAGATAGACTGATTTGGTGAAGTTCTGTGGATAGAGTTCAAAGTCTATCATAATAATGCTCACAAAGGTTAGATAAAATCATAGGAAAACTGTTACATGATGAATTATTGAAGATGATTTAAGAAAATCTCACGCTTTTTTACCTTCATGTAACTATATAGACTTCATGGAATATTTTGTCCCATATTAGTGATATTATGGTTATTTAATCATTTATGTTTACAGTTGTAGTTGAATAAAGTTTGTGACCTTTGTCAAGACACTATAACTTGAACTTTTAAAATAAAATGTATTTAGTTACATGAGTGATCTAAGAAAGTATGTTGAATTTTTTTCCTACAAGTAATTTGAAGAAAATAATAAAAAATGAAAATATATAGGAAAAGTCTTTTCTTAGTTTAATACTACTTCTAATTTGTAAAGAAATAGAAAGGTATGTCTGACTTTTTAAAAACAGTTTTATTGAAGTATAATTGATTTATAATAACTTGCACATATTTAGAGTATATTATTATAAAAAGTTTTGACATGTATATACCCATGAAACCATCATCATAATCAAGGTAATAAACTTATCACCCCTCCTCCCAAAAGTTTCCTTGGGCTCCTTTGTAACACCTCCTCTCCCAGTCTCACACCCCCATCCCAGGCAACCACTGATCTGCTTTCTGTCACTACAGATTATAGTGTATTTTCTAGAATTTCATATAAATGGAATCATATAGTATGAACTCTTATTTTTGTCTTTTCATTCATTGTAATTATTTTTGAATTTTTTGTGTGTTTTGTGTATAAATAGTTCATTCCTTTTTAAGAGCATAATAGTATTCCATTGTACGGATATACTATAATTGTTTATCCATTCATCTGTTGATGGACATTTGAGTTGTTTGCAGTTTATGGCCATTTCAAAGCTGCCATGAACATTCATGGATGCTTTAATTTCTCTTGGATAATTACTTAGGAGTAGAAAGGCTGGGGACACATGGTAGATGTGTGTTTAACTTTTAAAGAAATGTCAACTGTTTTCCAAAGTGCTTGTGCCATTTTTATATTCTTATCAGCAGTATACCAGAATTCTGCATTCTCAACATTTGACTTTGTCTTTTTTTTTTTTTTTGAGACAGAATCTTGCTCTGTCACCCCAGCTAGAGTATGGTGGAGTCATCATAGCTCACTGCAATCTCAAACTCTTGGGCTCAAGAGATCTTCCTGCCTCAGCCTCCCAAGTAGCTGGGACTACAGGTGTGTGCCACTATATCTGGCCAATTTTTCCTATTTTTTGTAGAGAAAGGGTCTGGCTCTTGCTCAGGCTAGTCTTGACCTCCTAGCCTCAAGCAATCCGCCCACCTTGGCCTCCCGGAGCGCTAGGATTATAGGCATGAGTCACGGCAGCCTGGGTTTGACATTGTCTTTTTAATTTTGATAGGTATGTAATGGTATCTCATTGTATTTGTAATTTGACAAGTGATGTTGAGCATCATTTCATGTGCTTATTTGCCATTTGTATATCTTCTTTGGTGAAGTATGTGTGCATATCTTTTGCATATATTGTAATTGGATTGTTTGCCTTAAATTGGATTGTTTGTCTTATTTTGAGAGTTCTTTATATATTCTGGATATAAGTCCTTTTATCAGATAAGTGATTTGCAAATATTTTCCCCAAAATTGTAGCTTGTTTTTTTCCTTCCAGTAGAAGAGAGAGAGAAAACATTTTAATGGAAACACAATATGTAAATACAATTTAGTTTTTTTAATTCTCTGCTAGCCATGAAGAGAGACCAATAACAAATATATAAATAAGATTACAGAGACAATATTTAAACTTCCTAAGGGAATAAAACATTGTAAATATTTTATGGCGGGCGGGATGGCTCATGCCTGTAATCCTAGCACTCTGGGAGGCTGAGGCGTGTGGATCCCTCAAGGTAAGGAGTTCGAGACCAGCCTGAGCAAGAGCGAGACCCCGTCTCTACTAAAAAATAGAAAGAAATGATCTGGACAACTAAAAACATATATATATATAAATTAGCCGGGCATGGTGGCGCATGCCTATAGTCCCAGCTACTTGGGAGGCTGAGGCAGAAGGATCGCTTGAGCCCAGGAGTTTGAGGTTGCCGTGAGCTAGGCTGACGCCATGGCACTGTAGCCCAGGCAACAGAGCAAGACTCTGTCTCAAAAAAAAAAAAAAAAAATTTTACATCACTCATATGCCTATAAACTAATATGTAAAACAGATTAACATGACTTGTAAATGGCAACCTTGTGGTAGGTTGTTTTATTGTTTGTTTGATTTTATAAATCACTCCCTTACTTTACTCAGTGAACAAATATTGTCTGCCCACAGAGGCCTTCCATGGTTTTTCTATCTATAATATGACCACTGTCATTCTTTATTTCCTTGCCTTATTTATTTATCTTATACTATATATAACTTATCACTACCTGACATGATATTATATATTTGGTTATTGTCTGACTCCTCCACTAAAACGTAAGCTCCATAAGGCTGGAAATTTGTCTCTTGTTGTAGCTTGTCTTCACTTTCTTAACAGTGCTTTTGAAGAACAAAAGTTTTAGATTTGGATGAAATCTAATTTATCAACTTTTATTGATTGTGCTTTTGATATCAGATCTTGGAAATTTTGACTAACCCAAAGATCACAAAGATTTTCTTCTCTGTGTTCTTCTAGAAGTTTTTAGTTTTAAATTTTACATTTAGGTCTGTGATCCATTTTTAATTACATTTTGTGTATGGTGAGAGCTGTGGATTAAGTTCATTTTTCTACAAAGGAAGAGCTAGTTGTTTCAGCACCATTTATTGAAAGGATTATTTTTTCTCCACTAAATCGCCTTTGTACTTTTGTCAATAGAATATATATGTTTATGGCTATTTCTGGATTCTCTGTTCTGTTGATCTATTTGTCTTTACACCAATTCCACAGTGTTTTGATTGTGTAGGTTTATAATAAAGCTTGAAGTCAGGTAGTTTGTCTTCCAAATTCTTTTTAAAAGTTTTAGTTATTTTGGGTCTTTTGCATTTCCATATGAATTTTAGAATAACATTATTAGTTTCTACAAAAAAGCCTGCTGGATTTTGATTAGGATTGCAATGAATTTGTGATAATTGACATCTTAACAGTATTAAGTCTAATAATCCATAAGGATAGTATATCTCTCCATAGTCTTCCTTAATTTTACTCAGTAGTGTTTTGAAATTTTCAGTGTACAGCTTGTGCTCATCTTCTGTCAGATTTATGTATAAGTATTCATATTCTGATGCTATTGCAAGTGGTACTTAACATTTTTAAATTTTTGATTATTTCTTGCACTAGTAGTATATATAGAAACAGTTAATTTTTGTTTATTGCTCCTGTGTCTAATAGCTTTGCTAAACTCAGTTGTAGTAGCTTTTTATAGATTCTGTTTGATTGTCTACATATATGGATAAGGTCATCTGTAAATAAAGACAGTTTTACTTCTTTCTTTTCTATCTATTTGCCTTTTATTTTCTTGTCTGATTGTATTGGCTGGAATAGAACCTTCAGTACAATGTTGAATAGAAGTAGTGAAAGTATAAATTTCTGTCTCATTCAGGAAAAGACCCTGTCTTTCACCTTTAGTATGAGGTCATCTGTAACATTTTGGTAGATATTCTTCATCAGATTAAGAAAGTTCCCTTTTATTACTAGTTTGGTAAGAGTTTTTATCAGGAACACATGTTGGATTTTGTCTTATAATTTTTCTGTATCTGTTGAGATGATCATACCTTTTTTCAGTCCACTAATGTGGTGAATTAATTACATTGACTTATTGTCAAATGTTAAATCATCCCTGCATTCTTGGAATCAGCTCTACTTGATTATGATGTTATTCTTTTAATATATTGTTAGATTTGATTAGCTAAAATTTTAAGAATTTTTACATCCATGTTGATTAGCAGTATTTATCTGTTCTTTTCTTTCCTTTATAATGTTTTTGTATGGTTTTGGTAATCAGACAAATGCTGGCCTTAATCGAAAGAGTTGGAAAGTATTGCCTTTGCTTCAATTTTGTGGAAGAGTTTGGGTAGCATTTATATTTCCTTCATCCTTAAATGTCGGTAGAATTCCCCAGTGAAACCATCTGGGCTTAGAATTTATTCTGTGGGAAAGTTTTAAACTATAGTTTAACTTCCTTACCAGATACTGGGCTAGTCAGGTAGTCTGTTTCTTTTTGAGTAAGGTTTGGCAGCCGGTATCTTTCAAGGAATTTGTCCATTAATGTAAGTTCTTAAATTTGTTGCCATAAAGTTTTTATAATATTCTCTTATTACTCTCTTAATATCTATAGAATCTGTACTTGCTGTTACTTCTCTCATCTCTGATGTTGGTAATTTGTGTCTTTTTTTTTGTCTTCAGTGTGGCTTCAAGATTTATCAATTTGAACCTTTGCAAAGGACCAGCTTTTGGTTTCATTGTTTTTTTCTATTGGTTTTCTATTCGTTGATTTCTACTCTGATCTTTATAATTTCCTTTCTCTTGCTTATTTTGGTTATCATTTGCTCTTTTTGTTTGTTTGTTTATTTTTGGAGCCAAGGTCTCACTCTGTTGGTGAGTGCAGTGGTGCTGACATAGCTCACTGTAATCATGGGCTCAAGTGATCCTCCTGCCTCAGCCACCCAAGTAGCTGGAGGTACAGGTGCACACCACCACGCCTGGGTAATTTTTCCATTTTTTGTAGAGATGGGGTCTTGCTATTTTGCCCACATACTCTCTTATAATCCTTTTCCTTTTCTTTTTTTTTTTTTTAGAGTGTCACTTTGTCACCCAGGCTGGAGTGCAGTGACCCAGTCATACTTACTGCAGCCTTGAACTCCTGAGCTCAAGTGATCCCCCCACCTCAGCCTTCCAAGTAGCTAGGCATGCACCACCATGTCTGGCTAGTTTTTAAAATTTTTTGTGGGGACAGGGTCTTGCTATGTTGCCCAGGCTGGTCTTGAACTCCTGGCATCAAGGGCTTCTCCTGACTTGGCCTCCCAAAGTGCTGGGATTACTGGCGTGAGCCACCACACCCAGCCACTTTTTCTTTCTTCCTTCTCTTCCTTGCCTTTCTTTCTCCTCTCTTTCTTCTTTCCCTCTTTTTTTTTTTTTTTTTGAGATAGAGTCTCACTCTGTTGCTGGGGCTAGAGTGCAGTGTGGCATTGTATTAACTCACTGCAACTTCATACTCCTGGACCCAAGCAGTCCCCCTGCCTCAGCCTCCCAAGTACTTGGGACTATAGGTGTATACCACCACGCCCAGCTAATTTATCTTGTTTTTTTGTAGAGATGGAGTCTCGCTATGTTACCCAGGCTGGACTTGAACTCCTGGGCTCAGGCGATCCTCCTGCCTCAGCTTTTTAAGTAGCTAGGATACAGGCAAATGCCACTGCACCCAGCTTTTGGTTGCTTTTAGGTATTTTCTCTTTTTCAGTATTTTTTAAGGAATTTCATTTTGATATGCCTTTGTGTAGTTTTCTTGTGCTTAGGTTTTGTGTAGTTCTTTGTGCTTGGGGTTTGCTGTGTTTCTTGAAGCGGTGGGTTTATAGTTTTCATTAAATTTGGAAAATTTGCACCATTTCTTTAAATTTTTTTTCTTTCCTTTTGCAGACTTCAATAACACATATGTTGTACAACTCACTGATGTTCCATTAAAATTTTTTTAGTCCTTTTCTATTTTAGTTTGAATAGTTTCTATTGTTATGTTTTCAAATTCACTAATCTTTTCTTTAATGTCTAATCTGTTTTTAATCCTATTCACTGTATTTTTCATCTCAAATATTATAGTTGTCATTTCTAGACATTTGATTTGGTTCTCTTTTTTTATCTTTTATGCCCACATTTGACATTTTAGTCATCTAGTTTTTTGAATATGTGAAATATATTTAATTATGAATTATGTATTGAATGATGTATTAATAGTATTTGAATTATGTATTATATATTGAATTATGTTCAGTTGTAACTTCTAACATCTTTGAGTGTTAATTCAGTTAGTGTCATTTATGGGTTTGTCTGAATTGATTTTTCTCCCTTATCATGGGTCCTATTTTCCTGCTTTTCTGAATGCTACTAATTTTTGATTGGATGCTAGCTATTATAAATTTTACCTTGTAGAATGATGAATATTTTTGTATTCCTATAAATACTCTTGAGCTTTGCTTTTTGACATGGTTAAATTACTTAGAAATAGTTTGATCCCTTTGGATCTTGTTTTAATTTCTGTTAGGCAGGACTAGAGCAGTGTTTAAATAATTTTGCCCTACTACAGACACAAAACTTTTCTGAGTACTCTGCCTAATGCTATTTAATGCTATTTAATGAGAAGTTTTCCATTCTGGCTCTGTGAGACAGAAACTATTCCTGGCCTTATATGAGCTTCAGGGATTACCCCCTTAATCTTTTTGGCTGGTTCTTTTTCAGGCTTCAGGTAGTTTCCTTACCCACATGTGCTAATCAATACACAGATGAAGACTTGAGGGTTTACTCTCTGCAGATTTTAGTTTTTTAAAAATAAAAAGTAGGAGGTGGGTTTTTATGAATACTGTTTGAGATTTTTAAAAATGGAAACGTACCTTAGGCTTTACCAGTTAAATGAATTTTATTTCCTATGCTTTACCATATGACTATAATTGCAGTTGAAGTCTTTTCTAATAGAATCACTCTTCTGATTTCTCTCAATTCATCACAGTTTACCAATTTTATTTCTGATTCCTATTTAAACTTATGTAAGATATAGTCCTTCTCCAAAAAATACAAATCATTCGGGTTTAATTGTAATTCTGTACTTTAAAATTTTTTCCACTTTTTGGGTCCATACAATGATCTGGATTTGCTACATGGATTTTTAAAGCAAAAAATTCCCTCCAAAACACAAAAATCCAGTTATAGTATATCTAGATTCAGTTATAATAGTCTAGCAAATAACTTCTCACATTAATTTTATACTTTAATAAGATCTTAACCATAATTTTTTGAAAGTGCCAGTACTTTTGTCCTATAAATAGTGTTTGGAAATCTTGATTACTTTGAAAACATTGCAAACTTACGTATATATCCAAAAGAATTGAAAACTGGTACTCAATCAAGTATATTACATGCAAGTTCATAGAAGCACTATTCAGAAAATAGCCAAAAAGTGGAAATAGTCCAAATGTCCCTCAACAGATGAATGGATAAACAAATTGTGGTATATACATATAATGGAATATTTTCTTCAGTCATTAAAAGGAATGGAGTATCTGATACATTTTTAGATGATCTTTGAAAACATTATGCTAAGTGAAAGAAGCCAGACATAAAAATCAAAGGTCACAGCCAGTTGTGGTGGGTCACTCCTGTAATCCTAGCACTCTGGGAGGCCGAGGCAGGAAGATTGCTTGAGGCCAGGACACCAGCCTAAGCAAGAGTAAGACCCTGTCCCTAATAGAAAATTAGGAAATAGAAAAATTAGCTGGGTATGGTGGCACATGCTGTAGGTCTGAGCTACTCGGGAGGCTGAGGCAGGAGGATCACTTGAACCCAGGAGTTAGAGGTTGCAGTGAGTGGTTATGATGCCATTGCACTCCAGCCTGGGTGACAGAGCAAGACTCTGTCTCAAAAAAAATTAAAAAAAAAAAAAAAGGTCACAGATTTTATGATTTCATTTATGTAAAATATCCAGAATAGTTAAATCCATAGAGACAGAGCCCAGATTGGTGGTTGCCAGCAGGTGTGGGGAGGGCATAGTGGGGAGAAACTGCTTAATGAATAAGGGATTTTACTTTGGAGTTGTAGAAATATGTTGAAACCAGAGGGAATTGGTTGAACAATGTTATGAATGTACTAAATGCCACTGACTTGTTCACTTTAAAGTAGTTAATTTTCTCATAGATTTCTTCAATAAATTATTACTTTAAAAAAGCTACGAAGGTGGTTTATTTAAAAATTGATTTAATATTATATATGATGTTAGCATGTTCTAAATGGGAAATAAGTTAGGTTCCAGGTGTTCTTAACAAATACTGGTATATTAATAAAATGTTAATAAACTTAATTCTAAAGGGATATTTTTCATCCTTATTTATAGATGAAAACTTCGAATCAAGTGAAACCTAAGAACAGCCTATTTGTGAAAGTACTTAAAACAAAGGCACTCAGTTACCTACCTTGTTTTAAATGTTTGTCCTAATTAGATGAAATGTTTTAGCTTATTTCTTCTTCTAGTTCATAGTCTGTATTACCAACTGAAAAATAATTTATTACTGAAAAATACAAAAGCATGAAATAATTAAAAATCAAACATTCATTACTTATATTTGTGCCACCATTGGCTGAGGTTAGAATGTTGATCAGAACTTAAAAGTTGCTTACTACGCACATTTTAAAAATATGTATTTACTTAAAATTATATATTTTTTACAAACCTGTAGTCTCAGTGCCTCTTCTAGAATCTAGGATTATAGTTAGCAATTATTGGCAGCCATGCTTAATTATTACATTTGGAAGTATATGTGATATTTCTGGGTAGAAATGACCATATGGAATTATTTTTCTAAATTTACATAATTTAGAAGTGTCAGTATACTTTTCAGTATATTTACCATATTCAGTATGTTTTAATAGGTAATTGTGTTAGGCAGTTTCCAAGCTAGAATTTTTCTAATAGTTTTAACAATCAGATATCAGATGCCAATATTAAGCTACTAAATTACTGATTTTTCTTTTTTAGAATTCAGCCATATAATTAAAATGACAACCTCCTGGAGTGATCGGTTACAGAATGCAGCAGATATGCCTGCTAACATGGATAAGCATGCTTTGAAAAAGTACCGTCGAGAAGCCTATCATCGGTAAGTATTTTGTATATTTAATCCTCAAAACAGCTCTGTAAAGTGTACACTTATTATTTTCATTTTACAGGAGATGAAATTAATGTATGGAGAAATTAGATAATTTACCCCAGATTACATAGCTAGTTTGTGATTTATAAAAGTCCTTAAGAGAAGTCTTTAGCTGCTAGAAAATTGCACCTAAGTTAATAAAAATGAAATTCTGAATTGGCATTTACTCGCAAACTGATTATAACTTTCAAACAGTTTTTAAAAATTGTATCTACTGGCTACTGTGTGTTAGATTGAATGTGGATAACTCTGGGCATTAGCACAGTTTTCTTGTTTAGACTAATACTTTGTTTAAGTCATTTTTTCCTTAAACGGTTAAATTGTATTTTCTTTTTACTTACCACTTTTTACACATTCAGTTAAATGCCTGCTTCTACCCAAATCTTAAGTAGCTAAGATACTTGGAAGTAGGTAATGTGTTTAGAAATCATTAATTTTAGGCAGAAATTAGAAGTTTACATTTTCAGTGAATTCGTAGGATAGTAAGATCTGGGCCCTACAAGAACCATCTCTACTTCCCACCCCAGGAAAGCCAGAATAAGTACAGATGCTGGCATATTGGCAGTGCTAAAATGTTGCATGGGAACTTCAGAAAGTCTAAAACCACTCATAATCACTTAGCTGTTTCTGAGCTGGAGGAAAGATGAAATGAATATCACTTTTAAAGTCTTACTGGAAAAATGGTTAAAACTGGTTTATGTAGGTATGTTTTTGTAAGCAGACAAAATAATAGTTTTGAGCCCACTGTTCTCTGTGTAGGAAAGCTAGGTCAGAATTAGGTAACATTTTACTGTTTCAGTAAGTAATAGTATTTTGAAGAAAATAGTGACTTGGTATTGAGTGTTTGAAAAGTTAATTATTCTATCAATAGTTGGTTTTCAAAGTAGGCTGGTGTTATTTGCCTCATGGTAGGTCACTGGCGTTTCTAGGTATTAGGATGCTATTATTCATTAAACCCTGAAAAAGTGAAAACATTTCAGGTTCCTATCAAGACTCAAAATCAATCACTGAGTACTAATGATCCTCTTCTGTGTGTGAGACTTGTTGCTAGATATGGCATGTTAAAATGTAAAATGGAGTGTTTTGTGCGTCTATGTAAATAAAACAACATACACATTTGGAAGAGATTACGTTATGTTGAGAGGTATTCTATACTTTCTGTTCAATTATTTGCTTAGTCTTTATGCTATCAAGTATACATTTGGTTAGGATGTAACATTTTTAGCAGTGGAAACAAGGGCTAGAATTATGTAACAAAGGAGAGATCACCTCGTAAACATCCTAATTGTATTTAATACATGTCATAGCCTGAATGTACTTCTGACTCATTTGGAATGGTATTTCCTGAAGATTTTAGTTAGGCTCTGCACCCTACAACAGTTACATAGTAAATGCAATCTGAAACAATAGAAGCAAAAAAAGCATCATCAAGGGTTTGAATTTTTAGATCATTGAGAAAAAAATTTTAATATAGAAAAATTGGGGCCGGGCGTGGTGGCTCACGCCTGTAATCTTAGCACTCTGGGAAGCCGAGGCGGGAGGATTGCTTGAGCTCAGGAGTTCAAGACCAGCCTGAGCAAGAGCAAGACCCCGTCTCTACTAAAAATAGAAAGAAATTAGCCAGACAACTAAAAGTGGAAAAAATTAGCCAGGCATGTTGGCGCAGACCTATAGTCCCAGCTACTTGGGAGGCTGAGGCAGGAGGATTGCTTGAGCCCGGAAGTTTGAGGTTGCTGTGAGCGAGGCTGATGCCATGGCACTCTAGCCCGGGCGAAAGAGTGAGACTCTGTCTAAGAAAAAAAAGGAAAGATTGTGTTCTTGTACTCTTGCAAGTATTTGCTTTAAAGAAATTATGTATCCTTTTTTATTAACACATTGACAAAAATGTATATATTTATGTTATATAACATGATGTTTTAAAATATGTATGTATTGTTAAATGGCTAGATCAAGCTAATTAACATGCATTACCTCACATACTTATTTTTTTGTGATAACACTTAAAATCTACTCTCCTAGCAGTTTTCAAGTATACAATACACTACTGTTAACTACAATCATGTTGTATAATACATCTCTTGAACTTATTCCTCCTGTCTAACAGTGTTTGCTTTTGTTAATTAAAAATGTTAAATAGAAACCATTTCAAAGAAATTTAATTTTCTAGTTAGGTCAATTTGTAAAATAGTCTGTTTCCAGAGCTTTTTATTAAAGACATTTATTTGAGTAAGTAATTTATTATTGGTTAAGTTAAGCAGACTGTGCTGATTGTTATCACAAAGTATACATTGTATATAATGCTTTAGAATTTCTTTTTAGAAGAAGCTAAATATTCTTAGTTAAGTAAATAAACATCTAACTTCTAGCTTTTTTCTTGCTTAATACTGGTCTTCTGAATTTCAATATGGAAATGATGGTCATGTGTCATTATTTAAGAAACTGGCCTTTAGAATGTATGACTGTTCCTCCTCTATTTCCTTATTATCGTGGTTTACTTTTATGGGTTGAGGATAGTCATCAGACCAAACCTTTCATTGGAATGTTTTGCCATATGGTCAGAATGTAGGCTGAGCTGCTTAGATGTCATTGTGACCTGAAGGAGGCAGGTTAGAAAACTGTCTCTTATATAGTTCTTTGTTGAACACCTGGATTCTGATAGTGATCAGTACATATCAGAATTTGTATTTACCAAATCCAGGAATGGAACAATTAGATTTTTCGTCTGCTCTCCACATTGACTGTGCCCAGGATGCTGAAGTCAGGTATTTGGTTTTATCCTTTTGAAGTTCTGATGATTACAGTACAGCAAAATTTCTGTGACAACGAATTGACTTTTTTTTCTATGAACACAGCTTATGAATTCAGCCGTGGTTTTTATCATGTTGAACTAAAATTTGATAAGTAATTAGGCTTGTGAATTTTTGTTTTACCAGTCTTTTGCCTTATTTTAAAAGACATTGCAATTGCCTTACCTTTAAAGTTCTTTAAAGACCTGTGTATATTTATCTGAAATTTGTGTTTATCTGAAGTATTTTTAAAATTGCAACTTAGGCCTCCAAAGCCATACCAGTCTTTATTTAAACTGTCGAATAATGGTTTCTTCTCACATCAAAATAAATTTATTGTATGTGTTTAAGGAGTAAAAAGGAATTTGTGTACATATAAAAAATAATTTTGTAGTACCTATAGCTTGGCACACAAATAGATTTAGAAATGTTTATGATGACTTATTTTAAACTCAGACAAAAAGCAGGTATCAGATTATATGCAGACAGATATGGTCAGGTTGATAAATTTTAATTTCTTTCTCTTTTAACCACGTATGGATATCACATGAATGTAATTTAGCTTTTTAATTTTGTCATTAACCAAGCTGAGTAAACTGTCATTTTAGTATAAGTTCAAATATTCAAGTGAGTAAACTGTTAACATTTCAATAGCCATTTTATAAGTTGAAAATTAGGTGGAAAATATAGGTCCTCAGGAATTCTAAGGAGCCATGTTCCTTAAATAATATACAGATGGGATATATCTTGTCAGAATAAAAAGAGTGAGGTAGAGCATCAAAACTGTTAAAACTTTTTTTAGTATATGTTTCTAATTCTTTGGTTAAGGTTTCCCAATCCTAAGGAGTGACAAATGAGGATTCGGGAACTGGTAATATTGTTTTTAGCTTATTTATTTCCCCCCAAAACATTCTATGTATGGAATACTATTCAGCAGTAAAAAAAAAAATAAACTATTGATACATGCAACAACTTCAATAAATTTCAAGGAAGTTATGCTAAGTTAATAAAGCCAATCTGAAAAGATTGTGTAGTGTATGTTTCCATTTCTATAACATTTTTTTTTTTTTTTTTTTGAGACAGAGTCTTGCTCTGTCACCTGGGCTAGAGTGGTGTGGCATCAGCCTACCTCAAAGCAACCTCAAACTCCTCGGCTCAAGCTATCCTCCTCCCTCGGCCTCCTGAGTAGCTGGGACCACAGGTGCACGCACCATACCTGGCTAATTTTTTCTATTTTTAGTAGAGATGGGGTCTTGCTCTTGCCCAGGCTGGTCTCAAACTCCTGACCTCAAGCGATCCTCCCACCTTGGCCTCCCAGAGTGCTAGGATTACAGGCATGAGGCACTGCGCCTGGCCTCTATAAACATTCTTGAAATGACAATATTATGGAGATTGAGAACAGATTAGTGGTTGCCAGGGGTGGTTGGAGCAAAGACGTAAGTGCAGCTGTAAAATGGTAACACAAGGAATCCTTGTGATGGAACTGTTTTGTATCTTGACTCTAGTGGTGGTTATCAGTATACACACACACACACACACACACACACACACACACACAAACACACACACGAGTGCATGTAAAACTGGTGAAATCTGAATGAGGTTGTAAATCATGTAAATGTCGATTTCCTGTGCTGTGATAGTCCACTATATGTACACAAGATTTTCCTGTTGGGGGAAATTGGGTGAAGTGTACATGGAATTTCTGTATTGTTTCTTACTATTGCATGTGAATCTACAATTATTTTAAAATAAAATTTAATTTAAAAAATATTCAGGCTGGGCGCGGTGGCTCACGCCTGTAATCCTAGCACTCTGGGAGTCCAAGGCGGGTGGATTGTTTGAGCTCAGGAGTTCGAGACCAGCCTCAGCAAGAGCAAGATCCCGTCTCTACTAAATATAGAAAGAAATTAATCGGACAACTAAAAATATATAGAAAAAATTAGCCGGTCATGGTGGCGCATGCCTGTAGTCCCAGCTACTTGGGAGGCTGAGGCAGAAGGATCGCTTGAGCCCAGGAGTTTGAGGTTGCTGTGAGCTAGGCTGACGCCATGACACTCTATCCCGGGCAAAAGAGTGAGACTCTGTCTCAAAAAAAAAAAAAAATTCAGTGACATATCTTTTTTTTTTTTTTTTTTTCCCATCACAGGCATTCCTTGTCTATTTTAGATACAAGTTGCTCTTTATTATAATGTGCAGTGATATTACATCATGGAGTACAAATTCTCTAAACTTTATCGTTCAAAAGAAGGTATTGGATCCTAAAACATTCTCGCTTTGTTTCTTTACCACCATTCCCTCAGTGCTTCTTCCAAAAATGATATACCTAAAACTAAAATGAAAAGAAAAGTGGTGATATTGGTGGAATAGAAGAGAAAGAATAAAAGCTAGGAGATCTTAGACTCAGTGAAATCCTGTAATAAATCATGTTGAGGAAATGTTATTCATATTTAGATGGCATATTTTACCTTAAAGGGTATGGCTTCTTTTATTCAGTGTAATGTCTGAGAGATAGATTCATCCATGTTTTTGTGTATGTCAGTAATTTTTTCTTTTTTTATTACCGTGTGACATTTTATTGTATCATTAGCTACTTTGGAAAACAGTTTGGCAGTTTCTTTTTTTTTTTTTTTTCCCTTTTTTTTTTGAGACAGGGTCTCAGTCTGTTGCCTGGGCCAGAGTGCAGTGGCATCATCATGGTTCACTGCAACCTCAAACTCTTCAGCTCAAGTGATCCTCATGCCTTGCCTCCCAAGTAGCTGGAACTACAGTGTACATTACCACGCCTCGCTAGTTTTTATTTTTCATAGGGACTAGGTCTTGCTGTGTTTCTCAGGCTGGTCTCAAACTCCTGAGCTTAAGCAATCCTCCCACCTTAGCCTCCCAAAGTGCTGGGATTACAGGGTGTGAACCACCGCATCTAGCTGTAAGTTTCTTATAGAAACTTTATCACATGATCCAGCAACTCCACTTCTAGATACTTACCCTGGAGAAATGAAAACTTAAATTTACACAAAAAACTGTATGTAATGTTTATAGTATCTCTTATTTATAAGTACTCAAAACTGGAGACAGCCCATATGTCTTTCAAGAGGTAAATGTGTAAACAAAATGTGCTATATTTACATTATGGAATATAACTCAGGTAAAAGAATTAACTAGTGATACATACAGCAACTTGGAGGACTCTCAAAGACATAATGCTGAGTCAAAGAAGCCAGTCTTCTCAAACAGTAACATCCAGTCTGGTTCCATTTATGTGACATTCTCAAAAAGACAAAATTATAGTGATGGAGAACAAACTGGTGGGTTCTAAGGTTGGTGGAAGAGGGGAAGTGTGACTACAAAAGGATAGCAGGAGAGAGTTTTTTGGATTGATGGAACTGTTTTTATTCCAGATTGTGGTGGTTAATATGTGAATCTGTGTGTTAAAACTCAAAGAAATGTACACCCAAAAGAGGTCAATATTAATATTACTGTATTTTAATTTTGAGAAAAATAAGGATAATGATTCTATAGACATGCTTGAATATGTTTTTTGTGGATATATATACACTCGTTTCTCTTGCTTTCTACCTAGGAATGGAATTGCTGGGTCATAGGGTAAGCATGTATTTAGTTTTAGTAGATATTGCAAAATAGTTTTCCCAAATGGTTGCTCTGATTTACAGTTCCATCTACAGTGTATGAGCGCTGTGTCACCAGCAATAATCTATTGAATTGTATATTTAAAAGTTATTGTACATATGTAGTGATATCTACTTTTGGTTTAATTTGTATTTTTCTGATGAATAATAAGGTTGAACACCTTCATATCTTAAGTAGCCATTTGGAAATCTTTTGTGACTTGCCTATTCAAGCTGCTTGCTAATTGTGTTGTCCTTTTTCCTTATTGATTTGTGGAAGGTCTTTGCGTATATATGTGTATGTGTGTTTTTTTTAAATAACAGCTTTATTGAGGTATAATTCACATAATATAAAATAGGAAGTGTACAATTCAGTGGTTTTTAGTATATCAACAAACTTATGCAACCATTACTACTGTCTAATTCCAGAACATTTTTAGCACCCAAAAAAGAAACCCCATACCTTTCTGTCCCTAGACTCTAGAAACCACTAATTTACTTTCTGTCTCTATGGAATTGCCTATTCTGGACATTTCATATAAATGGAATCATACAATGTGTGGCCTTCTGTGTCTGTCTTCTTTCACTTAGCATGTTTTCAAGTTTCATCTGTGTTGTAGCGTATCTCAGTACTTCATTACTTTTTATTGCCAAATAATACTCCATTGTATAGATATACCATATTTTGTTTTTCCATTGATCTGTTGCCTAACATTTGGATTGTTTCCACTTTTTGGCTACTATAAATAATGCTACTGTGAACATTTGTGTGCAGTTTTATGTGGACATTTCTTTTGGGTATATGTCTAGGAGTGGAATTTGCTAAGTTTTATGGTCACTTTATTTTTAACTTCTTGAAGAATTGTCAAATTGTTTTCCAATATGAGCACATCATTTTACATTCCATCCAGTAATGTATAAAGGTTCCAGTTTCTCTACATCCTCATTATACTTGTTTTTATTTGTCTTTTTGATTATAGCCATCCTGGTGTGTATGAAGTGGTATCTTATTGTGGTTTTAATTTACATTTCCCTTATGACTAAGGATGTTGATCATCTTTTCATGTTCTTATTGGCCATTTGTATATCTTCTTTTGTGAAATGTCTATTCAGATCTTTTGCCCGTTTTTTAATTGGGTTGATTGTCTTTTTATTGTTGAATTGTAAAAGTTCATTATAAGAGGGCTGTCCAGAAAGTATCCAGCCTGTAATATGAAAAATATATTAACAATGGCTGGATACTTTCTGGACAGCCCTCGTATATACTAGATACTAAACATTTATCAGATATGTGATTTTCAAATATTTTCTCCCATTCTGTGGGCTGACATTTCACTTTGGTATTGTCCTTTGAAGCATGAATGTTTTTAAAAATATACATATATATATATTTTTTTTTCTTTTTTTTTTTTTTGAGACAGGGTCTTGCTATGTTGCTTGGGCTAGAGTGCAGAGGCATCATCATAGCTCACTGCAACCTCAAACTCCTGGACTCAAGCAATCTTCCTGCCTCAGCCTCCTGAGTAGCTAGGACTACAGGCGCATGCCACCCCGCCCAACTAATTTTTCCTTTTTTTGTAGAGACGAGGTCTTGCTATGTTGCTCAGGCTGGTCTCAAATTCCTGGGCTCAAGGGATCCTCCCACCTTGGCCTCCCAAAGCACTGGGTAGGATTATAGGCATGAGCCACCACACCTGGTCTAAATTGGTAAAGTCCTGTTTATCTGTATTTTCTTGCTTGTGCTTTTGGTGTCATATTTAAGAAACCATTGCTAATCCAAAGTCGCAATGATTAAAGCTTATGTTTTCTTCTGAGAGTTCTTTGGTTTTAGGTCTTACATTTAGGTTTTTGATCCATTTTTAGTTGCTTTTTGTGTATTGTATAAGATACAGGTCCAAATTCATTCTTTTGCATGTGAATATCCAGTTATCCCAGCACCATTTGTTGAAAAGACTATTCTTTCTACATTCGGTGGTCTTGGCACCCTCGCCAAGTATCATTTGTGACCATAGGTGTATGAGTTTATTTCTGAAGTCTCAATTATATTCCTTTGATCTATTTGTCCTTATGTCAACACCACACAGTCTTGATTACTGCAGCTTTGTAAGTTTTGGAATTGTGATGTGAATCCTCCAACTTTGTTCTTCTTTTTCAAGATTATTTTGGCTATTCTAGGACCCTTCTAAATCCATATGAATTTTAGAATCAGCTTGTCAGTTTCTATAAAAAAGCCAACTGGGGTTTTATTAGGGATTACATTGCATCTATACATGTCAATTTGAGGAGTATAGTTTATCTTAAGTCTTCTGACCCATGAATATGGAATGTCTTTACATTTATTTAGATCTTTAGTCTCTTCCAACAGTATTTTATAGTTTTCAGTGCATAGGTCATGCACTTTTTTTGTTAAATTTATTCCTAAGTATGTTATTATTTCTGATGCTTAGTAAATGGAATTATTTTCATAGTTTTATTTATTTATTTGAGACAGAGTCTCACTCTGTTGCCCCGGCTAGAGTGAGTGCCGTGCCGTCAGCCTAGCTCACAGCAACCTCAAACTCCTGGGCTCAAGCAATCTTCCTGCCTCAGCCTCCTGAGTAGCTGGGACTACAGGCATGCGCCACCATACCCGGCTAATTTTTTTTTCTATATTTTTTTAGTTGTCCAATTAATTTCTTTCTATTTTTAGTAGAGAGGGGGTCTCGCTCTTGCTCAGGCTGGTGTCGAAATAGTTTTATTTTTTGATTGTTCATTACTACTTTGTGGAAGTACAACTGGTGTTGGTATATTGATCTTGTATCCTGCAACTTTGCTGAACTTGTTTATTAGCTGTGTGTGTGTTTTTTAGGGTTTTCTATATATTAGATCATGCTATCTGCAGATAAGGATAGTTTTACTTATTGCTTTCCAATTTGAAAGCCTTTTATTTCTTTTTCTTGCTCACTTGCTTTGACTAGAGTGTCCAGTACAATGTTGAATAGAACTGATGAGAGTGGACATCCTTTTCTTATGCCTGACTTTAGTTGTAGTCTTTCATCACAAGTATGATGTTAGCTGCAGATTGTTCATAGCGGCCCTTTATCAGGTTGAGGAACTTTTTTTCTATTCCTAGTTTGTTGAATCTTTTCATCATGAAAAGGGTGTTTTCCTTGTCTACTCAAATGATCATGTGGTTTTTGATTTCTGAATACAGTGTAGTACATTGATTTTTTTTTTTTTTTTGTATATTGAACCAGCCTTGCATTGCTGCAATAAATCCCACTTGGCTATGGTGTATAATCATTTTGGTTAGATTTAGTTTACTAGTATTCTGTTAAGTAATTTCATATCTATATTCATGAAGGATATTGTTCCATATTTTTCTTGTGATGTCTTTGTCTGGCTTTGGTATCAAAGTATAATACTGGCTTCATAGAATGATTGGAGAAATGTTCCTTTCTACTTTTTGGAAGAGTTTGAGCATTGATGTTAAATCTTCTTTAAACATTTGGTAAAATTGAACACTAAAGCTATCAATTTTCAGCTTTTCTTTGTTGAAAGTTTTTGATTACTGATTTAATTACTTATTATAGATCTCTTCAGGTTTTCTATTTTTTTTTTAATAGGGTCTTTACAGAGGTAGTCAGTCTATTTTTTGAGTCAGCATTGGTAGTTTGTGTGTTTCTAGGTATTTGTTCATTTCATCTCAGTTACCTAATATGTTGGCATATAATTATTTATAGTATTGCCTTTTATCTGTTGTTATTTCTGTAAGTTCAGTAGTAATGTCTTTGCTTTCATTCTCGATTTTAATAATTTGAGTTTTCTCTCTCCTCTTTTTTTTCTGGATCAGTTTAGCTAAATATTTGTCAATTTTGTTGATGTTTTCAAAGAACCAACTTTTGGTTTCATTGATTTTTTTTCTTGTGTTTTAAATTTTGTTTATCTCTGCTCTAATCTGTATTATTTCCTTCCTTGTGCTTGCTTTGAATTTAATTTGCTCATCTTTTTCTAGTTTCTTATTGATTTATTTCTTCTTTTTAAATATATGCATTTATAGCTATAAATTTACCTCTGGGCACTGCCTTTACTGCATCTTGATGGTTTTGGTATGTTGTACTGTTTTCATTTAATTATAAGTATTTTCTAACTTCCCTTGTAATTTCTTTTTGACTCATT
>NW_012153396.1:4407363-4415945 GCF_000956105.1 Propithecus coquereli | reverse complement strand
TTCTATATATTTTAAGTTGTCCAGCTAATTTCTTTTTATTTTTTTAGTAGAGACGGGGTCTTGCTCTTGCTCAGGCTGGTCTCAAACTCCTGAGCACAAAGGAGCCTCTCACCTCGGCCTCCTAGAGTGCTAGGATTACAGGCGTGAGCCACCGTGCCCAGCCCCAACCACCTCCTTTTGAAAGCTTTTCAAAAGAGGACTTTGTTACTATATCCATTAAGAAATGAAAGCATCTCTGCTTTATGACTGTATGACTACCATAGATATAAAAAGTTAAGGAGTAATACATTCATCAAGCCCAAATTTCAATCTCTTACTTAAACACACACACACACACATATACCTACTTACATACACATATATATACCCACTTTAATGTGAATCTCCCGATCATTTCTAGATTCTGACCTTTTCTTTTCATTCCCGATGATATTACCCTACTCCAGGCCCTTGTCATCACTGTCCTGGATTACTGCAGTAGGCCTCGGGTCTCCCTGCCTTCAGCCTTGTCCTCTTCAAGTTCATTTTTTTAAAATCATGTTATCTTGCTTAAAGCCTTTAGTGGCATCACATTAAGCATGCCACTGGATAAATTCTAAACCCCTTAAAACCCTCTAAGACTGATCTTTTCCTCTCCACTTTTATGTTGAGTAGCTCCCCTCCTCAGATTCTGTGTCCAGTCAACTCTGAACTGCATCTAGTTGGGGTCCCCCCCCCCCACACACATCATGATATTTCACTCTGCTGTTTTGTATATGGTTCCTCTTCTGTGGTAATGTTCTCCACTCCCTCTTTTCCTCCTAGCCTGCTAATGTCTAACATACCTGCTAATAATTTTAGCATGGTGGTTAAGAGCCTGGGGATAAGGTTAGCATTTTGGATTATTCTATTTCTTTAGAATCACAGTATTTAACTTTTGTAAACTTTTATTTTGTCATCTATGAAACTGCAATAATTTCTACCTCATACAGTTCTTGCAAGGATTAAATGAGATAATAGATATGTAAGGAACTTACTACAGTGTCAGTTTTTTAAAAAAACAAAACACCTCATCCCGTCTTTTAATAAGATTCAGCCAAGAGGATATAGGTGCACCTCTCTGTTGTGCCTATCTCTAATACTATGATTACACACTACTTTTTAACTGCTTTTGAATGGGCCTCCTCCACTAGACTTTGAGCTCATTAGAAATCAAGGACTGCCATGTTTATCTCAGTATGACTGGTACCTGACATGCAGACATTCAGTAAATATTTGTAGAATGTATGCATGAAGTTTGACAGAGCTAATCATCTTTAGACAATGCCTTACCTTTTACATAAGAGGCTCCTGTAAGTGTGTACCCTCTCCTCATGTGAGAATTTTTGTTTTCCTTTCTCTTTGCCAGTAATAAAGTCTTAAAATAGTAATTACATTTATTTCCACCACACTGAGCTGTGATACCACAGCTGAAAATCCAGGGAATCCATGGGAAGTTGGCCACTCTAAAAGATTAGATCATTTTTCCATATTTAGTTTGTATTCTTGTATTTATGGAATTTTGTTTGAGGATAATCAATGGAAGCGCTTCATGTAAAATTTGAGATTTAGATTAAAAAAAAGTATTTCCTAAGACATTCGTCTTGAAGAGACCCACAAAAAAAGAAAAAACAAAACAAAAAACTTGACGTCAGGTGTTCCGAGACCAAGAGATGGATTAGTGAGGTAATGCTTGACGATCTAGTTACTTTTCCTGTGCCCCTACCCTCAAATTACAATAGTTCTTTGAGTGCTTATATATGACAGACAACAACTCTACCAGATGTTATCTTCCTTCTGTAGATTAAAAAGCTCAGGTTTAGGTTAAGTAGCTTACTCAAGATTTCAAAGCCAGAAAGTAGAGGAGCTGGGATTTAAACTTAGTTGTTCCAATGTACATTCTCTTTCCATTACACCATACTGCTTTTCTGAATAAATTGAAAATTTATTTCAAATTTCAAATTGGAATTGAAAATAATTTTGTTTTCAATTTATAGAATTTAATAGTGTTTTTAATTTGGTGACTAAACATTTTAATAAATAATAGAAACCTTATGGTAAGATATTCAGGTAATATTTAAGGAGATAAAGGTTTTTTAAAATGTAAGTTTTAATTCATGTAGTATTTCTTTAAGATATGTATATTTTATTTTTAACTTGAATCACCACTAGGAGGACTTATTTGCCATCTCAGTGTTCTTAGACTTTAGCAGATTCGTTTATTCCTTCCTCTGTTGCATAATCCCCTATGCATTGTATTGGTCAGGAGGCAGGAATGTTGCAGATGTTTTTCTTTCAAACCTCAACTGGCTCTGAGATTTGGAATTAAACTTTAGGATGTTCTCAATTTATCCCCCATATGCCGAAGATCTGTAAATATCTTTTTACATGAGCTGAAATTTTCAGGCGATGGAGTGAAATATTTGTGAACATTGATGTTTTCTTAAAAGTAGTTAATGAAATCGGAAAAAAAAGACCTCATTGTGGAAATACTTTAGCTTTCTCCTGTAATATGATCGGCACATAAATACTTCCTTCCCTTTGTAGTTCACGTTGTTCATTTTGTAAGGGAGGAAATAACTAGACTGATAATTAAAACATAAAATTATTTATCCTGCTCCCCTCTTCACGCCTCCCCCCCCCCAGAGTAAACTAAAAATGATTTTGACCTACCAGGGCTGCTGGATTCTGTGAAACTCACATTGTTTGCGTACTGTTGGAGGGCCTCATTAGGGGGTAAATTTGCTTTTTCTGTGTTTGCCAGTAACGTCCCTGTCTCTTACGGGAACTTGCCATTTGGATTGTCTCCTTCCTTAACTGGCCAGTCTTAAACAGTTCAGTCCCTTAGTTATTTTTCTTGGTTGCCAATTTTTTCCTACTATTCTTACGTTTTCAAGTATTTAAAGCTGAGGATATTGGTCACTGAGATATTGCCTAGTTAGGGTTCGGCATTGTGCCCGAATTTGTTGGGCCTCTCAGGGCCTGAGTTCTCTGTGCTTTAACAAATGAGCTACAGTTCTCAAGAGATCAGTGAAGCTTGTTTGTTGATCCTGTATTCTCATCCAGAGGAAGTAGATCTTTGAGAATGTCTAAGGAAGGGTGAGTTGTTTATTCTTTCTTGCATTTTTCTCAGTGAAGAGGTATCATCTGAATGAATTGGAAGATTAATAAGCAATGCTGCCAGTCAGAGAATGGAGGTGGAGGCAGAGATTGAAAGAAATTCATCCCAAAGCGTATAGTGTTTCATGTGTGATCTAATGTAAAGGTACTATTGCTGTTTTCAGAGACAGCATTGAGGATGCTAATCTTAATAGGAATTTAGTAAGATATAAGTACTTTGTTTACCCTGTGGTAAATTCATTTTGTTTTTTAGTGGAATGTATTTATGAAAATTGGAAGCAAACAGTGGTGGTTTACCAAAGAATTGAGGGAAGTTTAAAAATTCAAAGCCATTTTAAAATGTAACTTTAGAAATGGTGTGAAAGATTTAGTGAAAAGCAGCCTATGATTTTGTTTCTTTCTGGGAAATGTAGGCAAAAAATAACTTAGAGTAGAAGTCCCTATTCTTCTTTGCTTTATAATATAAAATAGTTCTGACTACTATAAGTGACAAATTAATGATTGCATACTGTTCTTTATTTCATTTCTAGCCTTCAATCATAATTAGACCTGGTTAATATTGCCTTTGATAAAATAGGACAGATCTCTCAAAAAAATATTTAAAAGTACAGTAAAATTTTAATTTTGGTATTTTAGAAGATACTAAATCTTTTTCTAGTTCTTTTGTTCTATAAGAAATTTTGGAGTGGTTCCAGAACCTTGTGTTTGTAATTTCTTTTAATCTAATCATGTATTGATTATGAGAAAAATAAAATTGGCCTACTTTATTGCTATTTTAAACCTGCTTATTGAATAAAGAGAACAACCAGGGATATAAATAATTCTGTATTATTTTTAGACCTCTCATGACATCACTAGAATTTTGAGGTTTGTTTTAAATGTGAAAATTAAGAAAGGACTGCCTCTTTAGGTTTATGTGTTTTCTTTACTTTTAGTAGCGGGTGCAAATCAACAGTAGTTAAACAATTTTTTTGATAAGGACTGTTAAAGATGCTGGCATATTTTTTAGTTTTGTACACACGGTTGTTTATAAAGCTAATTTGTAGATTTAAGATGTGTATTTCTAGATGCAGTTAAAATTCTTGGGAAGTAATTAGTACTGATTTTCCCTCACAGTAAAGCATATGTTAGGCTTGGTTAGTTAGAAAGTTAGAGGGACCTATATAAGGTAAAGGACACTATAAAGTCTGAGATACTCTTTTAGGTTTATCTCATGCACCTCTGAGGCAGTTCCTGTACTGTAGGAATAGATAAGGAGCAAGTACGTGGATTATATAAATGAAATCAGTTAGCTTTTATCTTCTATGCTGTCTCTAGAAATAAATGAACAAATTTTGTGCTTTGAGAGAAAAGAATTCTTATATTCACTGTTATCATATGTGTGATATTGACATTTACTACAGTTATTATCATTTGGTATCTGTGAAATATTTCTCTCATAGTAATAGGGAAAAAGCTTGTTATTAGTGTTAAATCACCAAAAATTTACTTGAGCCTTGTGTAAACCTGTAGTAATTGAGACAGTGGTGGTATTAGTGTATCATGAAACTGAATAGGGAGTTCATAAACCTACATATGTATCATCAGTTTTCAGCAATGAGGTCAAGGTTATTCAATGGCAAGAGGTTAGTGGTTTTAACAGATGTGCTGGAACAACTGAACATTTATATAGAAAAAAATGAATTTTGACCTTTGCCTCAAACCATACGTAAAAATAACACAAAATGGATCATAGACCTAAATATAGTCTTTGTGACTTTGATTTAGGTAAGGATTTCTTAGATAAAATACATAAAAAATCATAAGACAAAATTGATAAATTGGGCTTCATCAAAATTTTAAAAAAACCAAATGTCTGCTTTTTGAAAGACGACATTAAGAAAATTTAAAGGCAAGCCACAGACTGAGAGATAATATTCTCAATACATTTATAGCTGATAAAGGACTTGAATCCAGAATTTAAAAATGAACTCTTATCACATAATAATAAGACAACCCAGTTTAAAAATGGGCAAAATATTTGAATAAATACTTTACAAAAGAGGATATGGCAGATAAGCACTTGAAAAGATGCTCTTCATCATCAGTCATTAAGGAAGTACAAATAAAACCACAACGAGATAACACTATGAGCACATACACTAGAATGGCTAAAATTAAAAACACTTGACAGTGTGGAGCAACTGGAACTCTCATGCATTGCTGATGAGAGTGCAAAATGGAAGAGTTTTGGCAGTGTCTTTTCAAGGTAAGCATATGTTTATCAGATGATTTAGTAATCTCACTTTTAGATATTTACCCAAGAGAAATGAAAAAAATGTGTCCACACAGATTTGTATGTGACTGTGTTCATAGCAGCATTATTTATAATAGTCAAAAACTGGAAACAACCCAAATATCCATTAACTGAATGGATTAAACAAATTGTGGTATAACCATACAATGGAATACTCAGAAATAAAAGAGCTAAATATAATACATGCAACAACATGGATGAATTTCAGAAGTATTATGCTAAGTGGAAGAAGCCAGACACACAAAATAATGTTAGATTCCATTTATATGAAAACTGTAGTGACAGAAAACACAGATCAGTGATAGCTTGGGGCCAGAGCTTAAAAGACATGAAGGAATTTTTTTGCATTGAAGGAAATACTCCACTTCTTGATTGTGGTAGTTGTTTTGCAAGTGTATACAGGTGTCAAAACTCACCAAACTTTCCACTTAAAATGGGTGAATTTTATTTTAGGTAAATTATACCTCAATAAAGTTGGTGGGGGAATAAGACTTGAGAAGCTCCTCCTCAACTTGCTGATTTAAAATTTTGTAAATAAAAAGGTCGTAGATTATTTATATTCAAAGGAATATCTTTGGGAAAATACAGGTGCTCCCAGGATACGTAATGCAGGAAAAAAAATGTAGTCTCTCGAAGTGATCACTTGAGATGCAGGGTCTTGAATTATAATAAGATAGCGATAACTGAGGTGGGCATTTCAAATATAGGAAATAGCATAAACAAGGCCTTAGGGCTTATTTAGGAAATAGCAAGTAGTTCTCTTTGATTATTAGAGCAAAAGGTGCATGATACGAAGCAACATAAGATCAAACTGATTTTGGCAAAATGTTGAAAGGTTTTGAACTTTCTGAAGATCCAAGAATTTGTAATTTATTAGTTGGGTAGGTAATAAGCAATGACTAAAGGTTATTAGGTAAGAAAGTGACATGATTAGAGATGGACTTAGGACAGTGCTTCTCAAACAGGTGGAGGACCAGTTTATAAAAAAATTTTCCAATCTGTTTCAAATTGATATATTTATAAAATAGAATAAAAATGAATTACTAGAAAAATGAAGAGACAAATGTAGCCTACATTTTTTATTATATTCAACAAACAAAATTTCCCTGTCGAATTGGTATAACAGTTTCTAAATGCTTGCAATTTCTGTATGTATCCTGTCATGGATTAGTAACAAATGTTCACAGACCAGCATTGATCTGTGGACCACACTTTGAGTAGCACTACTTCAAAGTAATTAATTTGGCATCAGTTCAAGAGCAAATGACTGCTGGAAAATTAATGAGGACCCGGACATGTGGTTAGCAGTGTGAATGGAATGGAAGATCTGGATTCCAGGGACATTTGGTAATTTAAATGAAGGTACATGAGATGATTGGATATAGATTTGAGGGAGAAGAAACAATCACAAGATAACTAGATTTTAAGCTTGAGTGGGAAAATGGGAGAGCCAGTAGCAGAAATGGGAACTAGTTTGGGGATTAGGTTTTCAACAAAAATCCACATTATAGCATTTTTCTATTAAGTAAAAATGTATAATATAAAAAGTCAGCCAGACATGGTGATGCTCGCCTGTAGTCCCAGCTACTCCCAGCTACTCGGGAAGCTGAGGAGGATTACTTGAGCCCAGCAGTTTGACGTGCCGTCAGCCAGGCTGATGCCACGGCACTCTAGCCCAGGCAACAGAGTGACTCTGTCTCCAAAAAATAAAAAGGACACATACCATTTGATTTGGCTCATAATTTCAATTTGCCCTCTGAAAAATGCACTTGTAACTTTTTCTTTTCTTGATTGTAATAGCAAACTTTGAATGTATAATTACATAAACCCATAACGAAAGCAGATGCCAGTGAAGATTTTATACTTGAATCCTTAGTCTCATTTGTTGTAGTAACTGTTGTTGGGCACTTGGCCAGGAAATTGTGACTCCTAGGCAAGGGGAGGAGTTACAGATAAAGCTCACCATTGCCAAAGAAATTCTATTCCAAATGGATTTGTGTGGAGCAACAGTGATATCCAATGACAAGTTAAATTAGACACAGAGGTGTTTTCTCCAGCACTGTCTCAGAAGATACATGCTATTGAGGGGCCTGATTCAGACTAAACAATCTTTTTGAAGTTAGGTTAAAGTCATAAAAAAATTATGCTAGGGACTTTAAGAAGAATTTTGTTATGTGACTTCAAGAACTAGTTGACTCAGATAGTTTCACACTTTACAAAAACGGCAACCAGTGACAGATGAGGTAATGCTTTGAATTACAAGTTAAATCTCAAAACCATTAAGAGTTTGCTATTTACAAAATTTCAAATTAAGTAAATTGCATGTTCATGTTACTTAAGTGTGAAAATATTAGATCCCTATTCTTAAAGCACATTATATTTATGTTTTTATTTCTTATGGTTAATATTTATATTGGATAGTTTCTTCAGATTTCATGCCTTACTGCAGTAGAATATGATAAAAGCTGTTACATTTGTCTTTGTGTTGAAATCTGTGCCTGGTTTTACAGTGTACCTGTCTGTATCCTAGAGATTATTTCTTTTGTTAATGCTCACATCTGCAATTTGCAAATGACTTAGTATGTTGGAATTTCTGGCTAATGATTGTGTTTTAAAGTTGGATGCTTAGTTTAGTCATGCTTTCTAGGGTGACAATGTTGTGCTTTTTTTTTAAAGCAAGCTTTGGAAAGTTAATTTCACAGATACGTTCAAGCTCCTGAACGCAGAGGTGGAGAATGTTCCACTGGTTAATAATTTAGAAATGTGACACAGTAAACTGGCATTGGCAAAGGTACAGTCAAGATCTTGGACCAATAGAAATTTTTGGATTCCCCAAGGCAGATAAATCTTTTTGCTTTGAAACGTGTGGTGGGGCAGTGAGCCAGTCTTTTAATTGATACAGTACCTTCTAGTTGATATAGTACCTAACACTTTGTTTTGTTACAATCTCAGTGAAGAATAATAATTAGTTTGAGGCCGAGAGATTAGTTTCTCTATGCTGAAGTCAATGCATACTTTCAGCATTTGGGTGTTTATTATCTTTGTAAACCTTAGCATATGTAGCCACATAACTATATTTGGCTTATTGCAGTTCTCTGTAATGCAGCTGTTCCATTTTGTCATTATAGCTTTGCTTATACACTCTGAT
>NW_012153396.1:4404738-4406601 GCF_000956105.1 Propithecus coquereli | reverse complement strand
TTTTTTTTTTTTTTTGTCTTTCTTTAGACTTAGATCAGGAAGAAATAGCAGTATCTTTTTTCCTATGATTTTGGCTGTGCCTTGACACCAGCTAGCATCTATCATCTATGAGAACCAAGGCTGTTTCTTTTATTATGTGATTCCACATACCTTTCTCCTGGATTGTATCCCAAGCACAAGAATCTTCCCCAATTCATTCCTGCCTGTATTCCCATAGAATATTTTAGGCCTGTCAGCTGCTAGGGCTCTTATCAAGGATTTGATCCACTTGGCCTCCTAGCCTGAATGAGAATCTATTTGAAAAGCCTCCAGTAGTGACATTTAGTTTCCAGAGTTATAACTATTATTTTATGTCTTTTACCCCTGTTGTGCTTTCAAAAGAATTTATATAACTGGGAAAAGATAATAAAGTAGATGCTTTTATCATTAATAACAGGGTGAAGTTTGATGAAGTGGTAAAAGGATCATGGTGGTATTTTGAGGTTGCAGAGTATTTTTAAAAAAGGTTAGGCCAGTTGTGGTGGCTCATGCCTGTAATCCTAGTATTCTGGGAGCCCAAGGCGGGAGGATTGCTTGAACTCGGGAGTTTGAGACCACCCTAAGCAAGAGCAAGACCCTGTCTTTACTAAAAAAAAATAGGGAAAAAAAAATTAAGTGGGCAACTAAAAATAGAAAAAATTAGCTAGGCGTGGTGGTGTGTGCCTGTAGTCCTAGCTACCTGGGAGGCTGAGGCAGGAGGATTGCATGAACCCAGGAGTTTGGGGTTGCTGTGAGCTAGGCTGACGCCATGACACTCTAGCCTGGGAGACAGAGCAAGACCCTGTATCAAAAAAAAAAAAAGGAGATTTAGGTGGCTATCATTTATCTTCTAGCTCCTTATATCTTCCAGCTGTCCACTGTTCTTTTCTCCCCCTCCCATCTGCTATTAACCAAAGATAAAAAAAAAAAAAATACCGATTTTTCAGGAGACCAGGTTTTCTTGGGGAAAAAAAAGTATATGTATTTTATATAACATCTCTCACAGGAGCTAACAGTTCTATAGAGCTAATCTAGTGTGCACAGCAGCAATGCCAATGAGATAGATTAAATGATTTTCATATTTTTCAGAGAAATAGAGAAGGTAACAGTTTGTTGTGTTTTTTTTTTTTTTTTGAGACAGAGTCTTACTCTTTTGCCTGGGCTAGAGTGAGTGCCGTGGCGTCAGCCTAGCTCACAGCAACCTCAAACTCCTGGGCTCAAGCAATCCTTCTGCCTCAGCCTCCCGAGTAGCTGGACTACAGGCATGCGCCACCATGCCTGGCTAATTTTTTCTATATATTTTTAGTTGTCCGATTAATTTCTTTCTATTTTTAGTAGAGACGGGGTCTCACTCTTGCTCAGGCTGATTTCGAACTGCTGAGCTCAAACAATCCGCCTGCCTCGGCCTCCCAGAGTGCTAGAATTACAGGCGTGAGCCACCACGCCCAGCCTAGTCCTGATGTTTTGAGAACCCTGTTCTTTTTGTCAAATGTTGCGGTTTATGGAATTAGTGGTGAATAATCACTTAAATCTTTGATTTGTCACTAATAAATGAGGAAGAGGATAATTAAAGCAAAAATATTTACGCGGACTGTAGGAATGTTAAGCTTATGTATATAATAATTCTAAACTTACAATTTTCCAAATGTAAATTATGTAGACCTTTGGTAGAATGATGTTAAGGGAGGGTAAGGGGAGTTTGTTGTTAGATGTTTCTTGAGAGTAATTTGTCAAAAGAGAAATTGATGGCCTTACATTAAAATGTTTTTTATTTTGCTTACAGTTTGGTAGTCATTTATTCCACCAGCGAAGTGTGTCACACAGTGTTCAGTAATGTAATCCTTT
>NW_012153396.1:4395154-4396450 GCF_000956105.1 Propithecus coquereli | reverse complement strand
CCAGCCTGGGCGACAGAGTGAGACTCTGTCTTTTAAATAAAAATAATAATAAAAAACAAAAAAGAGTGCCAGGGAAGAAATTAGAAAAACTAGCTCCTTAGTGTTGGTAAATCAGAGGGTTATTCTGCTACTAGCAGAAGCATCTCAGGACCTTTGATCCTTGTCCTCTCATGCATAGTAGATGCACTCTGATCTTGTTTTATTGTTATTGGAATGGACTCAACTCATTTGACATTTAAGTGAACATTTTTTGCATGGTGTGTTTACTTGGACTAGAGTCCAGTCCAGGACACTCATCATGTTTCTGTCAGCAATTGTATATCCTCACTAAATTTACTGGCTTTAGAGGTGCTTAAAGGAGTGAGAAAAACAATCTGAAGTAAGAAGTATTACTTGGTATTGGTGTGTTGTCACTATAGACATCTCAAACAAGTCAGAGCATTTTCTTTTTTTGTAGTAAAATATACATAAAATTTGCCATTTTTAAGTGTATTTTTCAGTGGCATTAAGTACATTTACAGTGTTGTGCAGTGCTTACCACTATCCATTTCCAGAACTTTTTCATCATCTCAAACAGAAACTTCATACCCATGAAGCAATAACTCCCCATTCCTTCCTGTCCCCCAGTCCCTAGTAACTTCTATTCTACTTTCTATCTCTGTGAATTTTCCTATTCTGGATATTTCGTAAGAGTAGAATCATATAATATTTGTTTTTATGTCTGGCTTATCTCTATTAGAACAATGTTTTTAAAGTTTGTCCATGTTGTAGCATGTATCAGAATTTCATTCCTTTTTAAGGCTGAATGATATTCCATTGTAGGTATATACCACATTTTTTTTTTTTTTTTTGAGATGAGCTGGTCTGGAACTCCTGGCCTCAAGTGATCCTCCCTCCTTAGCCTCCCAAAGCACTGGGATTAGAAGCGTGAGCCACCATGCCTGGCCACATTTTATTTATCTGTTCATCTGTTGACGGACATTTGGATTGTTTCCACCTTTTGCTACTGTGAATAGGCTGCTAAGAACATTGGTGTACAAGTACCTGAGTTCCTGCTTTCAGTTCTTTGAGGTATATATTGAGGTATATACCCAGGAATGGAATTGCTAGATCATGTAGTAATTCTATGTTTAGGTTTTGAGGAACCACCAAACTGTTTTCCACAGAGGCTGTAACATCTTGAATTTCCTTCAGCAATTCATGAGGGTTTCAGTTTCTCCACATACTTGGCAATACTTGTTGTTTTCAGGTTTTTCTCTTTTGATAATAGTTACCCTAATGGCGGTGACTGTTAAG
>NW_012153396.1:4392507-4395104 GCF_000956105.1 Propithecus coquereli | reverse complement strand
CAAGAAGCAAAATGCTAGCCAACAGCTCTTTAGTCAGAGTAATCTGAATGTTAGAAGTGATTTTCTTAAAAGCCAGAATAATACTCTTTTCTGTTTTGTATAAGTCTCATACATGAGTTTAGGTCCAGTCTTATTTTTATCCTTACCCTAGAGGCTATATTGGTTGGAGTAAAAAACCTCAGAGTGTGATAGACTTGGGTTTGGATCTCAGCTCTGCTTTGTTCTAGCTCAGGGGTAAGGAACCTTTTCATGTTGGAAGGCTGCATTAATTTAGCTGTAATCAAATAAGGCTGCATTCAAGAAACTTCAATTAGATATACTTAAAAATGTACATTATTTTGTAAAACTCTAACTATTATGTGCTTAATCATTTCAAAAAACGAAAACTATTTTAATTTTGGTAGAGACTGGGTCTTGCTCTTGCTCAGGCTAGTCTCGAACTCCTGGGCTCAAGCAATCCTGCCACCTCACCTCAGCCTCCCAAAGTGCTAGGATTACAAGCATGAGCTACCACGCCCAGCCCAAATAATGACTTTAAAATGTCATCTACTGAGAGCTCAATCAATTCCATATGTAGTTCTTTAGGTGCCTTGGTAATATCAACTAGGTGAGGCTGAAATGCTAATTTGAATGCAGTTCTCAAAGTCAGTGAACCTTTCATTGTATTCTCCAATTAATAGGTCTATAACAGCTGTGTATTCTTCAAATTATTTGCATATATCACCCTCATCAATAACCTTTGCTAACTGGGGAAAATGTTCATCTGAAATTTCCTTTTGAAGAAGTGTTTTGAAAAAAGATAGCTTGGATTTTTTGCCACATACCATATATAGACTTAGTTTTACCTTGGAAAGAAATATTCAAGTCATTTTGATTCGACATAATATCACGCAGAAATGCTGTATTCCTATAGAAATCTTTCA
This sequence comes from Propithecus coquereli, assembly GCF_000956105.1. Classification (NCBI taxonomy): domain Eukaryota; kingdom Metazoa; phylum Chordata; class Mammalia; order Primates; family Indriidae; genus Propithecus; species Propithecus coquereli. Next base: position 4,394,181 of record NW_012153396.1, on the reverse strand, counting down.
GTAATTCACATTGCTGATTCTGTTCATAAAATTTAACTATCTGTTCTTATAGAGATAACATTTTGGCAAACACCTGTCCCTGTGTTAGCCAACACTCTTTAGAATGATAGGGCAAATCTACATTGAATACCTCATCGTTCAGCTTTAGCATGTTACAAAACTGATGATTCCCTGTTGTATTTGCATGAATATAGTTAACAATACTTACACCTTGCTGCAAAGTGTGACTTAAAATAGTAGCTTTAGCACAGAGATTTTGCTGATGCAAGATACAATGGAAAGAAATTAGAGCATCTGGATCTGTTAATGCTTTTTTTTTTTTTATCTGTGCAATAAACCCTTCATGTTTTCCTGTCATGGAAGGCTCACCGTATGTACATACACTTACTAAATTTACTAAATTCATTCCAACTTCATGACATTTATCTTGAAAGTTGTTGAAAATATCTATTCCCCCGTGTTCTGTTTACAAGAGTGCCCAAAGCGAGTAATTTCATAGCAAAGAAAATCTATTATGACCCGAATGAAGTATAAAATCTGCACCGAGTCAGTAGTATCAGTTGATTGAAAGTGATTGAATAATATATATTTTCCTTTTGAAGTATTGCATGAAGTTGTTCTGTTAAGGCTAATTCATGCTGCTGATCAGTTATGATTCTCCTCGAAAGAGTTGTTTGTACTTTGAAATGTTATCGGGGTCTAGGCATCCTACAACTTCAACAATGCATTCTTTCACAATTTCTACATCCCTGAATGGCTTCCCTTTTTTCCTGAGTAAATAAGCTACTTTATAAGTTTCTTCAGTGGCATTATTTCCAGGTCTTATTGCTGCTTGAAAGAAATATCTTGCTTTTCGTCTGTTAATTTCTGCAATGCAACCTTTTGTACCTCTCCCTCTAATTGAAAATATTTGTGGTCCTTATGAGTGTTGTAATGCTGATGAGTATTGAATTTCTTTAATATTGATATTGCAGTATCACAAGGCAAGCAAATCATCTTATCCTTAGCAGAAACAAGATAATATTGCAGTTTCCAATCCTCATTAAAATGTCTGTTTTCTTCCTTCAGCATTCTCTTTGTCTTCTTTGACATGATGGGCTGTTAAGCAGACAGAATTAAAAAATAGTGTCAAGCTGTGCGGCTATTCACAAATTCCACTTCAGAAGCTGGTAACAGACTGACATACTCGACCCCCATAAACTCTGAGCAGCCAGCCTGATGCGGTAGTGGCGCTAGTCAGGCAGGGAAAGTTAGATCTAAATCATGAGCATAGTAGCCGTCAATTTAGCCCTTATGGCTTATTAATGTTCTAATTGTGCCAGTCAATCTGGGATGATTATTTCGTTGAAACTTATTTTATTCTTTGGTATTTTAAATATGTTCATTTTAAAAATAAAATAAAAATAGACACACAAAAGTGTATTAATAAAAATAAAAGGATTTGTTCGGTAAAATTTGGATTCAGTCAGAAGGCTGTACTTGAGGACCTAGAAGGCCACAGGTTCCCCACCCCCTGTTGTATCTCTTGACCACCAGCATGTTACTTCACCTCTCTGTGTCTCAGTGTCTTCATTTAATTAAAAAAAAAAAATGGGGGTATGATAGGGATAAACTTTAAGTGTAACGTTTAAATGAAATAGTGTATACAAAATGATCAGTATAATGAAATTAGTT
>NW_012153396.1:4390782-4392457 GCF_000956105.1 Propithecus coquereli | reverse complement strand
CTTACATTAAAATGTTTTTTATTTTGCTTACAGTTTGGTAGTCATTTATTCCACCAGCGAAGTGTGTCACACAGTGTTCAGTAATGTAATCCTTTCTGATGGGAGTCTCATTATATTCATCTCAGTTGAATGCCAGCTTAATACCGCAAACATTTTTTCAGAGAAGATCCCTTTATCATCAGCCATCCCTATAATTGAAACCAGTTATGGATTTTTTGTTTTTATTAATTTGTTTGCAAGATTTTTATGTAAGAGTGACATTTTTGTATAGAATAGAAACCAAGAAATGCAAAAAACTTATTGACATAAGCTAATTTCTTCTGATTGTCTTGGACCTAAATCAGTATCAATCCTTAACCTACTACCTGTAGAATGCCAGTATTAGTATTTAGCTCTTTATCTCTGTAATACTGTAGATTAACACTTTATTTCTCTAATGGGATTATGCATATCATTTGTGCTTTAACTACAGTTGACCCTTGAACAACTCAGGGATTAGGGGCACCAACCCCCATGCAGTTGAAAATCCGTGAATAACTTTCGACTCCCCAAAACTTTACTAATAGCCTCCTGTTTACTGAAAACCTTACTGATAACATAAACAGTTAATTAACACATGTTTTGTATGTCATATGTATTATATACTGTATTCTTATGATAAAGTAAACTAGAGTAAAGAAAATGTTATTAAGAAAATCATAAGAGGAAATATATTTACTATTCATTAAGTGGAAGTGAATCAGATCATCATTGAAGGTCTTCATCCTTATCTTGACATTGAGCCAGCTGAGGAGGAGGAGGAGGATGAGGAGGGGTTGGTCTTACTGACTCAGGAGTGGCAGAGATGGAAGAGGTGGGGGAGGTGGATGGGGAGGCAAGAGAGGCAGGCACATGTGGTGTAACTTTTATTGAAAATGATCCATGTATAAATGGACTTGTGCAGTTCAAGAGTCAACTTGTACAGATGAGTTTATATATGAAAGTAATGTTTAAAATTTAGATAATACTGAACTATATATATTAGCTTTGCTACTAGCCAAGGGTAGACTATGTTTTATATAAAAAGTACCTATCAAGACAATTTACAATTCCCCTCTTACCTCAAATTCCTTTAGCAACGTTCTTTGCACATGAAATATATCTAGATCTGGTCCTTTGCATTTTGGCTTCCTCTGCAGATAAGTGTTTTTTTTTTTCCCTTTTTCGAGGCTTCTTTTTCCCTTAATCAAACATACTGGGTGCCTCAGTTTCCTATGTTATTAAGTTGCCTGATGTAGGTCCTTTTTAGCCCCCACGTTCTGCAGTTTTGGTCCTTACCTGAGTATAGTCTTTTAGCTTTTTTATGGTCATATGGGACAGACAGATGGGTCAGGCTAAGAACATTTCTGAGGACAAAACAAGCTAAACAAGATCTTGAAAGTCAACCTAAGATTAGGTCTTTGGACTTGAGAGAGAGCAAGAATGAAGGAACTAATCTATACTGTTTGTGAATTTTGTTTCTTTGATTTTATTTGCATAGACCACCAAAAATGTTATATCACTGAATTTATTGTTACTAACAGTGAACAGTAGAGTGAAAATAGAAAACAGAGAGAATTGGCATTTTTCAGGCTGTTCGGTGCCTGTTCATTTTTCAGGTGGCAAATAAGCATAAACAGACCTGTGGTTTCCATTA
>NW_012153396.1:4388543-4390732 GCF_000956105.1 Propithecus coquereli | reverse complement strand
CCTCACTTCACAAAGCACATAGGAAAACAAGATTATTGACTTTATATTCTCACCTGTTTTCCAGAGTGGTAGTCATTAAATTTAGCTGTGAATAACTTTTGGTTGTTTAAAAAACAAACCACACCCTGAAGTACTAAGACTTCATTAGAAAAATGTGCCATGAAATACAGAGACAAGACTAAAGGAAGTGTTGTTTTTTTTTTTTTAAACTTCAAGTATTTGGGATAAATCTCCCTGGAATAAGTGTAATAGTCTTCCTTACAGGGTAAGTTCTTGGAAAGAATCTGTATTTTTTTTGAAGCCTTCTCTGAGACATCATTTTCTCTGTGCAATCCTGATATCTTGGTACATCATTCCTTCCGAGCAGTTTATATGTCAGTTGCAGCTTTTGTTGCAGCTTGTCTCCCCATTGACTTTCAGGTTTCTCAAGAGCCAGGCCTTTCTTTTTCATATTTGTATTCTATGTGTAGCATAAAGCCTGGCATAAAGTAGGTGTCCAGTAAATATTTATTGAATGAACAGTTTGGGTACATTAAGTTTTAGTAATTAGTTTAAAAATCATTTTTGGTACTTTAGTTTACCCAGTATAAAATATATACTAATTATTCAAGTGAATTACTTCTAAATATGAATGTATTTTAATAATTTAATAAACTTTATTGAGAAATAAGTTACATACAATAAAACACATGAATTTTAAGTATACAGATTGAATTTGAGAAAATGTATACACCACCATAATCCAGATACAGAATATTTCCATCACTCCAAAATGTTCCTCAGTGTGTCTTTGAAGTCAGCTCTCTTCCCCACCCCACTCTTGGCTGTAGGGCTTTTTGTCACTATAGGTTAATTTTGCCTTTTTTAGAATTTCGTATAAATGGAATCATGTAGTATGTACTCTTTTGTGTCTGGCTTCTTTTGTTCAGCATAATGTTTTTGTGATTCATTCATGTTGTTGCATCTGTAAGTAGTTCATTCTTTTTTTAAAGTGCAATCCCCTAGCATTTAAAAAAAATTGAATTTGAAATCATTTTAGACCTATAGAAGAGCTGCAGAAATAATGTGGAGAGTTCTCTTTTCCTCTCTTGTAACATCTTCATTGGCCATAGTAAATTATAAAAACTAAGAAATTAACACTAGTACAATACTATTAATTGAACTACAAACTTTATTTAATTTTTATCAGTTTTTTCACTATTGTCCTTTTCCCCTTTCAGGACCAGTCCTGGATCCCACATTGCATTTAATTGTCATATCTCCTTAGTCTCTCCTAGTCAATGATAGTTTCTAAATCTTCCCCTGTCTTTCATTGCCCTGACACTTTTAAAGAGTACTGGTTAGGTATTTTGTAGAATATTTCACAATTTCTGGTTTATAGATGGCACCTTCCAGCTGTGTCCTCACGTGGAGGAAGGAATAAGGGATCTCTCTTGGGCCTCTTTTGTAGGGATACTAATCCCATTTACAAGAGCTCTGTCCTCATGACCTAATCACTTCCCAAAGGCCTCACTTCCTAACACTGTCACATTGGTTATTAGATTTCAGCATAGTTTCGGGGGGGGAATACAAACATTCAGACCATAGCATGTGGTATAAAACTGTTATTTAGCATAATCTGTGAACTGATTATTCTGACAAATGATATTTTGAGTGATACAGAGCTACCATTTACAGCATGGATGGGTTACTCGTTTTCAGAGTTAGAATGTAGTGAAATTGTCAGTTCTTTTTGGTGATTTAAAAAAACAAAAACGAATGGGCCAGGTGTGGTGGCTCTCAACTGTAATCCTAGCATTTGGGGAGGCCAAGGCAGGAGGATCACGTGAGGTCAGGTGTTTGAGACCAGCCTGAGCAAGAGCGAGACCTCATCTCTATAAAAAATAGAAAAATTAGCTGGGCATGGTGGCACGCGCCTGTAGTTCCAGCTACTCGGGAGGCTGAGGCAGGAGGATCACTTGAGCCCAGCAGTTTGAGGTTGCAGTCAGCTGTGATGACACCACTGCACGCTAGCCCGGGAGATAGAGCAAGACCCTGTCTTTAAAAAAAAAAAAAAAAAAGTGGTGAAATGGATAGAATATAGTGAGCCTAGGATTGATGATTCTAAAGCATCTGGATAGGTCATCACATCTCAAAGGGCAGTCATGTTTTGGAATGGTATGTTAATTGAGAAGTGGTTATTGGCTTAT
>NW_012153396.1:4386470-4388493 GCF_000956105.1 Propithecus coquereli | reverse complement strand
AAAACTTCATTAAACTTCAAAATTTGTTTTCCAACATTAATTGAGATTAACATTTTTTACTCTCTTGTATAGGGTGTTTGTGAACCGAAGTTTAGCCATGGAGAAAATAAAGTGTTTTGGTTTTGATATGGATTACACCCTTGCTGGTGAGTAGCAATTTCTGGTTGCTTAAGAAATGCTGCTTTGAGTATAACACAATGGGTCTGCAGTAGGCAATTCAATACATACTTGTGGATTTAATTACATATTTGACTTCCAGAAACTCTTATTATCAAGCTGCTTCTGCTGAGATTTGTGAATATTGAAGTTATCAAATATCCTTGAGATTTGCTTCATGAGTTTGTATAGATAGGTAGAATAAGTACTGAATTATATTATTTTTGAGACCCTGATAAGAAACAATATGGTAAAATCATACCTTAATGGATATATTTGGGCATTTTTGACTTTTACTCTATTATACTGTTGTTTAGGGATAAAATTTTGTATCTCTCAGTCTGCCACAAGGTAAATTTTTATCAGCTAAAAATTTTAACATGTTATTAGGACAAATGGACAATGTCATTTTCCATTGAAATGATTGTACACATAATATGTAAAAGGTGTTTTAGAAACTAGAGCTATTGGTTTTGTTCGTTATCACATAGTCCTTAAACACCAGCACTGTGCTATTTTTCCCCTCTTTGAGATGTATTTGAAATAATCAATGTATTAGTCAATGGTTATAACATCTTTTCGGAACTTACTAAGTAAAATATTTTCAGTCTGGTGAAAATGTCATTTAAGAGGTGGTAGGGATGAGGGATAAAGTTGACCACTTGTGCAGGTGTGCATGTGTGTTTGCACACGTGTGTGCAACTGTGACAATCAGAAAATAATCTTTTAGAAATTGTCTCTAAAAATTTTTGTCTTTACACAAAAATCTTAAAATGCATAAAATCACTTATCTTCAGAAAGTATTTATATAAATAGCAGTGTTAGAAAACCAACTTCCATCTCAAATTAAACAAATCTCAATTTGATGTTCAATTTAGACCACAGATGTAAATGAATAATATAAACGTACAAAAGTGAACACATGCAGGTACTTGCCACATAGATGTGGCCATGATTTTTCACCAATATTAAAAATATACATATGTAGCATATTTGATTTGAATTTTTCGTTTCCTTCCATACTCTTTGCCATTCGTTTTTCTATTGCCTTAAAGTTGTTTTTGCAGCATTTTAATTATTTTATATTTTCCTAATTGGATACAGGCACTTTTAGGAGCACTTGTCAGAAAGCATTTGAAAGCACTGTACTTTCTTAGTGTATATCTTGCTATTTGAATGGGGAGAAAAATCTCTCCTTTCAAGAATTTTAGCTCTCAAGGGAAAGGATGGTGAAATGATTTGACAGCTCTAAGAGTTACTACCTTAAGCAGAAACAGAAGTTAATGGGATCAAAAAGTAACAACCTTTTCCCCCTTGATTATTAAGACAGTGCCATTATATTGAAATAGTTCAATTCAATAAGTATTTATTGAGAGTCTGTAATGCACCTGGCACATTTTGTTATTCAGTATTGAGATAATTAGATCTTTCCACAGAATAATGAAAAAATGAACTCTCCTGTGTATTGAAAAAGTCACTGAATCTTAGTCTTTTAACTTTAATGATACCTTATGATTTCTGCTTTTTATTTTCTTTTTTGTGTTTTTGTAACACCACTTCATATTTTAATGCTTTCTCCTAGTCCAGATACTAATATTCTTTGTGTATATATCATAGTAACTGTTAACATTTATTATCTGCTTATTATTTGCCAGGCTCTGTTCCAGGTCGTTTACATAGATATATTGTTTAATACATGGGTTATCTTATTTATGTCTCTTATTTAATATTTATAGAAACCCTACGAGGCAGATACTACTACTACTACCATCTCCACTTACAGATAACGCTGAGACATTAAGCACTTACTTTGTCCGAGGACATTTAGCTATGATATAGCTGAACCAAGAGTCAAACCCTATGCATA
>NW_012153396.1:4373868-4374915 GCF_000956105.1 Propithecus coquereli | reverse complement strand
AATCCCTTATTAGATAGATGATTTGGAAATGTCTCTCATTCTATCGGTTATCTTTTCACTCTCTTGATAGTGTCTTTTTATGCACAAAAGTTTTTAATTTTGAAGTCCAGTATACCTATTTTTTCTTATGTTGTATGTGCTTTTGCTGTCATATCTCAGAAATCATTGCCAAATCCATTATAATGAAGATTTTCTGTTATGTTTTCTTCTAAGAATTTTAGAGTTTTAGCTCTCACATTTAATTTAGGTCTTTGATCCATTTTGAGTTTTTGTATATGGTGTAAGGCAAGGGTCCATTGTCATCCTTTTGCATATGTTGAAAAGTTTTTCCAGCACCAGTTGAAAAGACTGTTCTTTCCTCACTGAATAGGCTTGGTGCCCTTGTCAAAAATCAGTTCACCCTATATGCAAGGAGGGCTTTGTTTTTGTCTTTTTTTAATGAAACCAATGATAATGTAAAGTTTTGTGTCTGCTTCAGCATTTCTTCTTAAAGAAAGATGAAACTCCTTGCAATAGTGATAATTAAATTAATATGGAACATTATCTGAGTTGAACTTACCTGTTGATAGTGTATAAACTGATTGCATCTATTTGAATTTCTTAATATGGCAAGAGGTCTATGAAAGGAGTATATTTGTTGAAAAATCTTTGATACAAACTAAGGAAGATAACCCTTCATCAAAATACCAAAGAAATAATTGTTGTCCCAGTCATGAGACAATACTCAAGGCATCCTTTTCACAACTTGGAAAATGTAGAACTTACATATTACCTTACCCACTGGCCTCCAAACACATTGTCTATATACAGGAGATTTATGTGTGAAGAAACGAGCACCTCTAAGTCAGTAAAAGTTATCAACCGGTATATATTCTTTGACTTATCCTTCAGGCATTTATCAGTTTGTGAATAGATTATGCAGTTGAAGATTAAAGGAACATAAAAATAGGTGTAGTTTGACTATAAAATATATTCATTATCCTCCTTAGTGATCTTTTTTCTTAAGAGGTTTTGAACTTTTTTTTTCCCCCTACCAGAAATAGAGTA
>NW_012153396.1:4369035-4371898 GCF_000956105.1 Propithecus coquereli | reverse complement strand
GTGTGATACACGATACTTGTATATACTTGTGCTATTTAAAATATTTTGTGAAAGATTATTTAAAACTCTCTGAACGGATAAAATTTACTAAATTAGGTGAGAGTAAATTAGGGAGGATGGATGAAACAATCCAAAATAGTGCTACTAGGTAAAGCTTGGGTGATGGGTAAATAAAGCAACTTATTTCATATTCTCTCTACTTTTATGTGTATAAGTAAAAATACCCTTGGTTAAATTAAAAAATCAGGACCCAGTGCATTGTCTAACGCCCGTAATCCTAGCACTTTGGGAGGCCAAGGTGGGAGCATCACTTGAGGCCAGGAATTAGAAACCAGCCTGAGCAGCATAGCCAGAGACCCCCATTTCTACAAAAAATAGAAAAATTAGCCAGGTGTGGTGGCATGAGCCTGTAGTCCCAGCTACTTAAGAGGCTGAGGCAGGAGGATTGCTTGAGCCCAGGAGTTTGAGGTTGCAGTGAGCTATGATGATGCCACTGCATTCTAGCCTGGGCAACAGAGCAAGACCCTGTCCCACCCCCACCAAAAAAAAAAAAATTGGTGGAGGAAACTGACAAAATGCCAATAAAGTGATTCTTTTTTTTAAAGGACATTTAAATTTTAAAGTCATTTAGTCTTTTCATTTCCATTTGAGATATTATAGTCATTATTTTAACTGTTATTACTCTTTTTTCTTAAACCTCAGGATTTTTTACAATACTTACCTCGGGAAGTGAAGTGCTATTTCTACAACCAAGTAATGCTTTTGAGGTGATTTCTCAAAGAGTATTAGGAAATTCTTAGAAAAGAATTTAAAAAGAAATAATAGTCCTCATCATTATCCTATTTATGGATGAAAGTCCTTTGTAATAGGTCAGCTAAACACCCTCAAGACTATTATTTTTAGATATATGTTTATATATATAAAATATATGCTATATTTTAGGGGTTATATGTGTGTGTATGTATGTATATATATATAGATATATAAAGTTTTAGGCAGCCCTATTATGTGAGTCTACACTTAATTTCCAAGCTTTGATTCCCTTTATGTCAAGTGCCAGTTAAGGTTTTCACTAATATTAATCTCTCTGAATTATAATAATAAATGGTTTATTTCTATATTATTAGGAAATTTAAACAGTTGCTTAATAAAACCCATTCCATCTCCTCCATTAAATGGTAAGTGATAGAAATATTAAATTACTAATGTTTATGATCTTTACTTTCCATTGCCAATCATAAAAGCATTCAATTGTAAGACATTTTTTGTGAATAAATGTCATGTAATAATATTAGTTGCATCAGTAAAGTTGGTAAGATGAATCTTCTTTTCCCCAGTATCACAGGCTGTTTTCAACATGGCTACACTTGTTTTTCAGAATAGTTCTAACACAATAACTACCTTTGATTCATTATCTCTTCTGCTTACACATTCTCTGGATGTTGGTTTTGTCATGGAAATAATGGCCACTGAAGAAAGGACAAATGATAATGGAATCAATCTGTGTAGCAAACATTTAGTTTAAACCTTATGAATAAAACCTGCTGGGTCAGGGAACACTAATACTGCAGTTGGTTACCTAGGCAGATCATGAGAACGTTGGGTTTATTTTCTGTCATTGGGAACACTTGTTTGGTTTTGATAGTCACGTGAAGGAGTCAGATTCAGATGATTACAGGGGTCTAAATCATGTGACTGCATAAAGGTTCTTTTATTTCCCAAATTTTTAATCTACCCTCTTAATTTTCCTTGAGATGACTAGAATAATAACATTATCCAGGATATTTGTGTTTATTAAAGAAATAATTTATTTCCACCTGGATTTCCAATTCATTAAATACCTAAATTCTGTTATTTCTTTAAGATTCTTTGAAGAAGATAGCCAAACATTTTAGTTAAATGGATTAGGTAACTTATATGGAAGTATATGACCTAAAGTATAGGCTAGAGGTGCACACTGTTGGCCCATGGACCCACCTCAGACCATAGACCATAGTTTGATTCAAAGAGTATTTGTTTGTTTAATTGGCTCAGTATTTTAAAATTGAGAAATTACAGGTAAAAATCTAGGTTGGCTATTATCACATAATTGGTAACATTTGGTCTCATTCCCGCACGGGCGGTCAACTACAGTTGAGTAGCTACTTCCTCCCTCTAGGCAAGATGTATGCCCTCACTTAGGCCACTTTACACATCAGTTCACTGCCTGACCCTGACACAGGTGGTTGGAACATACTATCTGAATCTGAATTTCAGAGAGTTTGTTAGATAAACTTTATATTAATAGTACTTTGATATAGTGTTTATAAAAACAAGTTAATCTGTCTAAACCTGAATAAATCAAACATAGCTTCTAAGAAGACTTCCTAGGCTGGGATGTTCATTGGTCCCGTTTCTGGCCCTCTATACTTTCTCAGTCACATTATGCTACTGATCTTCTAAAACTTATTATAAATATCTAATTATATATCCCTGTAGTGCAGCATGAGCAGCTATAATCCCCTTCAGGTCAAGGATCATGAGTTATTTTGTTTTTTGTTCTCAACATCTAGTACCTGGTGCATAGTAGGTATCCAAATGTTCGTTAAATTTCTCTCACTTCAGTACATACATTTGAGTGCTGTGTTCTGCTTTTATTTTTGGGAAAAAATATTAGCCATTTCTATTTTTGTATTACAAGCAGTTCCTTTGGTTAAAGAGGATTTTAAAAAGTTATAATCTCAATAATTTTCAGTTTGTCTTAAATTGAAAACAGTACTGAAAATAGAAGATCCTCCTAAGTGTATCTCAAAGGGAATATTTATGAGTTAAATAATTTTTTTCATTTTACCTTAAAATAAACATCCTTCTAATATTCTTAGTA
>NW_012153396.1:4367194-4368966 GCF_000956105.1 Propithecus coquereli | reverse complement strand
GGGGTCTCGCTCTTGCTCAGGCTGGTCTCGAACTCCTGAGCTCAGAACGATCCGCCCACCTCGGCCTCCCAGAGTGCTAGGATTACAGGCGTGAGCCACCGCGCCCGGCCTGAATAAGAGGAATTTTTGAACAGAGAAACTAGGGTAACAGATAAAAAGAAAAAAAAATCCCTCTCCCAAAGGAGATGATCCCTTTCCAAACAAAACAAAACTAGGTAATAGTGGTTAATAAAGTTATCAATAAAAATAAATTAGAAAACAGTGTCATAACACCAAACAAAAATCTAATCAGAATATATCATGAGGACTCAACTCCTAAAGGAGAATTGTGAAGATGAAATATGATACACTCATACTAGAGCCATTGAGTTGTATCAACAATCTGATTAAGATAAACTGAACTTGACAGGGCCTATGGTGAATGGATTTGCATAGCTAGATGGTTCATTATTTATAGTTTTAACTATAAAGCAATGAACTATAAAGACTCTATCTCCCCCCCACTTTTTTTTTTAGAGCAAGGTCTCACTCTGTTGCTAAGGCTGGAGTGCACTGGTCTGATTATAGCTAACTAACCTTGAACTCCTGGGCTCAAGTGATCCTCCTGACTCAGCCTCCCAAGTAGCTGGAACTACAGGTGTACACCACCACGCATGGCTAATTTTTTTTTTGTAGAGACCGGGTCTTGCTGTGTTGCCCAGGCTGGTCTCAAGCTCCTGGCCTCAAGCGATCCTCCCACCTCGGCCTCCCAAAGTAAGACTCTTTTATGTAGGATACATACTTCACCTTTTTTCCAAAAGGGATTTGATGTGACTTGCAAAGTTAAACACATCTAAACTGAGTCAAAAGACTAATTTTTTTTTATTAAAGAAAGCCCATAAGAAAATGTATTTCCAAATAGTTATTATCCTTCATATAGTCACCATATTAAGGAAAATATATTCCAGTATCACTGTCATTTCTTAGACATTTTAGGAATTCTTTTGGAAGTGTATATTGCCTCTAGGAGTGATTGTTTTGAATGAATGAAAGCTCATTTAGATGTGTAAGTTCTATCATATTTTTAATAGGTGTTATTTTATAAGTCATATCTCATAATACAGCTTGATTATTTTCATTTCAGAATAGAGTTTTTGTTTTTGTTTTGAGGTAATTGTCCTTTAGAGAGGGACAACTTATTTTGGAATAAATCCAGTGATCTTTAGGTAAAAATACTTGTTGTCTTTATTTGTTTGGTTAACTGAACTAAGCTTCTTCTCTTTCTTTCTTTTTCTTTGCAAGTTGTGTCTTAATTTGGGTTCTCTAAGCTTCTTTTTAAACTAAGTTGTTTTTGGTATCATCCCTAATTTAAAATTTTTCTGCAGATTTACACTGTTTTCTTTGGCCCAACGTATTAATAACCTATGTGTGACTATGATTTCCTTAAGAATATTAATACCTGATAACACTAAACCAGTACTTTCATACTAAAAAATCCATGCTCTTGGTAGAACTGGTTCTCATCTAGACTATAGTATTGACAACATGGTATAGTTAAAATAATTCTGAGCAATCCTTACTTTGGAAGGATCTTATTATAACTTATTGCTGATAAAAGACTGTTTTAGTATTGCATAGCCCTCTAAATGGAGAGAATATTTAAGCAGTAATTAACCTGACTAATTAATAAAATAATTCTGTGTGATACACGATACTTGTATATACTTGTGCTATTTAAAATATTTTGTGAAAGATTATTTAAAACTCTCTGAACGGATAAAATTTACTAAATT
>NW_012153396.1:4344083-4364536 GCF_000956105.1 Propithecus coquereli | reverse complement strand
AGTTAAATAATTTTTTTCATTTTACCTTAAAATAAACATCCTTCTAATATTCTTAGTATTTTTTAAACAAATAAATCTCTTAATTACCATTTAATTTTGCCTTTGAAATGAACGAAAATTGGCAGTCTCTCAAACTCCACTTATTTATTTTACTTACATACATATCTAGTCATTTGGAAGTTCATTTTATTTTGTATTACTGCAAGTGTTGCACAGTATCTAGCTTTTTTAAGTAAATTAAAATTGAGATAGTTTTATGAAACTTTCAATTTTTTTTCAGATCATTTGTGATCTCTTGGGTTAGAGATAAAATTTTCGAGTATAGACTGTTAATGTGTTAGGGTTTTCAAATAGTTTTGAAAAGTGGGAAAAATCTTCTGGCATTTGTTTACATGAGAAATGGAAAGATTTTATTTAAAATTTTCTCAATGAAAGATGTGTATTATTTGTTACTTTTTCTCATTATAGGCATAGAGAACCAACATTGCATAGCCTAATAACTAGATAGAGAACATTGATGTTGATCACATTTATAGCATAAAAGCAAATGATTATTTTTGGGTGGCTGGGTTGCATTTTTGTTTTTCATAGTCAGTGTTGATGGTAGTTTCTCCCAGTTGTAATGCTTTTAGAACTTTTAGACATTACATTTGGTCATTTCTGCTCTTTTATTTAGTACCATCTCCCTTTCACAAAAAATCCAGGAGTTAGAGGAGTCTAACCACATGTTTTCAAAAACCTAAATGTCTCTGGGGAAAATTACTGCCTATAAAGTAAAACACAATGCATATCTTAAAAGTGTCAATATATTTAAAGGAAGTATGTATTTTCAACTCAGTTATTTTACTAGATTAGGTAGTTTCTTTTAACTTTATGGAGTGCTATAACTGCTCAGGGCAAATATCCACTGACAGAATCAAAATTTAAAAATTTCCTTGCATTTCAAATTTAAACATCTAATTAGATTTTTAGCAGCATACAGTTGATTCTAGTCTATATCAAGATGACAAATTTAGGTGTTGGAAGGGTAAAGAAGTAGGTAGGTACCTATAGGTAGGTAGTTAGGTTTAGTAGACTCAGCTTAAATGGGTACTTGAAAGCAAGATGAGACTGCTCTGATTCGCTTTGTATCCTTTATTGAGTCTTGTTTCACAATCCATAATTCAATTTTAAACACCATTTGCCAGCTGCATTCACTTCCTATCATATTAACCTGAAATGTGGTAGAGAAAATAAACTAAGACAAATAGATTTTTCTGTTTGTCTTTCGACTTAACATTTCAGGATCAGATATGGCTTGTATTCAAGACTAAAGGTGCCAGAAAAGTAAATAATATACAATACTTATTAGGCATATCTTCAATGTCCTTGTTTTGTTATGGCCAATTAGGCTAATCTTAGTGATGGTCAGAGATTTCTAAATAGTAGTAACTCCTGTAAATACCAATTTCCAAATGGTATCTCTCTATTCCAGCCCATCACAACAGTTTTAAAATCAGCTTTTGTTTTTGTTTTTGTTTTTGTTTTGTTGCTTTGTTTTGTTTTTTAACAGGAGAGCCAGTGTAACTCCTTCAAGACTGGAGTGACACACACTGCATCTGCATCTGCCTCATGTGAGTTCTCATTTTGGCAGCAGCACTCTACTAGGCTGGAACCTCTGTAGAGGTTTGCCCTTTATTTTTCTAAATCTATAAACTACTACACAGTGTGTCTTGGTGGCAAAGGTAAAAAGTGCATGAGAATTTCAAACTTCCCTGCAGAAAGTTTTCAGCTCATTCGAAAGGGACTTTCTCCGCTAACATAGGTTTTATCTTGTATGAACAATATTACTCAAAACAGAGCCCACAACTTTCATCCACAACATGCAGTTATTTTTTGAAGAGCGGTTTTTTCCTTTCAGATTATGGAGTAAAGAATATCTTTAAATGCTCTCAGTAGCTTCAACTTTCAAAGCTTTGGTTGTTCTCTTTATATTCTAGTTACGTAACCTGAGAACACTGTGTGCTGTCCTAGTGACTAAAGCAGTCCTCTTTTTTGGACTCTGGCCCTTAAAATAACTTCTTCCTTTGTCTTTGGATATTGAATAAGTTGGGGTAGGCCCGAGGACCTTCTTGGAGAAGAAATAAGCAGTTAATATGTGAGGTTATGTTTACTTTGAAGCTATTGCCTGGGTTTTGGAACCACAGAAAGTCAGTTATAAGAGATGAGTTAGAAAATGTGCATCATTTACTTGCCACAGTTTTGTGAGAGAAATTGAAATTAGAGTCTTGCAGCTGTGGAGCGGCATAAAGCTCTACAGACTGAGGTGATATACATGGTTCCCTACAAATGAGGCTGGCTTTGAAGCTCCTGTTTGACTGAAAAAGGAATTTTGCTTTTAATTTTTAATTTTTATTTTTAAAGGAAGAGCAGTACTTTGTAAGCTTCAGGAATTTTTGCTACCAGGTCAGAACAAATGTGTTTATTCCTAAGGAGCAGTTAGAATAAAACATCTAAATTCATGCTCTGTTCAGCTACAATTCTGCTTTTGCAGAATTGTACTGTATAGTTCTCTAGCAGATAATTTAAAGACCTGGGAGTTCATGTTGCTGAAAGAATTATCTGGGAAGCTTATGAGAAAATGTCAATAGCTAGTAGGTCTTACTGATTAATATAGAGCTTGATGAAATAGATGGTGTCGTCCAAGTGGAACTTGGACTGTCTTTGCTAAATCCATTTCCACCTGTGACTAGAGCAGTTTATTTTGGACTGGTTGAAAGAAATTGGAGAGAGAAGTGTATGTTTTGACACTCAAGCTTAAGTTTTGATGGCCCATGTAATCTAGAAATTCATGTTTAGCAGTGGTAATACACCCTACCACAGAGAACTTTGGATGAGACTGAGAGAGACCTACATTCTGGCTTCAGCTGATGTTTGTTCTTGCTGTGTAACTTTGGGTCAGCAAATGGGGAAAGATGCATTGTATTTTTAGAAAGTACCTTGAACTCATTGAGAGAAAGGAAATTTAAAGCATTTATTTCTATAGGTGGAATTTCTAGAAAGTCACTTCCCTTGAACACTTGGGAAGTTCTGCCCCGTGAATAAATACAATGTGGCAAATATGTAGTGTTTTATTTTCTGCTATTCTATTTTCTACTATTCATTTTGCCAGGCTTTGTACTGGCAAAATGAGGATTTGCGATTTTTTTTCACTAAAAATTCTGAGTAAATTAATTTGAGCTTCAGTCCAAAGTGTCTCATAGACATAGGTTTTAAATGCCTGTTACTCCATCATTCTATAATTACCTGACTCTTTAACTAGGGAAAATTGCTGATTTAGGTGTGAGCCTAGGTGGGAATGATTAAGGTTTGTTTTTGTCCCCCATTCTTAAGGCATATCCAGCAAATTATCCTTCTGAAAAATTAATAATTAAAAATACTTTATTGATATATGGGCCAAATCCTATAAGAATGAATGTCAGTAGATTACCCAAAGTACTTAGCTATACTGAAATTTTTTTCATTAAATATTGTTTGAAATAAAGGGACTTTGGTTAGGATTGAGATGTAATTTTTGGTTTTTGGAAATTGTATTAAAATGAGATTTACTTGCAGTGGAGGTGGGAGCAGGGGGCAGGGTAAGGTGAGAGATGTTATAGTTCCAGCATAACTCAAATTTACATCAGCGGGTACCATGCCTTACTGGTTTTATGATAATATACCAGCTTTTAACTCTGTTAGTGTGTGTGACTGTGTAGCACTTTCTTTACCACGGTGCATATCTTATAGAATAGATTTAGGAGTTCCACAGGTAAGTCTTCAACAGGTTGTTTTTTGGGGGGAGGGATGAGGCAGGAGTTGAGGGGAAGAAAGAAGTATTGCCAGTTTTGAAAATGTTAGCTAGGGTTCACATTAGCATTAAATTATTATTACCCTCATGATAACAAAAGAAACAAAGACAGCTTTTTTGGGCATTGTACTAAAGAGATGAGACTCAAGCATCTCCAAAAGAACCTTAAAATTTTTATGCTTCTGGTTTTTAAGTCTGACAAATGTTTATTAAAGGATTTTGAAAGCCTAGCTTACTTTTTAAAAATTTCAATTTAATTAAAAAAATAGATAAATACATTATATGTTACAAGTTTTAAAGGTACAAGAAGATACATGAAAGTCTTCTTCCCTGTCACTTAGCACTCAGTTCCATTCTTTGGACGCAATCAGTTTCTTTTATGTATTTCCTGAAATATTCTAAAGGATTGCTTTTGGAAAAGGAAAGTTGAGTCATACTCATTGAAATATTAGCACTGACTTGAATAGGCAGACTATTTGCAATGAAAAATCAGTTTGAGCCATAAGCTAAAGATGTTAAGAGTAGATGGAAAAGCTATAATAATATTATAATAATAGTTGCATTACCGTGAGACTACAAGAATAGGAGGGATATTTTTGCCTGATTTGACATTCAGCAAGCTGGCAGGTCTTTTTGTTTTTATTTTTATTTTGAGTATGGCTACCCACTCCTAGAGACTGATGGAAGGATACTTATCTAAATATTTTATTTGGAAGAAACCTATTTAAAGGAGCAATGTTTTTTTTATGCTGAATTACAGTGATAACACTAAAAAGTTTTTTCATTATGGAAAATTTCAGACATACACAGTAGTAGAGAGAAACCCCCATAGTCTGGAATACATGGTATTTGACCTCTAACAAACTCAATATCCTTCTTTGGCAGATAAGGAGATTTTTTTTTTTCCTATACATACTTGCATGTACCCATTCTGCCATAATCACATCTATTGAAATGAATCATAATTCTTCAATGTCTAATTCTCAGTTCATATCCAAATTCTCTAATTGCCTCAGACATGTCTTTTTATGATTGGCCTGCAGTAACAACTTATAAAATATAATTTTGATGGCTATAACATTGGTAAGGCTGATAAGAAAAGTTAATCTAACAAGTAGAACAAATATGTTGATTGGAGAAGGAATATAAAACAACTACCAAGCCAAATAGGAATTCCAAAAATAGATTGTTTAAAAAAAAAGCTCATTTTGGATTTTGAAGGATTTCTGTGTCAATTATGTACATCAATGAAGGCTCTCTTACCTAGTTTTCTGTTTACTTTTATTCTCATGATTAATATCACAGTTGTGCATATTAGTTTTTTTTAATTGTGGGAATCAAAGAATAGATAAAGGAAAAAATGTTTGGAATAGGTTTCCTAATAATGAAGGAACTATACTGAAATGTTTGATAATTCATCTCGTTGCTGCTGCTCCTGCTCATGCTATAATATGACCTATTTCCACAGACTAACAATTGAGTTCTCTGATTACTCGGGACGGTACAAAACATGGAGCTTGAGGGGAAAGAAGAAAAAGGGCAGATTTAGGAGGAGGGATGCATTGGGAAAGAACAGAAACTCAATCATTTGCCTTCTGTTTTAACTGGATGTTCTTTATGCTGGCTAATGAGAACCTCCTCTTTGTGCAGTATACAAGTCCCCGGAGTATGAATCCCTTGGCTTTGAGCTTACTGTGGAAAGATTAGTTTCTATTGGCTATCCCCAGGAGCTGCTCAGTTTTGCTTATGATTCTACATTCCCTACCAGGTAATTTTTCAAGATGTTTTTGGATTAAGACTACTTCCCCAACCCCAAAATTAGTAATTCCAAATTTATCTCTGACCAAAAAAAAAAAAAATTATCAAATAATTCTTTGCTTTTTTGGTTGGCGCTGATTCTAAAATTGCCATGAAATTTTCATATACATTGTATATTTTGTGTTCTTGAATTGAGCTCAGTTTACTGCTGTTGAAGAAGACCTACTTATGGGTAGGAAAAGGGATTACTAAAACCGATGGTCAGTAATCACAGATGATCCTATCTTTGGCTGTCGGAGAGCAGTTATATGTTTTGCTAATATATTTAACTTGGTAGTCAGAGCCTTGGCAGTTTGCATTTCTGGATTTGATAGGGAAGATTTAAAATTAAAAAAGATAATGTTCATTTGAGATGCTATCAGGTATGTCCCACATATAATATCTGATAGAAGGAAAGAAAAAAGGCTTGCTCAAGGAAATTAAAAGACTGTTTTAGAATGGTACCAGCTGTATTAAGAGGAATTACGTTTATACCTTCTTTGATTAAGCTCTTATTCCATATAGAAAACAATTGAGATTATTTATCTATCTGCAGTGGTCCCCAACCTTTTTGGCACCAGGGACCGGTTTCATGGAAGACAATTTTTCCAAGGACCAGGGATTGGAATGGTTTGGGGATGAATTCAGGCACATTACATTTATTGTGTAGTCAAACCTCTCTGCTAATTATAATCTATATTTTCAGCCACTCCCAGAGCTAGCATCACCACCTCAGATCATCAGGCATTAGATTCTCATAAGGAGGAGCACACACCTAGATCCCTCGCATGTGCGGTTTACAGTAGGATTCGCCCTCTGTGAGAATCTAATGCCGCGGCTGATCTGACAGGAGGTGGCGCTCAGATGGTGATACCAGTGATGGGGAGCTGCTGTAGATACAGGTGAAGCTTCGCTGGGTTGCGCGCAGCTCATCTCCTATTGTGTGGCCCAGTTCCTAACAGGCCATGGACCAGAACCATTCCTCGCCCTGGGCGTTGGGGACTGCAGTCTATCTGGACAGAGTAAATATTTTTTAATTGCTCTGGGATTAGTTTTTAAGATTTAATTCACTCACTTTAGCCTCTAAGGTTATAATGTTTTGGGACATACTTGAGTGGCTACAAAGCTGGAATTAGATGAGGTTGGTTCATGGTTATTGAGTAGTACAACATAAAATTATTGCCTGTATTACTTCGCATGATCAATGGTGTCTTCATTTTCACATAGGGGACTTGTCTTTGACACACTATATGGAAATCTTTTGAAAGTTGATGCCTATGGAAACCTCTTGGTCTGTGCACATGGATTTAACTTCATAAGGGGGTGAGTACAAAGAACCCTTAGCCTCTTTCTAGTGTTTTTATAGTCAAATAATATGATGGTGACAGTTGTCTCCCAGATGTAATATACTTGCCTATTCCTTTCATCTTTAAAGAGAAAATTCCTTTAAATAAGGTTAGTTAACAGTTAGGCAGTTAGAACCTAAACTAACATACAAATAGTTGGCAATTATGTTTTGTTTAAATTACGTGCCTCCTAATTGTACAGCATTCAGCAAAGCTAATCTTCAAATTTGTCCAAAAGAACTGTAGTAGTTTTGACTTATATGAAATTCTAAGATTTTTATTTTCTCCTTTTTAATACAGTTCTCAGGTAGCTGCTCAGAAAAGGTATGTACATAAAAGTGCTTTGAAAACTTTTAAACTATAGCAATTTAAATGACTAAGATTTTTAGTAACAGAACAACGGAAAAGATTTATTTTTTGTTCAGTAAAAATGGGAGAGAATTCCAGTGTCCCTAGCCACAAGGGACCAGTTCCACTGAAAAGTGAATAATGGGAACTCAAACTTTTGAAAACATTTGGGGAAAGGGAAAATTGGTTTTCTGTTAATTAGCAAATGTTCCAGTGGGGCTCTGTTTTTGTCGGGATGTGTTATGTTGTACATACGCATATATGGACCAGAGTCTCTGCTGAGTTTATAAGGTTCAGAAAAAAATGGTTGGTAAAATCTTGATTTTTTAAAAATTTATCTCAGTAAAGCTCACTGGAACTCCAAATTCCAAAAAAAAAAAAAAAAGATTTTTAGTAGCTAATACATTATTTTTATTCTAATGAACACTTTTAACCATTTGATTATGGGATTAAAATTTTTTAAAAACATAAGGTTAAAATGAATACAGGGTTATAATATTTAAAACAAGGATAAGCTTTATTTTCATAATCAGAGTATTGTTCCATTACTGTCACTAATTTGGACTTTATACCCTAGTAGACAGCAGATAAAATTTAGTATATACTTTTTATTTTGGCAAAGCATCCCAATTTTTTCTTAAAAAATCATAATACCACAATTTGACAACTTCTATAATTGTGGCTTTACAATTACACATTTTCTCTACTGTCATACTACCTTGTTTACTACTGACACTATATTAGGGCGAGAACAACTCTTAAAACCAAAATAGGTTATGTGTCAGTCTCTTGTGTAACTTTAACCGTGTATTATTCATTCTTGATGGAAAATAGTAACATAAGTCTACATTGAAATTGTTAGAAAGACAGTATCTTATTCCAGCTACTTGGGAGGCTGAGGCAGGAGGATCGCTTGAGCCCAGGAGTTTGAGGTTGCAGTGAGCTATGGTGATGCCACTGCACTCCAGCCTGGGCAACAGAGCGAGACACCCTGTCTCAAAAAAAAAAAAAAAGGTGTCTTCTTTTTTGTTGTGTGATAAGAGGTACAAAAAAGGACTAAAATGATACCAGAGCTTCCTTTAAACCTGAGGTCACAGCAGTGCCCCACTTAGAATTGAAGAATCTGATATAAGACTCTTCAGCTGGCATTACTGATGTTACATAGGCTCAAAGATGTCCAGGTATATACATAGAACAGTGTCAAGTATTAGGTTGGTGCAAAAGTAATTGCAGTTTTAGCATTGTTGAAATTTGCTGTTTGATATTGGAATGCATTCTTAAATAAATGTGGATGTGTTCTACATCATTTTAATGTGCGTTTCTCGCTTTATTTTTTTGCTAATGACTTATTACTTGCTGTTTATTTTACATTTATTTTAGACTGTGGAAATGATGTTAGACAAAAAGCATATTCAAGCTCTTTTCTTATTCGAGTTCAAAATGGGTTGTAAAACAGCAACTTGCAACATGAACAACACATTCGGCCCAGGAACTGCTAACGAACATACAGTGCAGTGGTGGTTCAAGAAGTTTTGCAATGGAGACGAGAGCCTTGAAGATGAGGAGCTCAGTGGCCAGCCATCGGAAGTTGACAGCAAGCAACTGAGAGCAGTCATCAAAGCTGATTCTCTTACAACTACACAGGAAGTTGCCAAAGACCTCAAGGTTGACCATTCTATGGTTGTTCTGCATTTGAAGCAAATTGGGAAGGTGAAAAAGCTTGATAAGTGGGTGCCTCATAAGCTGATCGAAAATCAAAAAAATTGTCATTTTGAAGTGTCGTCATCGTCTTGTATGCAACAACAAGCCATTTCTCAATTGGGTTGTGACGTGTGACGAAAAGTGGATTTTATACGACAACCTGCGACGACTCGCTCAGTGGTTGGACCGAGAAGAAGCTCTAAAAGCACTTCCCAAAGCCAAACTTGCACCAAAAAAAGGTCATAGTCACTGTTTGGTGATCTGCTGTCGGTCTGATCCACTATGGCTTCCTGAATCCCAGTGAAACCATTACATCTGAGAAATATACTCAGCAAATCGATGAGATGCACCAAAAACTGCAATGCCTGCTGCTGGCATTGGTCAACAGAAAGGGCCCAGTTCTCCACAGTGCCTGACCACATGTCTCACAACCAGTGCTTTAAAAGTTGAACGAATTCAGACATGAAGTTTTGCCTCATCCACCATAGTCAGCTGATCTCTCACCAACCAACTACCACTTCTTCAAGCATCTCAACAACTTTTTGCAGGGAAAACACTTCCACCACCAGCAGGATGTAGGAAATGCTTTCCAAGAGTTTGTGGAATCCCAGAGTATGGATTTTTATGCTACAGGAATAAGCAAATTTATTTCTTGTTTGCAAAAATGTGTTGATTGTAATGGTTCCTATTTTGATCAATAAAGATGTGTTTGAGCCTATATGTGATGATTTAAAATTCACTGTCTGAAACTGCAATTACTTTTGCACCAACCTAATAAATACCCCACCTGGACACATCTGGGAAGGCCAGTGGTTACATCCACTTTTCTTTCACTATTCCTCTCATAAGGGATTTGTTCAAGATCCATGAATATCAGGAAGCAGGATTTAGAAAATGAAGTGATCGCAGGTAGTACTAGTAAGCTAAGCTGTTTTATATACTGATATTGTCACTATAATTCAGAATCCCAATGAAGATGAGCCAGGGTTCTATTTATGTCCAAAAAGGAATTTTTGTATTATGGGGGAGAGGGGTAGACAGAGAAGAAAAGGAAGAGAAGCAGTTCAGTAAGTTAGTACTACAGTCACATTTACTAACTCAAGCAGACCTCCTCTCTTCCCTTACATAAGCCAATAAACTTTCCAAATAGCTCCTTTGGAAATACGTTTAATAGTGTTTCAGAACTAAGTCATTGATGAGTAAACGCACAATCATTCAAATAGCACTTAGCACTGTGCAGTCTTTAGACTCAAAAGGCAAAGCCCATGGAAAGGAGAGACTGAAGACAGAGGGAAAGGGAGAGTAGTTATTGAAGTACAGCAATGGACAAGGCTGGATGAGAAGTTTGGACTCCATTAGGTCTTGCTAATGAGGTGGGACCTCATTTTTTCAAACAAATCTTTATATTGTGTGGATCACAGAAGGTAGGGATCTGTACTGTAACTGTTTCCTTCCTACTTCAAGTGTAGCATTCCTTTAATGACACATTACCTAACCCCGAATCAATTTTTATTTTAAATATATACTAGTATGGTTTGACAGTTAAACATAATGTAATTTCTAAGTATATTTATAAATCAGTTTGGGTTCTAACTGCCTAATAAATAACTGTTAACTATCTTTATGTAAAGGACTTGTTCTTTAATGATTGGAGAGCATAGAAAAGTATATTATTACATTTAGAAAACAATGTCAGTTTACTAAACCTGTCTGAGGAAGTATATTATTACTATTTCCTTCCACCTTATTTTTCATTACAGAATATCTTGAAAGGCTAGATGATAAGAGTTCTCAATAAGAGTAACTTTGTAGAATATCTTATTTCAGAAGAGTGACTTAAGACAGGGAGCTAGTGTGATTTTATATGCCTAACTGGAGTTTATGCTATTTGTAGTTAACAAACTCAAGCAGGAATTTACCCAAGTCATTCTGAGTATGAACTTTAAATTTGGTTTCCTTTAAACTTGTTAATCTCCATGTACTCACTGTCAGAATTATGCATTTTAATATTTCAGTCTTTCTCCCTTTTAATTTCTCTGAAACATTTTTTAACACTGTCTCCTTTTTGAAGTGTTTCATTGAACTCTCCAAGCTTCTCATGTATCTCTAACAATTTCTCTTTCGCTGGCTTTTTTTTTCTTTTTAACCCTGAATGTTCTCCATGGTTCTGTTCTCAGTGTCCTCTCTTCCTTCTCTGTACTCTTAAGTGGCCTCATCTCCTCTACTACTTTTCATGATTTTGTCTATTACCTGTGCGTAGATGATCCCAGTTATCGCTCAAGTCTGAATTTCTGTTTTAAGTTCTTGATCTTTGTTTCTAATTGCCTGCTAAAAATCTGTTTACTTCAAGCTTACCATAGCCAAAATGGAACTCTTCTTACATCCCCTTCTTATCCAATTTTCAAATTTCTGTTAACTGTACCAAACACCTCTGAGAGACACCTTAGCATGAGTATTATCATCTTTGGCTCTTATGTCCCTAATCTGCCTGATATGATCAGTTGCCTAGTCTTGTTCATTTTACCTTGGCAATCTCTCTTGAATACATTCTTCCCTTTAATTTCCTTTGTCACCACTCTACAACAGGCCCCACTGTTCTCATCTGGACCACTGGAATAACCACCTGATTTCCCAGTACTTCGTCTCTGTATCAGTTACCTTTTGCTGGAAAATAAATCACTTCAAAACTTAGTGGCTTAATACAGTGACCATTTTATTTAGCTCAGAATTCTGAGAGTCAGCTGGGCAGTTCTGGGGTGGTTTGGCTGATCTCTCTGGGCTCTTTTATGTGTATGTGGTCAGCTGGTGGGTCAGGTGGCAGCTGATCTAGAATGGCCTCACTCACAGGTCTAGCAGTTTGCAGGCTGGGTGCCTCATTGCTGCATGTAGTCTTTTTATCCTCCAGCAGATGATTTTATTTTTATTCACATAGTAGTCTCAGGGTTCCAGGTATAGCAAGAGAGGGCAAATCCCACTACTCAAGTGTTTTCCAAGTATTTGCTTGCTATTGTTCAAGCCTATATTCAAGAATGGAGAAACCAGTTATAGATTCCTTTGTTCCTTCTTCACTCCCACTGCTTCACTTGACCAGCCTTTAAAAAAAAAAGGAACTGAACCTCTAATGAGAGGGGCCACAAAGTTGCATCACAGAGTGCCAGGAAGAATTAGTGGCCATTGTTGCAATATGTCATATTTTCTTTTTCCAGTTTATCCTGAAACAGCTACTAATTTTTTTACAACTCGGCTCTGATGGGTTTATATCTCTGCTTAAAAACTGTCAGTAGCACCTTCTTTCTTGCCCCTGAATGAAATATAGGAATAACAGCATCATCTACCTTAACCCATTTTTGTAGCTTTATTTTTTCTCTGTTCCCTTCTCTACCCAATTGGACTAGTTTCTGAACTGGCCCACCTGGCCTTTAAGACCCAGCTCATATATGCCACCACTTTCATGACTCTTTCCCAGATTTTCCTCAACTCTCATGTTCACTTCTCTCTGCTCCTTAAGTTGAAATGGTTTCCTCTTCTTCGGGTTTCTCATAGCTCTTTGCACCTTTCTTATAGTAGTTGTGATTTTTTACTTTATTATAATTGTATGTGTACGTGACTTACCCTACCAGACTGAGAACTCTTTAAGTGCTGGAACCTGAGCTTGTTCATAGCAACCAAGGCTTAATATTTAGAATGCTGTCTTACACGTAGCCATCAAATATTTGAATGAAATTTTGAATAATGACTATTTCCCACAGTTATTATAATGTTAATTTTTAAAATGTCAGTTGATTTTTAAAATTTTCTTTCAGACCAGAAACTAGAGAGCAATATCCAAATAAATTTATCCAACGAGATGACACTGAAAGATTTTACATTCTGAACACATTATTCAACCTACCAGGTAGACTCATTCTATGCTTATTTATACTGATGCTTTCCCTTCTTTCTATGACCATTAGTCTTTGCTTAAGGGAGATAATGAAGTAAGTTTGAACTATTTCACTTATAGCTTATGAATATCTGTTCTTCGTTTTTCAGAGACCTATCTGTTGGCCTGCCTAGTAGATTTTTTTACTAATTGTCCCAGATATACCAGGTATGTGTATACTATAATTTTTTTCAATTGATTTTTTTAATTAATGTACAGGGTTTTAGAGAACTGGCCATTGTAGGTCTTTTCTGCTTTTCTAAAGTGAATTTAGTGCTAGTGAGAGATGCCACATTGCCAGCCTGAGAGATGGGACAGCACCAGCAGCTCCATGCAGGCCCTCACCTCCCACACGGCCCTCTCCTTGCCAGTGTGCTGCAGCCATGTTTGGAAGGGACCACTTCTGATTGGCTTCTCCTGGGAATGAAGACGGCCAGCAGAGGTGCTAATTGTGACAACTGAGTGGGAGGTTTGTGTGATGATTATCTGTCCAAGCAGAATTACACTAAAACCCCCCAACTCATTTCACAGCAGCTACCCAGGAGCCATTCAGGGATGCTAATTTAGTTTCATTCCCAGGCCCAGCAAGATTTGATTGAGGAATAAATACTGTTTATCTTCCCTGAAGTAAAATTCTACTTAAGTCTTAAACGAATTATCCTCTTCTTTTAAGGGAGAATTATACAGCCATTGCTGAAAGTTTAGTCATAGATGCAAGAGTTTGGTAACTTCTGATCCCCTTATCCATTTTAAGACACTAAATTTGGTGGGAAGCAGAGTCACTAAGCTAAATAGAAAATGGACAATACCTTTGTACTTAGGGACAACGTCAGAAAAGTCAGAGTGGAAAGAACCTAAATGACCGATTTTGAGTTTTAAATGTTTCTTCAATGAGAACCTGTTTCTAAAAAGTGATAAATAAAAGAACCTGATATTTTTGGATCTTTGGCCTTTTAGCTTCCATTCATTATATTCTATCACTTTGTATTTGTTCACAACTATTGTAATCCATTGAACACTACAGCCATTTCTGGTGGTCAAAAGTGGATATTCATTAGGGAGTAATAATTTTCCTAATTAGTCATAGTCTTTACCCATGCGATATGGAACCTTTGGGTCCCCTGGGCAATTTGATATTCATTTTATTTACCCTTTTTTGGATTCCCTGTCATGTTCTTTTTATCTTTCTGTAGCTGTGAAACAGGATTTAAAGATGGGGACCTCTTCATGTCCTACCGGAGTATGTTCCAGGATGTAAGAGATGCTGTTGACTGGGTTCATTACAAGGTACCTAGAAGCTGCTGCTTCACCTGCTCACTCTTTGGCATGTGTTTTATGGTCTGACATTAAAAAACTTTCCACATGCAAATGGAACAATTTTTCCTTTGTTAAAAAAAAAAAATGGACTTGGCCTCTAGTGATAGCTCTCTAGAAGACATTTGTTCTTTTCTTTGGCCCTGCTGCTCTCAGAGGTAATGCTGATCGTTCCTCAGTGGTGGTACTTGGCTTCTTGATTTTATTCCAGTTCGCATTTCTCAACTTACTTAGAAGAGAGTTTACTGTATTAGATTATACTTAACATATCCTTCGTAGATGATAATGGTTCTTTTTTTTTTTTTTGTCCAAATGTTTCCCACTTGACTAATAACATAAATTAGTTAATATTAAGTTTACATTTATTATAAACTGTATTGAATAAGACGTGAAATGTCTTTTAATTTCTAATTTAAAGTAGAAACAATTTTATATTTTGAAGACAAATTTTAGAGGCAGAGTTGTAGCACATCATACCTGCTCCTTTTTCCTGGCCTTCTCTATCTACTTTTCTGTTTTGGTAAATACTAAAGAAATGCATGTGGGTTGATAGTAAATGTACTTTTTCTTATAAACTAAATGTTAAAAACTAATTTTTGTTCTTAGATCCTTTTTTTCTTCCCCCAGGGCTCCCTTAAGGAGAAGACAGTTGAAAATCTTGAGAAGTATGTAGTCAAAGATGTAAGTAGTACAGGGAAAAATAGATCTCCATAATGACTTATTTTACCTGATAGGAAAATGAATAACAAGGCTATTTATAATGAAATGGACTAGGGAATATATTTATTTTTCTTGGCATAGTATGTGCCAGGTATAAGCACCAAGAATTATCAGCCAGAGCAGAGGTCTTAGTAGAGTTTTTCCTATTTGTTGATAGGCAAGAAGACCCAGTATTTCATTTGTTCTTTTAGCTCTAATTATAATAATAGCCCCTAGAGGTTTACTGTACGCACATCACTGTGCTAAGTGATTGCATGCATTATGCCATTTAATCTTCCCTGTAACCCTGAGTTAGGTATTATTGTTACCTCTGTGTTATAGATGAAGAAATTGAGGAATAGAGGGAATAAATAACTTGCCCAAGGTCACACAGTAAGTAGTGAAGCCGAGATTCATACCCAAGTCATAACTAATGTATTAGATCGTCTCAAAAATGTACATATGTGTGACTGTTATTTAAAATGCCTTTAACCTATCAACAGGGAATAATGAGGAAAGCTTTAAAATACCTTAGAAGACATTAATGGAAATATAATAAAATTCAGAAAAATCTGTAGTTAACGGTATTGTACTAACGTAAATTTCTTAGTTTTGATAATTATACTGTGGTTATATAAGATGTTAATATTAAGGGAAGCTGGACAAAGAATATATGAGAACTCTCAATACTGTTTTCACTTTTCTATAAATCTAAAATTATTTCATAATAAAAAGTAAATATAGAGCCTGAAGATGAGATACTTATTCTTTTCCTACAGAGTAAAAGCAGAATATGGTATTTTTCTCAAAGTTCTGTGGTAAAGATTTCTTGTTTTCAGTCTTTGTGTCTCCTATTTCCACCCACCTCCCTTATGATTTTCAAGAAAGAACACTGAATGGGGAGAGTCCAGGAGAATTTGAGTAAAGGACTATTTACTGTGAGAGAAGGAAAAGGTGTTTCTCTTTCCAGATACATCAGGAGTTAGAATTTCCTCATTTGTCTGCAGGGTGGGTGATTTCTAGGTTGTACCTGCACATGTTATTTTATTCTACAAGGTGTTTTATAAAACCATAGGATACACAGTGAAGCCATATCTAATAATCTATATTATATTAGAGTATTTGTGGGTAATGTTTAAAACCAGCTTCTCCTGATCGCTGTCATACCTCACATACTTCAAGAAATCTCAGGGTAATTTAAACTCTTTCCTAAGGCAGACATCATGAGGAAGGTATAGTTATGTTGTAAATGACCATATAAACCACATAAATATGTCTATCATTTTACATATAAATCTGTGTTATATAAACTGTACTATATATGTTAGTACTTTATTCATGCATGGTGGTAATGTGGGCTTTTAAATGCAAAATTCTGAAACCAACCAACTGTCCCTAAAAGGGCCTCCCCTATTCCTATTTCAATGGATAGAAATCCAGTATATGACTACCCCAACATATAAATACAAAAATATTTTAGTGTTTCACTCATTATCATATTACATTGCAGGGAAAACTGCCTTTGCTTCTGAGCCGGATGAAGGAAGTAGGGAAAGTATTTCTTGCCACCAACAGTGACTATAAATATACAGATGTAAGTACTTAATATTCATATTTGTTTATTTACACAAAGGAATTACTTTGGCCTAAAGAACTGTGAAGATAATGAGGAGAATAGAAGTTTATTAAGTGAATATAGTTTCTTGTCATCTCATTTTGAAAGCAGAGTGGAAAAAGGAAAAATATATAGAATAAAATCTATGTCAGAGTGGTTCTCAATTTTTCTAAATGTTCATTTTAACTATTTTCCCTTATTATAAAAGGCTACTTGAAAGTTTTAATTTTGGGGTTGTTTAAAACATTTGTGCTGATCAAATGGCTTTTGTGCCTTTTTTGGAGCATCCTTCATATAAACTTCAGCGGTCATACCCTTTATTGATCTGTGTATATGGCTTCCCTACTGTTGGAAGTAGCAATAGATGGTGCAAAGATGTTTTGAATCTTAGCTATCAAAATTTACTGCCTCTTAACCTAAAAAAGAAATTTTTCCCGTGATTAAAGCATGTGGAAATACTGATTTAACTCCTTAACTTCATTTTACTTTTGCTGAGACACTTACAAGTTTATAGTACTAGCAAGAAGTTTTACTCCTCCCTCTTTTCTGTATGTAAAATCTTGATTTATATATCTTGTGACTTGTATTAAACATCTTACAAAACCACTTGTTTGTTAGTTGGTTTAGGGACGGTAGTAGCAAGGCCAAGGTAATATGTTACATCCATGTGAGTCATTAGTTTTCTCTAAACCCTTACTTCATAGGCCCCTTACCTCCAAATGTATATTCAAAAGCATCTTCTAGAAGAAGCATGTATCCTCCCTGAGAATGTTAGAAGCTTTTGTTGTTGTTGGTATGATAAAGCATTCATTTTTAACTTCCACTGCCATTATTTCATAAACTTTAGAGGAAACAAGAATGTGATGAATCCTATATTGAAAAAGACATGTTCTATGAAAAGCTTGTGTGTAATTTTTTTGCAGGTATTATGTATCTTGTGCAAAAATAGGATATGGACCTTATGTTGTTTTTTTTCCTCCCCAGAAAATTATGACTTACCTGTTCGATTTCCCACATGGCCCCAAGGTACTATATGTAACTTAAAAGTCCATTGCTTTAGTAATAATGAATGCATTTAATCATTCTGGAATTTGGAGGGGAAGGGACTGGTCAGAATCCACCTAGAAAAGTCCTACTTTTAAAGGCTACTGTCTAATCTTAATCATTAACATTAGAAGTAACTCAGGAGCTAGTGGAATTTAAAATCATTAACAATTTGAATACTTGGTAGACAGAAATAAAAGGGACATTCATGTGGTAGTTAGTAGGATGGGATCAGAATAATGTTATGCCCAAGAAATTCTACACAGAATTGTTAAGTTTGTTTGGCAATGAAAGGAATTTCAAGGTTGAGGAAGATATTTGATTAACAGAAAAAGAAAATTTGAATGTATATATTCTTGACAACTTGTAGATTCTGCTATTAGTTATTGCTGAGTTTTGTGCCAAGAGAGCAGTTAACCTTGATATGTAGCAGAAAAGTCTTCATTCTTGCCTTATGGCTTCATTTAGGTTTAAGGAATCAATACCCATTGCAACTTAGTCACATACTTATAGAATTTTAGCCCTAGATTTTTGTGAATAAACATTAACAAACCCTGTTTTGAGATCACCCAAAATCACAGTGTGCAGTGCCCTTTAACTTGGTCTTTAAAAGTTAATGCCATGGTTCCATTTCAGGATAGAAATAATTTTAATGGGTATATAACTTCTACATTAGTGTTGTGATTAGCTTGCAATATGAACCAAAGGCTGATGTGTTCCTAGAGCCATCATTCTGAAAACCAGTAAAATTTCCTGATGATAGTTCCATGTTTATATACTTTAGTTCTGAGCTACCTCTGTCAGTCTGTCCCGTGGGTATTGATTTGCCCCTCTCTCT
Organism: Propithecus coquereli; assembly: GCF_000956105.1. Classification (NCBI taxonomy): domain Eukaryota; kingdom Metazoa; phylum Chordata; class Mammalia; order Primates; family Indriidae; genus Propithecus; species Propithecus coquereli. The sequence goes on along the minus strand of NW_012153396.1, from coordinate 4,346,083 downwards.
AGCCCCCTTTGAGCCCCTTTTTAGCACATTTCAGAGTGTGAGCACACAATTTCTTAAAGTCCTGTGAAATAAGTTACTGTGTATGATATACTAATAAATCTAATAAATTACTAGAGTCATTTAGTATTTACACCTTGCCTGCTTCTAAAAGGATGTGGCTTATAATTAGACATAATACATTTTTTATAAAATAATGGGATCTTCTGGCTTTACTTAGTATTTCTATATTCCTTGCATCTGAGTGAGATTAAACATCAGTGCCTAAGGTAAGCAGTGATGTTTTGGCTTTTGCTGTTTCTCCTTCACCAGCCTGGGAGCTCCCATCGACCATGGCAGTCCTACTTTGACCTGATCTTGGTGGATGCACGGAAACCACTCTTTTTTGGAGAAGGCACAGTACTGCGTCAAGTGGATAATGTAAGTCAGGAGGATGATCTGTTTGCTACCACACTGCTCTTCTGTTTTTCCTTTCCCATTCCTACTCTCCTTAAGGAAACAGGTATTTTTAACTTAATATCCCATGTCTTTCTTTTGAAATTAAGAGTTTGGGTCTTAACTAAGGTAGCCAAACAAACCCACTAATTCAAAAGAATAAGTGTCATTCATTTGACTGCCTGGCCAAGTAACATTGTTGGGGGAGATTGCGATAGGATAATAAAGTTATCCATATTTTCTTCACACAGAAAACTGGCAAGCTGAAAATTGGTACCTATACAGGCCCCCTACAGCATGGCATCGTCTACTCAGGAGGTGAGTCACAGACTTCCCTTTATTTATTCTAAGTCTTTGCTCAGGCCTCACTCTGAAAGCTTTGGTATTCTTCCAGCATGGTGCCACATGTATTCTTTAGTATTCTAAAGATGTCATTTACTGAAGGTGAACAGTTTAGTCATGTACTGAGGTAACAGGAGTCCAAGTTTGAGAAATTGATAGTATGTCCTAATGAATCTGATTTTCACTAAAAGGATTCGTTTTCCCTTCTTTTTTTTTTTTTTTTTTAAAAAAAACCTATTTGAGGCTTTTTCTCAATGTCTATAATCATTTGGGGTGCTTAAGATGTTCTCGGGGTTTTCAAGGAGCCTCTGTGGGCACAGGTACATATTATTTTGAAGTTAGAAATAATTGAACAAAGCCAGTTTAATGACAGATCTGTGATAAAAAATCGTGGTGGTACTTTTGAAGATTATATTCACTAAAGCTAAGACATGTAGTTTTGTTGCTCTTGGATTTGGTGATCGGGAGCTCTGGTCAGCACAGTGGAGCTGAAGGCCTTGTCTTAGAGGCAATGAAAAGAGAATGGTGAATCCTTGCCTTTAAGAAAGGTGAGCCCTTTTTCTAGTCTGTCCCTCACATAATTTTAAGAATAAAATTAATCATAGTATTTAATGGTTATGGTACTTGGAACACTGGTTTTAATATGGAGACATTTTTGTTTTCTCCTTGTTCACTCCATTGTTTCAGGTTCATCTGATACAATCTGTGATCTGTTGGGAGCCAAGGGAAAAGACATTTTGTATATTGGAGATCATATTTTTGGAGACATTTTAAAATCAAAGAAACGGCAAGGGTGGCGAACTTTCTTGGTGATTCCTGAACTTGCACAGGAGCTGCATGTCTGGACTGACAAGAGTTGTAAGGAGCCATTACTCTTATTTTATAAATCTTTGACATAGCTAGTTTATATCTAAATGACCAGCTTTGAATCAATCCTCTTTGATAAGCTATTACTTTGTATGCAGGGAGTCAGAGGTGGTCAAAAGGTGGGTCCTGATAGCTGGATACTTCCTTCCTATATTCAGATACGTCACGGAACTCCAGAATTTGAATAACTATGAGAGGTTCATGGTTATCTTTTTTTTTTTTTTTGAGACAGAGTCTCGCTTTGTTGCCCGGGCTAAAATGAGTGCCGTGGCGTCAGCCTAGCTCACAGCAACCTCAAACTCCTGGGCTCAAGTGAGCCTCCTGCCTCAGCCTCCTGAGTAGCTGGGACTACAGGCATG
>NW_012153396.1:4298133-4343723 GCF_000956105.1 Propithecus coquereli | reverse complement strand
AGCTAATTTCTATTTTTTTTTTTAATAGAGACAGGGTCTTGCTCTTGCTCAGGCTGGTCTCGAACTCCTGAGCTCAAACGATCCGCATGCTTCGGCTTCCCAGAGTGCTAGAATTACAGGCGTGAGCCACCGCGCCCAGCCTTGAGAGGTTATCTTGTTTGGCCTTCTTGTATCTCTTTGAGGTTAAGTATAGAATGCTGGTGTCCTGAGTTGTATTACAGTAACAAGTGAATTGTGAACTAGAGCACTACTTTCCTCTGTAGTCCCGTATTTCTCCAGCCATGCCTAGTAGTCCCAGTCTCTCTGCTAGCACCCTTTATCTGTGATTCTGGGGCAGTGACAGCTCTGAATGTTAATTACCTCCTGGTATTTTTTATTTTCTCTTCTGAGGCCAAATTGTATTCTCGAACTGAGCTACACTGTACATATGCAGTATATACACTATACTGAATTGAGCTATGGGTATAGTTACATAAAGGTGTTTGACACAAGTTCTTTAGTCAGCCCTAGCGCATATCACCTACAGTGTGGTGCAAGTTACTCTGGAAACTCAGCCCACCTGGGATAGGAACTCTGGCTCTACCACTTAAAATGTGCATGCCCTTGGACAAGTTACCAAGATACCCTGCCTGTGCCTTAGTTTCCTCAAATGTAAAAATGGGGATAATAATAGTACTTACCTGCTAAAGCTGATGAGACTTAACTGAGGTAATATGTATACAAAGAAGATAGAAGTGACAGTCCTTCTCAACCAAAGAACACAGAAAATGATTCGAGTGGCTGTTTTCTCAATTCCCCTAAAGATGGTAAATAGAAAATTTGTTATGTTCGGTGGATGAAGTAGGGCTTAATTATCTTGGGGAACCCAGCCAGGTTACGAAAGGCTGCAATACACAGGAAGCATGCAGGAGATGCTGGCTGCTGCTGTTACTACTGTCTGCAGTATCAGTGGGGTTTTCTGGTTAGCCTTTCATCCACATTTTCAATTTTTCCACCTATGAAGTTTTAGAAATCTAATTGATTTGGTTCTACTATTTCCTGGATCTGTGACTCAATCCTAATTCTCAATCCTTCATCTGAAAATGGGACTATTTATACTGGCTTTGCTGACTACCTCTGAGACAGGGTATGAATTGGTACTTTGTAAGCTCAGAATGAGCATACATCTAGGAAAGTTGTAGTCAGGGGTATTTAGTGTGAGGAAAGGCAGTTAAAGAGGAAATTATGGTGTTCTGTTGTTGCCAGACTCCAAGCAGGGTATCAGTGGGTTTTCCTGAAGGGGAAGGAGGAGGTCATTTTACACACTCACCTATAACATGTTAGTCCCAGGTTATACTTTTCAGTCATACCTGCAACCTTTTAATTTCATTTTAGCAGCAGTTAGGAATTGGGTGCTTTTATTTATTTAAAACATTATTTCCCTTTTCCTTCCAAACCTCAACTAGCACTTTTTGAAGAGCTTCAGAGCTTGGATATCTTCTTGGCTGAACTCTACAAGTAAGTTTCTTAATCCTAAAAATTCCTTTCCTAAAAACCATCTACCTCTTTGGGAGTCGCCTAGCTGTAAGAAATGTTCTTTCTAGAGATTTTCACTGAGTTTTTCTTTTGTCTTCAGGCACCTTGACAGCAGTAGCAATGAGCGCCCAGACATTAGTTCCATCCAGAAACGTATTAAGGTATCCAAATAAAACTTGGGAAATAAATTGAGTTTAAGCGATTTTCATATTTCTGGTTTTATGTAGGGACTGGCACATAGCTGCTGCTCAATAAATACTTGTTGAATAAGCTGAGAATCTCATTCTTTGTTTTTCTTTGTTTTAGAAAGTAACTCATGACATGGACATGTGCTATGGGATGATGGGAAGCCTGTTTCGCAGTGGCTCCCGGCAGACTCTCTTTGCCAGTCAAGTGATGCGTTATGCTGACCTGTATGCAGCATCTTTCATTAACCTGCTGTATTACCCCTTCAGCTACCTCTTCAGAGCTGCTCATGTCTTGGTGAGTTAAGGCTACAGCCGTAAGCTACTGTTGATAGCTAAGATGCACTCTAAGGCCAGAATCAGCAACCAGCTTTGTGGGATGGCATAGGAGACGGTTTGAACATTTGTGATACACAGAGCCCACGTGCAGGTTATATGGTTGTATAAGAAGGGGTCTTTGAGAAAGTACAACCCAAATAGGAGGTTACAGAGTATAACTTCACTCTCTGAAATCTACTCTATTAAAAGTTGTATTTGAATGACCTTTGAATTGAAAGAAATGTGGTTTTTATATTCCTACATTCTGATGCTTTTCTGTTTTAGAACTGATTTTTTGCTATGAAATAGAAGATAAGAATCTCTCCTCTTCATCTTATCTAATTTCAGGCTATAGTAAACAGTATGGACATGGTATTGGGGAAGAGGTAGATAGGCAGCTATAGGTAGTTCTATGAAGATCTGTCTATATTGACCTGTCTTCTGGTCCATCATAGGCATAACTGTGCATGGCCATCTCACAGAGGAGAGGGGTTAGGATTTGGGAAGCAGCTGTTTTACTCTGCTTTCTGAGCCTCTAGCCTTGTCCTATCTAGATGCCTCATGAATCAACGGTGGAGCATACACACGTAGATATCAATGAGATGGAGTCTCCTCTCGCCACCCGGAACCGCACATCAGTGGATTTCAAAGACACCGACTATAAGCGGCACCAGCTGACACGGTCGATTAGTGAGATTAAACCCCCCAACCTCTTCCCACTGGTCCCCCAGGAAATTACACACTGCCATGATGAAGATGATGATGAGGAAGAAGAGGAGGAGGAAGAATAAAGAGGAAAACCAAAACCTTGAGCACCCATTAAACGAGTTCTGGCAGGACTTACAGGAGCAATTGATGGCCCTGTTTGAGTTCTACTGGGGTGGGGGTGGGCAGGGGGATTCTATCAAAGGTACATCTGGAAAGTTTCTGAAGACTTTAATCATAGAGGGACACCTATTTTAGTTTTGTGTATCTGTATTCTTTTCAGGTGGTTCAAAATTATGGAAGAAAGGGTAAAATCAGGCTGAACTGCATGCAGATGGCTCCATTGTGGCTTGTGACACTGTTTCCTTGTCTTTTTTCATCAGTATGTCATAGTGAATCTGGATATACTAAGAAGGTGAAGGGTCTCAAGAGTAGAACAAGAAGGATGATGGGAAGACATGACCCAAAATGCTGTAATGTTACAAATTGTACTATAACTTCAAAATCCAACTTTTTCAACACATTACACAGTATTGTATATCAGTGGAGAAATACATTGTTTCCATTATCAAATGTAGCCTTCTGTTAAGGTCAAGTTTCCTTTTATATGCCTTTTAGTAACCTCAGTGACTCTGGCAAGGCCACTTCTCTATCAGTAGCTTTGCAGTAGTAGTCTGTGCTTGCTTTAGGGCTGGATTGGACTGCAGGGACTATGTTGAGGTAAAAGACTGCATCCTTTCTATATTTTTTTATCCACAACCAATCTTATCTGTGATAAATCTATAGAAAGAATTACCTGAAAGGACAAAGGAGCAAACCCCCAGAAAGGGCAAGGAGGAATCTCCTTCTTCCATTACATCATAACTGAGTAAAATTCCTTAGTCTAGGCTATACAGTTGTGGCTCATGCTACCCAATTCCAGATTCTATCCACTAGGGTTTTATTGTTATATTTTAAAATTGAGCGTTGGAAGAGGGCTTTGTAAGCCAGAATCTTACTAAAGCAGAGGGCACAATCAGTGTGAATAAATTCACTTCAGAATCCCAAGTGAAATCACTTCTTGTTGTTCTGAACAAGAATGAATCATTACTATATATGTTAGGGTATTTTATAAACAGTGAAAGTTATTCCAGCATTTTTAACAAGTGGTATAGACTCTTACTTTAACCTTCATATATTTTCTTCCATTCTTATTATCATTGGTTAGCAGGGGAGGGTAGATTAGCTGCTCTAGAATTCAATAAAGTATAATATTTCTAATACTGACTTTGACCCCTTCTGTAGCACAATTGTAATAGCTGTTGGTTTCCAAATGGGTTTAGGTTTGGTTTAGTGACATCAGTTTGACTTTTTCTCTTAAAGGAAATATGCCCAGATCACTTTTAAAAAGAAATATTTGAGAATTGATATAGTCTAACATGATTATAATAGTCCAAAAAGTTTTTTGGAACTGTGAGGTGACGCTTTTTTAAAAAAAATCACTTCATAGGTGGGGGGTACAACTCAGCTACAAGGATGCACTGTCTCCCTACTTTTAATACATATGGCTTTAGATTAAGTCATGTGAAGAAACATACATTCTAAATGCTAGCTGTTGGGAATATACGCCCCTTTAAAAGAATCAGGTTAGAAACGGTATTGCAAATAACAATTAGACCCTTGGTCCCTGTTTTAAAATTTTAGGGAATGTATTTTGTCATCACCCCAGTTACTAATTATTCTCATTCAACATGGAGATGTTGCCCAGTTTGACATAGAAATTATTGGGGTTTGAGAAAACGTAAGATTAAGCGCTCATTACAACTACAGAGCCACTTTATTAGAACAGTACATTTATGTATATTCCCTTTTAGAGCGGGGACCACATGTTCACTTTGCTTTAATTCACCGTACTTTTTCTATTATGTCCATCTAAGAGTGTCTTACTAGCCAGATGACTCTCTGGGTCCAAAGATGGGGAAGGGAAGAGCACACAGTTAGAATAAGAATTCCACTGCTAGTCACAGCTTTCTCTATGACCACCAAAACATATCAAAGAGCTAGGATCCCACAAAAAGTCTAAGACCCAGAGCAGAGTGTTGCTTCTCTGTACGTCCTTCTTGTTAAGTCAGTGGTTCATGTGCGGGCGGGCACCTAGGACAGCTATGATTGGGCTTTAAACATGAATTATGAGTTTCTCCCTGTTGCCAGTAGTTAAGCTGAACTTAAAAGGAAAAATAATATACATTTAACCTGAGGAGTTTTATACCATAAGATGATAGATCTGCCATCTCTTTTCAGAATTTTTTCCTAGGTATTTTGGAAACTACTTACTTACAGGCTTTGTAGAACACACCGCCTTCTTGAGTGCTAGACTGAACTCCCAATATCAGAGCACGTACAGGGAACCCTGGCCTACCTGGCAGTTGGTCAAAGGTACAGCAGACCCAGGTCCTGCTGGGTTTCCTCTGCAAGAGGAATCACCCAGTACATTCACCTCTGCAAAGATAGTCAGTTAAAGCTCCGATAGTGTACTTCACAAAAGTTGTTCAAAGCCAAGGAAGTTCAGTGTTCTGTTTTAGACCTAAGATTTTTCTCTTTTACCATAGCATAGCTCTGCTGAGATCTAAAATATTAAGGCAAATCCTTCAAGCTATCTTTTCTAAGATGCTTCCAGAAGCGGTTTTTAATAGAACTATAGTGAGCGCCACAAATCCTTAAGTCATGTTAGTATTGTTTTTAAGAAACCACTTATAAAAGCCACAAGCAGTTACATGTCAGATTTAAAAGTATTTTGCCCAAGTTTAGATATTTCTAAATCAGATTTATTTATTTAAGAAATATTTTGTCAACAACTTTAAAGCCCCGCAATTTTTCCAAGGCTGCCTGGGCATTTTAAAATACTTTGCTTATTCACCACAAATAGCCTGAGACAAACAACTGCATATTTAAGTCTGTATTAGGGTAGGAACCTTGTCCACATTCCATGTTATGGAAACTATTTAATCTCTCTTTGATGGTGGGAAAAATGGTAACTATGATCCAGCTATTGCCATACAGTTAATGCTCCCAATTTCTCCCTTGGTTTAGTAGTTTAGGGCTCAGTACTTACATTTTTCATGACAGTCTTTCTTGGTGACTAGGGCATCCAGCTCTTCTTAAAGTTTTTCTTCAACTAGAACAATTTCAGATGATACACAACTTTGGGAGCCCCTCAGAACGAAATCTCTAGCATGGGAGCTACCTGAGCAACTGTGAAGACAGAAGAAAGATGTGCACTAAAGGAATAGGGATGATGTGCGCGTGCACACGTACAACAGAAAGCAGAACCAGGTGACTTCTAGAGACCCATACTGTCCCATCATACACCTCCGCTAACGGGAAAGTAGCATGTCACACCGTTCTCTCACTGCTTTTAGTATCTAGCAATAGCAGAAAGCAAGTCATCTAAAAAGAGAGCACACTTGTTTAGAAGATGAACAAAACAGCTTTTCTATTCTTTAACCTGGATTTCTCAACCATTTTTCCCTACCCCCAACACATCTTCATCCTAAGGCTATAACAGTCTGACTTGTTCCAACAAAGGTTTGTAATTTCAAAACTAAAACATACACAGTAAAGTCCCTCTGTAGAGCTTTAACACAAAAAAGTACTCCAACTGAACACAGAATTACTTCATCTCACACTTGCTGCCTCTGTTACTTTAATGAATCTATGTTTTCCAATTTAAAACAAAATGACCAGTTTTAAGTCTGGTCCCTTTATGTTTCTTCACACAAAATAAGATGCCTTTGCTCCATTTTATTACTAGAGTAAGAGTGGATTAGATAGATTGCTTCATGAATCAAATTAGGTAAAAGTCTGTCCCCAAATGCTCTGATTTCGAGCTATTGAGCTATTCCCAAAGCCATGCCTGGCCAGGGATGTAGACAAGGCCTGAAGAATCTGGGCCGAGATAAACCTTCCCAAAGTGGAGCCCGAGCAGCTGAGCACACATTCTTCCCATGAAAGACAGCAACAGTCCCTCCAAATCTCAGAAGTTCCTCAGACACCTGGAAAGAGGATTTGCCAAGCAAACCTTCCCAACACTGAAAAATGTTTATTAAACATCCAGTCTTTTTTGAGAGAGAGTTCTCACCAGAGGTAATCTTTGACTTATGAGTGTGGGTATTTTGTAACTATTTTTGGACCCACTGCCCTCAAGGATGTAGCAGAACTATGGTAGGAAAGCTGGCTTGATCTAAAACTTCCTGTCCTGTTTTAACCTGTTTGAATATTTCACAATCACTAATACCTTAACAGGAAAGCACTTCAGAGAAGTCTGGCAACTGATTCCCCCTTAGAAACTTGCATTCTCACAACTTGCATCCATCGGGGCAGTGGCATGGCACCAGAAAGTCACAGAGAAAAGGGCCCTATAACCATCCCTTTGGACTTCTTGAAAATAAGAGCACAGATGTAAGGCCCCTGGAGGAAAATGATGAAACAACCATACAAAGAAAGCAAAAGAGTTTATTAGCCATCTATTATTATTCAACTTTTTGGCTTTCATAAGGAATTATCTCTTTATAATATTTAATTACCTTCAAAAATTGTAAAACAAGTTCCCAGAAATGAACTCCAGGCTATAAAAAGGTTATTCAGTCACTTTCTCTACAAGACCCTCTGACATACTTGTTTCCTCGTGAGTGCTGAGTTGAGAGGCTCTGGGGAGCACAATTAAGTGAAACCAACTCTAGAGCACATCACAGTAGAGCTGAGAAATGAACTGGCACATGTGTACTCAGGATGCAGAAGGAAAGCTTAGGCAAATTGCCTCTTAACAGGAGGAAAAAATGCCTCCACTTTTCTTGGGTCATTTCCTAATAGGAGCTCACGACTCATCTAGACAAAGTGAGGAAAGCAGCAGGTTGGGAGTGAATGTGCTGCAGTGATTTCTTTCCCTAGCTCTGCTTTCTGCCCTGCTTAAGGGAAGCAAGCAGGCTCCCAAAACACAGCTCCACTGGGATGTGGACAGACGGCATTCCACTTTCAGGAGATCGGGTAATGATCGGGAGGTGGAGCAGTGGTTAGGGCAGGCAGTGTCTCAAAGCCAGTCTTGTCAGCATCTCTTCACTGAAATGTCTCCATCCACAGGACAAGTGTAAGTAAAGTTGACCGCAGATGCATGGTTAAATAAATCTGGGGGGACTATAAGGGGCTAGTCAAGAGGCTCAATTCTCAGAGCATGATCCTCTTTGGAATGTAAAATAGAGATTAAGAATAGGGAAATAGGGATTCTAAAAAGGTACAGTCTAGGAATATATCACAGAGGGACACTGAAGCTGCCCCAGAAGATAGTCGGGGTCTGGTCACATAAGCAAGGAGGGCAAGAAGGAATAGAAAACTTGAAGCAGTGGTAGAAGAGGATGTGGACCATACCACTGGATTACTGGGGAATGTGGGATGCACACTGGATCCTAAAGAGCATCTGAACACACCTCTCGCACCCAGGCAGAGTGTGTCCAACCTGAGGATGGCCCATCTACGCCTACTCCGACCTTCCTCCCAGGCTTAACATAGCAGAGGACCTACAAAGCCACTCTCGTCTTCACAAGCCAATTGAGAGGCCTGAATGAGGCCTTTGGTCTTGCCTAGGAAAAACCAGCTCAGCTGAACTGGGTGTTATCAGTGACTGAGCAGCCAACACTGGGGTAATTTAACTGGATACTCTGTCTTTATCTATAGAGCAACTGATGAGGGACACCCCTCCTCCTAGAATTGGCTGTACCAGGTTATAACTTGAAGGCACAGAACTAGCACCCACTTCTAACACAAAACTTTGCAGCATCTATCCAAAGGAGATGCCCTGCTGAGATCCAATCACAGGTTTCCCACCCGTAAAGCCAGGCAACTGGAACTGGACAGGGCAGTGGGTCAGCCAGGCTGAACACGATGTCATGGTTTGTGTTGCATAGATGTAAGGGGAAAGAGGGAACACACATCTGCTGGAAGGGTGAACAGAAAATCATCATTTATCTAAATAGAATAAACAAAAACTTTTTAAAACAATCACAAAATTTACAAATAAATTGGTACAAAATAAATAGGAGATTGTAAATCTACAACATTTGAATTATAAAATGCATTCATTATGACAATCAGCTCATGAAACCTGTACATGTCATTTGTGCTTATTTAGGTTTATGTACACAGCTCTGAATACTGTGTTCAGAAGACTTCACTGTTTAAATGCATGAAATGTACACTATGATACAGTGAGCAAAGGCTAAGGAGGATGAAATTCAGACGCAAAGCAGGGTCTTTATTTGAGGGCCAAGGCAATGTTGGCACTGGGCCTCAAAACCAAGAAAAGGCATATTAAGAGCCCAGATGGGCAGGCAGCTTCCATGGTCCAGAAAGATGGATTCTGCAGTCCAAGGTAAGTAGTAGAGGCCATCACTGTTTTGGGGCCAGGCAACTGACCTGGCTTGGGAGGGTGGAGGTGAGGAAGGAGGCCCTGGTTCATAGCCACACTGTACTACTACAAAGGGGAAGAGAGCCAGTCACCAAGAAACCACCTCTGAATTACTTCATGGAGGTACTTGAGAGGCCTCGACACAAAGTAGGAGACCCGCCTCCATCCTCATCCCAAACGCTGGTCATCAGGAGGAGAGATGCGCCCAATTAAAGGGGATGGGGGGGTGCTAGAGCCAACACGAGAGCCGTAACCTAATTACCAAAAAAAAAGCCCAAAACACCACTCCCCTCTCACTCAACTTAAAGGACAACAGAACCCTAAGATCCATGGATGAAGGGCTTCAAAACATCTTATTTTAGTCACAGATGATGTACTAACAGTAGAGGCATATGTACATAATAAATATTATAAAATAAAGCATATACATTTGTGGATTGAAAGGACTCCAGAAACAAGAAACGTCAGTGGATTGATACACTCCACCTTCACAGTAGACTTAAGACAGGGGAGTAATGAATTAGAAGCTAGGCTGGGGCTCTCAGGGGAATGAGACTCCCAAGACCTCATTCTTTCCCACTTCCCTCTGCTCTGGGAGCCCAAGACACCAGCTGTTTATACTCAAGGAGCCTGAGCCTCCAACGAAAAGGGCAGGCACCCAAACCCCACCAGGCCCACTTGATAGTTCTCTGCAAGGTCAATCTGAAGAGGAATCTGGCTCCAGAAGAATCACTTCCTAAGTGAATCCTCGTAGATCAGATGTGGGCACATGCCAGAGGGGGCCCTTCCAAGAAAGGCAAGACAATACTCCCCAGTCATTTTTCTAATTTGTTCATGGTCCCAATGGGTATTAAAACTTGAAAACACTGTGTATTCACTCAAGTCTTTCTTACAGTATGTGTTGGATCTGTGTATGTAAAAACCTTGGCATATAAACACCTAGAACTTTAGTCTCTCGCCACTAGAACATTTGTTTCCATGTTGCTTTAAGTACAACCTGGTATTTCCCATCAAAAGATGTTGAAAACCACTGTAGTTAAGATGATATCAGTGGCTCTAGCACACAGAGAGAAGGCTTACTTGAGCTGAGTCAACCAGAGGTCTAAGAAGCAAAGGTCTCCAGCCCAAGATGGTGGGAGGAAAGCTGCTCCCTACTCCGTAGTTGCTGCGAACTGCCATCTCCTCTTCCTGTCCTTGGGGTTGGCCAGGGAATCTGGAAGATGAATCTTCAGATGGGAAAGAAGGTGGCAGAAGGAAAACCAGCAAGTAAGCATTGACTGCAGGCAGAAAGCTTGCAAATGCTCGAGAAAGAAGGCCCACTTGTCACAGCCTTGAGGGACAGTATTGTCAGCAAGCTCTGCCTTGGTGGACCACTGACCCCTCAAATGGAGGCAAATGAACCCAGACTTAGAAGTCTCTGAACTCCTCTCAGCCCACTCGAACACAAATATGAAAAAGATTTGCAAATTGCCCTGAGGTGTAAAAATCCACTGAGTAGGTTGCTCATTAAGTTTATAATCAGAAAAGTTTCTGAATCCTCAAATCACTTTCGTATTCAACTCTCTAAATCCCTTCCAATTCCGGGCTAAACTACAACTCGCCCAGACGCTTTGCTGGACAAAAGCACCCCAAGCCCAGAGCCCAGAATGAAACCAAACGTGGCCCAGGACAAGAGCCTGTTTCCTTAGTAATAAAGTGAGCACTAGGCACCTTGGGAGCCTCCCAGACCCTAACCTGCCAGCTCAGTTTTGTGTTTCTCCTCAACCCTTGGCAAGAAAAGCTCATCTCTGGGATCAAAAGCTGAGAGGGGAGTTGTTCCCGCTACCCACACCGCTGGGGATCTTGGGTAACACAATACAATGTGCAAAGCCAGCCCTCCCTCGCCTGCTCTTGCTTGGAGCCCCAGGGAACAAGGTGAGCACGTTCCTATGCCAGCCCAGGTGAGTCACCTGCCTGGGGTTACCCCTGGAGAACACTGGGGTAACCTCGGTCACCCAGGGGACTTAACCTTCCTGGGCCCAGGCAAGGCGAGGATGGCCACAGATCCCTGGCTGGCCTTCAGATGATGACAGAGGTGGTTGTGTTTTTACCAGCCAGGACACAGTCTTAGTCAGCCAAAGCCTACTGAGGTCTGCTCCTCAACCTAAAGAAAATTTGAGGGCAGAAGTTCATGGTCCCAGCCTAGCTCAAATTCCTATTTCTCCATTTCCTAGGGAAAATGCATTTCTATTTGTATCTACCACTATTTTCCTAGACTTGGAAAAGCTGGTCCTTTAGTTGTACAGTACTGAGGACAGCACAGGTAAATGTATTCACAGTTAACGTTCCATATTAGCGTGAAGGTCTGCATTCAAAGTTTGCACAAAGTTCCTTGAAATAATATTAGAAGATGGTAAGATGCCCTACTCCCTTGAGCTTGGGGAAGCCAACCACGTTCCTTGGGCACTGAACTCTGCAGGGCAGGTGAGGAGAAAGGAAGAACAGAGTTAAATGTGGTGCCCTTTCAAATTCAAATTATTTAAGAACCAAAGTTTAAGCTAGCTGATTAGCACCCCAATATTTGCATACGAATCTTAAGATTGTGTTTTCCCCAGAGTTTAGGTATGTGATTTTGGATTTGCCTGATGAATACTGAACAAGCAATGAAGGGAGGGAACCTCTAAGACGGTAGGAAAAAAGCCCCCTCATTTACAAAGACAGTGTCCTAGGAACATCTGGATGCTAGAAACCCAGTTCCATGTGGCCTGGGGGTACCAGTGGCTGCTCAGGAGCAGGTGGGGCCCCGTCCCACCCACAGAGGCCCCTGCAGAAGATGGGGGCCCCAGCTGCGACGGGGCCCCACCAGGATCCAGAACTCAGGGGCCTGTGTCTGGTCCACCCAACCCACTCCTTACCGTGCCTGAAAAGACACCAGCCGTGGAGAGGACAAGCAGCTGCAGGTGCTAAGGAGCAGCCGCTGACATCGAGATATCAACCACCTGATGGCCTTTCTCTGGCTGACCCCCACTGGCTTTGCAGAGATGAACGGCATAGGCCTTCCAAGCCAAGGTAACTTTCCTGCTGGCCCAGAGGGGCAAGGAGCCAGCATTTCTCCTTCAGCGGCCTAAGGTCAGTTTCCAGAGGGAACGTGGGGCCTAAAAAGGAATCTGGTCGCTCAGGCTTGAGTGTCATTTGAAGGTCGTTTGAAGGGTCTTAAGCCCCCCCCCCAAAGCAGCGTTAGCTTTCATCGCTTTGGGGGCCTGGCAGGAATTATTTTGGATTCCCTGTTGTTATAAAATGGTGTGAGTAATCAGAGGTAAAGAGTAGTTAACAGAAAACGAACACCAACTTGGCAGGCTAAAATGTCATCCTCTAGGAGCCCCACTGAGGAGCCACACCACCAGCTCCGAGATACTCTGCAAGAAGCCTCGCCAGTGAGCGGGTCAGACAGCGTAAGACGTCTGCCTCTCCCTGGAGTCAGGGAGGGAGCTGGTGTCCTCTGTCCACCCCCCAGACTCACGGTTCCTTAGGATTTAGAAACGGACAGCGGAGCCCTGAAAAAGAGCCCCAGTGCTTCGCCCCGACTCCAGAGGCTCCTTCCAGGAGCGAGGTGTCCCCGAGACGGACCGCGTGGCGAGCAGACCCGGGCCAGGACAGGGCGACAGGGCGGAGCTCCTGAAGGCCAGGGCACGGGGCTCTCGGCAGGCCCGAGGGTGGCAGTCTGGTTGGGGGAGAAACGTCCGCCAACAAGGCTCAGGTGTCGCTGTTACAGGAATTCTCATTTCTACACGCTCATCGCACTGGCGCTGTGCTCAGCTAGGTGCAGCTTAGGAAATGGACTTTTTAATTCAGGTGGCTCTGTTTGCAAAAGGAGATATTCAGTGTGGGGTCCCCATCATCCCAGGGGGGCAGGTTGGGTGCCAACAGTGAGCCGCTCGGCCCCCCGAGGGGGCACTGCCCGTGAGCTACCAAGTGAGACCAGTGCTTCCTGCACGAAGGGACGTGGCACCTTCTGAGGAAGACACTCCAGGACCGACGTCCCAGAAGAAATACTGAGCCAAGCGTGCATGCGACACCAGAGCCGCCACGCTGCTCCCCGGGAGGCCGGCCCCGCATGTCGCCACCTGTCCCCAGCCAAGCTCCCTGCCCCACAGAGCCACCCTGGGGCGAAGAGACTTCCTACCTGGAGGAGGGAGGAGACCCCTGCTGCTTAGCCCCGGGGTCCCCTTCCCGCAGGGAGTCCAAGCGCAGCACGGGCTCCTTGCCGCGGGCTGGACGCGGCAGGTACCGAGAATCCTACACGGACACGTGCTCAGTGAGTTCATTTCAGTGTGTGAACACCGCCAACAAAACGCACACATCCCTCGGGCTAACAAAACACAGATACGCTAGTTAAGAATTCAGTCACTCCAATACCTCCTGACGTTAACTTCACTACACATGATGAATTTGGTATTAAAATAAGACGAAGACGCACACAAAATGGCCACAACACACATTTGGTTTCTGAATCCCTGTTTGGGGCCAAACTGACCCTGGCTGTACAGGCAGCCTCTCTGGCATGGGCCGCATCTGAGGCGGGAGGCACAGAGGCCCTCTGGCAGGGGACACAGCCACCACTGGGCCCCATGGGCCCAGGGACAGAGGGGAAGAGGGACAGTTGGCTCCCTGGAAGGAGCGGCAGGGGCTGGCAATCCCCAAAGTTCCCTCCTTAAAAAACGCGGGTCTAGAAATGCCTTCTCAGCACAGAGGACAGAGGGCAGCCGGCAGGTCCGACCCCTTCTCTGATAATTACATCCGTCCCAGTGGGAAGGAGGAGCCTGAACTCCACATCGCGTGTTTACTGAAAAGCCCTGTGGAAGATTTCCATTTGGCATCTGTGTAGCAGCATCTTGGGTTAGCAAGAGCAAGGAGCAGGGAGCGGGGTGACACGCTCTGCACGCCTGGGCGCTGGGCGGGGGATGCAGGGATGAAGGCAACTTGCCTCTTGCCAACGATAAACCGCGAGTTCACAATTCATTAACATTCATTCTGGTGATAGAAATTCCTTAGGGTGGGAGCAAACTCACATTCCCAAGCAAATGTTAAACCTTCCTGAGGGCAAGGGGCACAGTTAAACATTAAGTTCTCAAAACAACAGTGAGTGCTCAGAGAGGCGACCGACCCGCAGGTCCCCCTGCAGGCCACACCCCACAGTGACGACAGACTTGGCAGGTTCTGCAGTAACGTGGTTTTCTTCATTCATCCATCAGGTTCGACAGTGACACCCACTGGGGCACAGAAGAAGGGTGCCCCTCCCTGGAGGGCCAAGGAAGGCCATTCGAGGAGCACGTCCATCCTGTTAGGGTCACATCATGGGATCACAGCAGAGTTCAGACAGAACAACCTAAAACTCTGCAAAAGACACTTTTAAAAAACATGGTCTCTTGAAAAAATAAATCGCAACAATTTTCAACTTCATGCAAATCGAGGGAGGAGAGTGAATAATGATAAAAGGTACGGCTGAAAAAATAAACATGATTCTATTTGGGCGGAAGAAACTCGTCTCCAAAACCTTGGACGCCATGCCCAGCTGTCAGCTTCACGTCTCTGCTTTCCGTTCCTCCCCTCACCGTCCTCCTCTGCGGTGTCGGGAAGGGGACAAAGTCTTTGGTCTCAGGACGTTGCGGGGTGCAGCATGGCGTACAAGCTCACACCGACGGAAGTCACGGTCGCACAGGGCCCAGGGGCCTCGGGGCTGAAGGGGCAGGCGGCGTGGCGCCCCTAGATGGCGCCTTCGCTGTGCAGGCTGTGGTTGGCCTTACTGTGTGTCACACAGTTCTGTTCATTGAGCAGGTTGGCCGTCTCGTCCGGCAACCCGTCGTGCAGCTCCGTAAGAGTCAATTCGATTTTAGTGTTTTCACTGTCTGAAGACTGAGGGGTTTTGTCCATCCGGGATGCCATCAAGGCATTTTGGTATTGCTGTCTTGAGATCTGGGGCCAGAAGGTGGCACAGAAAACAAACCAAGGTAACGCTTACTTTTAGGTTCTCTTGACTCGACATCATATTACACATCAAATCCCGCCAAAGGCCCGTAGCTGTTTCTCTAGGAGAAAATCATCCTTGAGTGCAAAGTGAGCCACTTTTTGTCATTTATTTGTATGTATATGAATATAAATATATATATATATATATTTAAGGAGGGGTCTCCCTCTGTTCCCCAGACTGGAGTACAGTGTCATTATCATAGCTCACTGTCACCTCAAACTCCTGGGCTCAAGCGTCCTCCTGCCTCAGCCTCCCGAGTAGCTGGGACCACAGGCCACAACACCACGCCTGGCTAATGTTTCTTTTTTCATTTTTCTTTTATTTTTTTTAGACACAGGGTCTTGCTGTATTGCCCAGGCTGGTCTTGAACTCCTGAGCTCAAGTGATCCTCCCTCCTCGGCCTCCCAAAGTGCCGGGATTACAGGTGTGAGCCACCACACCAGCCTGACATACTTTTTAGAGTTCAAGTTGACTGTGGTGAACAAGTCAGTTCTTACTGATGTAACTCACTTCCAAATTTTGTCCCCAAATTTCAGAGAGACTAGAAAGTAGAGATTGGCTTCCATCAGCGAAAGCTGGCTTGTTCTCCTAAAGTCATCTTTATTCCAGACTAAGAGAAGAACCCCAACTCCAGGACAGAAGACAAGAGGAGGTGGAGCCATCCTCAGTGACTCTTCTGAGTGTCCTGACCTCAGCCCTCCCCAGGGCCGACCCAGGGAGTCACTAGGGTCACGAGCTCATGAAAGCTCTCTGAAAACAGTCTACTGTTTCTCCCCATCTCCAGCTCCCACTCGCGGAAAGAACTCATTTCACAGAACCAGGGAGATGAATGTTCTCCCCAGCCTGAGTCTCAGGCACGACAGATGGAGGCGGGACTCGTGGCTGGGAATTGAAGCAGGGCGTCCCAAGGTGACAGAGGGAGTGCTCGTGGAGGGGCCGGGGAGCCAAACAACCTGCTGTGGCAGGTGACATGAAGCTGTGGGGTCCGGCCAGGCCACCCTCTCCTCTCTCACCTTAACAAACTGAAGGTCCGAGAGGGCTCGCACCGAGTAGTCAGGGATATAGACTTGAAGGAACGAAGAATTGAGCTGGTTGTTGCTGCTCCCCAGTGTTGGCGTCACTGCGTCAATCCGGTCACTTCGACTGAGAGAGTCTGAGTGATTCAAGCCACATGGGCGAGGAGGTGACTTATTTTCACCTGGAAAAGGAGAAAAAACTGTTTACGTGAAGTAGACATAGCCAATAAGACCAGTTCCTTACGTTGCAGATAAAAATCACAACTACCGACAAGCCCCATCGGCTCGCGCCGGCTGGAGTGACAGGTACCATCCTCCCGAGCGTCTGACAGCCAAGACCCTGCGGCTGCGCACCTCGCGAGGAAACTGGGTGCTGTGAAATGCAACGAGGCTGCGCCAAGGGCAAGCACGGAAGCCACCTGACCCCAAACGTGGGCTATGTGGTGGCGGCCCTTTGTCACCGTGCCAGAAGCAAACGCAAAGGACTCTCGGGCCCGTTCGTGCACCGGTCTGTGTTTTAAAGGGATCAGCACGTTTCTGTCTGCTCATACTGGACGCCCCAGCCAAACCTGTCACTTTTATATCTGACCCCAATAAGACCTTCCCCCCATCAGCCTGAGGATATGTCAGGAAGTCAAGAACACTAGAAGACACCAAACCCTCGAAACGTCTGACTGCGGGTTTCTTCAGTGAGCTCTTCACAGCACTCTCGTGTTAAAGCAAGGAGAAAGGAAATCGAGGCGCGTCTACAGGGAAGCTGATTGCAGCTTCTGATACGAACTTCATTAGAAATAAAACCCACCGCGGCCGGGCGCGGTGGCCCACGCATGTAATCCTAGCGCTCTGGGAGGCCGAGGCGGGCAGATCGTTTGAGCTCAGGAGTTCGAGACCAGCCTGAGCAAGAGTGAGACCCCGTCTCCACTAAAAATAGAAAGAAATTGGCCAAACAACTAAAAATAGAAAAAATTAGCCGGGCATGGTGGTGCGTGCCTGTAGTCCCAGCTACTCGGGAGGCTGAGGCGGGCGTTTTTTGGTTTGTTTGTTTTTTTTTAAATTAAAAAAAAAAGAAAGAAAGAAAGAAAGAAAACCCACCTCCTTGCCAAAGCTGCTTCCAGTTTGTGCTTTTATAACTGGCTCTATCGCACAGAGATTAACTGGGCACCCATGTTGGACAAGTTCTGAAGTAGATAATGTCACAGAATAGGAGGGGACCACCTGGTCAACATGTCCCTGACAGAGGCTCGCACAGAAGAGCCGGCCCTCGGCTGGTCCTGACCGTCAGCTACGGGAACGCCCGTCACCGCGCCCAAAGTCTGCCCCCCTAACTTCAAATGACAGTCTCACTTCTGCTCCACTGAGTAACTTCCACGCCTCTGCTACTAGAAATTTGAAAGAGTCCTTAAGAATCTGAAGAGAGTTATGTTCTCCCTAAGTCTCTTCTGCTCCAGGCTAAACACCTCGGCTGTTCCTCACCTCCACTAACCCTCACTCCATCATTGTCTTACACTACATTTGGTAAATGTTGCTTTAAAACATAGAAACTTTATTTCTCAATATAAGCTCTATGAAGACACTTCTCTGAGTGAAGATACCAGCCATTTAGTCCAACCGTAAACAACTGAGGGTCCTGGCAATTTACCCATGTCAATGGAGTCTTTCTTACGTTATTAAATGAAGAAAAATGGGTGCCCTTTAAAGTTTTGTTGTTTTTTTAAGAGACAGGGTCTTACTCTGTTGCCTGGACTGAAGTACAGTGGCCTGATCACAGCTCACAGCTATGTTGCCCAGGTTGGTCTTGAACTCCTGGGCTCAAGTGGTATCCTCTCCTGCCTCAGCCTCCTGAGAAGCTGGGACTACAGCTGTGTGCCACCACGCTCAGCTAATTTTTAATGGTGTTTTTTTTTTTTTTGAGACGGGGTCTTGCTATGTTGCCCAGGCTGGTCTAAAGATCTTTTTAAGATTAGGAAACAAAAAGAAGTCAGATGGAATGAAATCAGGACTGTAAGGTAGATCTAATGATTTCCCATTGAAACTCACAAAATTGCCCTTGTTTGATGAGAGGAATGAGCAGGAGAACTGGTGTAGAAGGGCTCTCTGGTGAAGCTTTCCTGGGTGTTTTTCTGCTAAAGCTTTGGCTCATTTTCTCAAAACATTCTCATGATAAGCAGATGTTACTGTTCTTTGGTCCTCCAGAAAGTCAACAGCAAAATGCCTTGAGCATCCCAAAAACTGCTGCCATGACCTTGGCTCTTGACTGGCCCACTTTTGCTCTGACTGGACCACTTCCACCTCTTGGTAGCCATTGCTCTGATTGTGCTTTGTCTTCAGAACTGTACTGGCAAAGCCATGTTTCATCTCATTTCAGTTCTTTAAAGAAATGCTTCAGGATCCCCACGCGTGTAACATTCCCATTGAAAGCTCTGCTCATTGGTAGCTGATCTGCGTGCAACGGTTTGGCACCCATTGAGGGAAAGTATGCTCAACTTCAATTTTTCAGTCAGAATTGTGTAAGCTGAACCCACTGAGATGTCTACAGTGCTGGCTAGTGTTCGCACTGTTCAATCGTTGGTCCTCTTCAGTTAGGGCATGAACAAGATTAACTTTTTCCTTGAAAATTGATGTGGTTGATCTGCTGTGGCCTTCATCTTCAACATTACCTCGCCCTTCTTAAAATGAGTCATCCATTCATAAACTGGTTTCTCTGGAGACACTGTCCTCATAAACTTCAATGACTTCACCATTCTTCCACCCGAGCTTCACCATAAATTTGATGTTTCTTCTTTCTTCAACTTTAGCAGAATTTTGGGGCTCTTTTCGAACTGATGTCTTATCTTTCTTAGTGCCTCAAACTATTAATAGATCTGTCAGTGATCCTTTTCTCTAGAGCTGCTTTCTCCATGAACCTTCATGCTTAGCCCCAGCTCATTCTTAACGGGATCCAGCCACAAAGGATTTCCTTAGTCTCATGGCTTCATTGTCATTTGATTGACCGGATCAGAACTGAGGCAATTAGAACCATGAACAAAGGTAGCAGAGCCCTTGGCTTCTCTAAATACGTGGTGACACGGGTGCTCCTCTGGCTCCGTGCGAGGTCCAGGTGCCGGGCTGGGGATTCCTCCCTGCCCCCTATTCTGGTCACAGCACCCAGGTCAGGGAGGGTAGAGGCTCTGCCCGCATGTCCAGGCCTCCCGCCATTGCCCGGTAAATGTCCTTCTTAAAGTAGGACACGGAACAAAACATAAGTACTCCAGGAACCTTAGACGATGAGTTTACTTTCTCCTAACATTTTTGTGTCACAACCTTCCTTACAATTGTCACGTCATGAACTAATCTTCCGTTGTTAGTCAAAATTAAATTCAGAGTAGTTCCTCTCACTTCCACGCATCTTCTGAGAGAATAAGGCAAATTAATAATTTATCAGCTGTTTTATATTTAACAGAATGGAACTTGGAACACATGACCCAACTGTGCTAAGCTTCCGACTCCTCGTCTGTAAAATGTGGACAATGGTACACACCTGAGCGCTGACGGGGGTAGAAACACATCATGTATAAAGGCTCGGCATAGCCTCCGACACCCAGTTCGTGCCAGTGAGCGAGCCGCGTTCACACTTCACGTTCTTTCACGTGAGCTTCCTCCCGGACCTGCCACCAAGCTCCCGCTCCTGCGCCAGCCTTTCCGCACTGCGGTAACTTCACCCAGGTGACGGGTGGGTCAGTTCTTTGAAACGAGGGATCCCACTGCATCCCTGGGCTTCAGCCACAATCTTATCACCATTTTCACAGATGCCTTTGAAACGGTGTTTATGTCTGTGTGTTAAAGCGGGCACGTGCACATCTGAGGCTCACGTAGCACCCGAGTCTCCCGTTCTTCCGAGGACGACTTTGCGGCAATTTCTCTGGTCTCCCAAAGTATCCGGACTCACAGGCGGCTTCCTCTCACCCATGATCTCTGGTTTTGTGATGAGCCCTTTCTTGCCAGGGGCCGTAGCCTGTTTCCCAGGATCCTGTATAGTAGCTCAACAGGCACCCAGTGTGATCAGGGAACTACACAACCCAGAGCTCACTTCATACCAGAACCTCAAACTCAATCTTTTTTTTTTTTTTTTTTTTTTTTTTGAGACAGGGTCTTGCTCTGTTCCCGAGCTGGAGCGCAGTAGTGTCCTCATAGCTCACTGCAACCTCAGACTCCTGGGCTCGAGGGATCAATCCTCCTGCCTCAGCCTCCCAAAGTGCTGGGATTACAGGCTTGAGTCACCACACCCAGCCTCAAACTCAATCTTAATAATAATTGAGATAATAATAATAGAGGTCAATGTCCTTTATCTAAAGCCCTCAGGGGCCAGGGATGTTTCAATTTTAGAAAAGAAGCATGGTCCTCATACCCCATATCACACACATGCCCAGCAATTCGGGGACAGCCCTTGTAATCAAACACCAACCTACAAT
Organism: Propithecus coquereli; assembly: GCF_000956105.1. Classification (NCBI taxonomy): domain Eukaryota; kingdom Metazoa; phylum Chordata; class Mammalia; order Primates; family Indriidae; genus Propithecus; species Propithecus coquereli. The sequence goes on along the minus strand of NW_012153396.1, from coordinate 4,323,093 downwards.
CAGAGGGATGAGGAGCCGTCCCGAGTGGAACAGAGACTGTGACAGTCAAGCCCCAAGCCAGGTCATACACTTTGTTGCCAAATTTATGCACCAAAGCTTGATGACAATGATTATGGGGAAAATTTCCATTTTGACCCTTCTTCTGCCTTCTCAGAATTGTTCTTTCTGCCTTCTGTCCAGGCTTATTTTATCCATCCTAGCTAGGAAGTCTTTCCCTTTGGCAGGAGGCTAGAAGATCCAATAAAGAAATAGTCCCAGCCTCCTCCCTGGGAGCCACCAAGCCCGTTCTGGAAAAAGCTGGAAATCACTGGTGTAGTTCAAGCCCCGTTTATTAGCTATCATATTACTGCAATGCCAGCTCTGAAGGCCTGGACCTAGGAAATGCACTTTTCTATTATTGGATCAGACAAAGCAGGCAGAGCTAGGAAATCTCTAAGTTTTATAGAAAAAGTAAAATGCAAATGACATTTCTGTGGGCTTCATCCAAATCATTCTACTTTAGCATCTGTGACTTTTTTCTTTTTAAAATTTTAATCAAACTAGGAAGTACAAGTTGGATTACATGACATATATATATCATATAGTGGCGAAATCTGGGTTTTTGTACCCAGTGTACATTATATCCCGTAGGTAATTTTTCATCCGTGACACTTTGAAGAGGTAGCAGATGCAAGCAAATAAAATGGGATGAAAAAGTACAACATACATACATATGCATATATGTATGGATACATGTGTATACACACATATACACATATATGTGAATTCTGCTGCTAGCTTGATTCAAATAGCTCCATGAATCAAATTGTACCCCAAACATCCCAAGCTTTTTAAGAGCAAAGATTTGTGGAAACATTAGCTTCTTTTTAAGTATTGCTTCCTTCACCAGATAACAGCATTTTAGAGTTTTGCTAAAACTGGATTATGAAATTCAAATTTCAGTCAGATTCAGTCAGATTTAAAAATATAAGCTGTATGGAACAAAATAAATACAGAAAAGTTGTGTTACCAAATAGGAAAACCCAGCAATTTTAATTAAAGAAAGATTAAGGCTTTTCCTTTCTTTTTAGTGGCTGGACATATTAGCCAGGCAAGGCCAAACGCCCTGCAGGCACATGACCAGTGGCTACTTAGGAATGTGCACGGTGCTGACTTCAAAACAAAGACAGGGACACAGGGAGAATAGGGGCCACCTGCCTGACAGATGGCAGACATCCACACACCTGTTCACGTGCCTGTGGAAAGAGGACCCCAAAACAGGAACGTTGTGGGCCTGTGTGGATGGGGTATTTTTCTTGCTTACCAAGAAAAGTGCATCATCTTTCAGACTTTTGGCCGAATGTGTTCTACAGAAGCATCCTCAGGTTTGGAGGCCTTGATGGCCTCTGCAAACTCCACACACCATGACTTACTGAAGTCAGAGCAAGAACTAAAAGCAGCCCCCTTTTGCTGACCTGAAAATTCAAGGTCAGCGGTGCATGCAGGAAAGGCAGGGAGCGCTAATGACCCATGTCAGAACCACTCTCCCTCGCCATGTTTCACCACCGCCGTGTTCCAGAACTCCCTGCCAGTCTCCCACATTCTCTCTGCACCTGCTGTGGCTTATGCTTTCCTGGAGAGCTCGCTGTTAAGTCAGAGAACTTTGGGGCTTTAGCACTTGAAGGAAAACTGGATACAGCCATGTCCATATAAAAGCAGCACACCCGGCCAGCCAGGCGGCCGTGGGTCCAGGGGAGGCAGCGAGGAGAATTATGAAAAGGAAACATGCAGAATTACCTGGAGAACCTGCTGCTAACAACTCTGTTCTGCTGACAACAAAGGTACGAGACAGGGACAAAGGAACTGAAAAATGGAGAAAAACAGGGTGAGACCACATCAAAAGGCAAGAAAGGAGATCTCTGCAATCAAGAGACAGGAGTAGATACCTGCTCTACCGATACGAGCATTCGATTCCAGAAATGCAAAAGCCTATGAGATGTTATATAAACAGAACAGAACACACGCTGCTTTTCAGGAAGAACACAGGGAGGCCGAGATTAGGAGAAATGCTACCCCATGAGCTTTTTACTAACCTAGAAATCTCTTAAGCCATTAATAACCAATTGGGGTTTATAGCACAAAACGTGCCATTCTTAAGGATTTAAGTCACAAATAGCCACACAAAAGGGGAGCTCGATTAATCGACTGCCCTAAGAGCATGACCCAAGTCGCTGATGCCTGCACCCCAATACAGCGCCCCATCTGCGTCTCATTATAACTTTAACCTGACACTTCGAATTGCTTTGGAATGCGTTCAAATGTCAAAAGAGAGGGAAGTAAATACAGAATGCATACGCGGGTTTCCTGAGAACGGCAGACCAAAGTCATCTTGACCACACGCACGCGGCGGGGGCTGTGGCTCCAGCTGACTAAAAGGGGCCGCGAACACGCAATGTCGGGCAGGACTCGTGCTTTCCGGGCAGGTCTGGAGAACCGATCACTGCAGGCCTTTCCCCAGATGACTAACACTAATAAATAGAAACTTTACCTTAAGATGCCTATACTAACTGTGCCTCTCAATGAATATACAAAATCCCGAATCCTAGTTGTAAAGTTAAGTAAAATGCACTAGTTTCTGGGATGAATAAGATGCCGTTAATGAAATTCTCTTTTTTCAGTGGTTCCAAACCCGGTGAGCAAGCTGTGCCCAGGCTTCCTGTCGGAAGGCTGCCCTTCGCTTTCCTTTCTTTTAATTTTTTATTTTTTATAAAAACGGGGTCTTGCTCTTGCTCAGGCTGGTCTCAAACTCTTGGCTTCGAGTGACTCTCCTGCCTCGGCCTCCCAAAGTGCCAGGACTATAGGCGGGAGCCGCGGTGCCTGGCCTTCCCTTTTAGAATCCGACTTGTCCTTACATTACCACTCAGTATGAACTGGGCTAATATTTCGGTTTCAAGAAGTAGTTATCAGTAAATGTGTACAACTTGCCCTTTTAGCCTTCTTTTCAAAGCCACCTTATAAATCTAGTTCTGCTAACCGGGGGGTAATTGGAGGTGGGTTACCAAAAATAGTCACAGTTACGCCGCACGTCTGTTAAACCAACATTTCCTCTTACGCTTTCAAAGTTACGAAGCACTTGTGTGAGTTTCACTGCATTCTATTCTTCTAACAATCACACGCGGTAATATTATGATAGTCTTTTCACAATGAGGAAACCAAAGGCCTTGCTCAATGTCACACAACCCGTATGTGACAGAACTGAGGCTTGTCACCCCCAGGTCTTCTCATGCCCAGTTAAGAACTGCCCTGTCTCTCAGACTCAAAAACCTGCACCAGGATAGTGAGAAGATACATTTGGGGCACAGGAGGTTTGGAAATAATAGAGAATTCTCATCTCACAGCTTTCTAAATGTAACATCCTTAGGTTCCTTAGACTGTTGGGTGGCACAGGAGGCATCACAGAAACAGACTGGTCTGGCGGTATCTCCTCCCCCTGTAAGACTGGTTTTCAGAAGTGACAGCCTTCTTTTAGGATGGGCTATTTTTAGTTTTGAGGTTTCTAAAAGAAGTTTCCTAGCACAGCACATCATTTAGTGTTTTTGCCACAAGGTGGCGCTCCAGCACCCCTGACCTGCCTGACCTGCTCCGGCCGGGGTAGAGGCGCAGCGCACTCGGAAGAGCGGCATCGCGGAGGGACCGCTTGAGCCCAGTCCCCAGGAGTGAGCCAACACACCAGCATCTACGTGTGCTCTTGTCTTTCTAGAACACACCCGGCTTTCTGGCATCTTGGAATATCGTGCTCAGAGAACTCAGTCAATCCCAGGGCATACCCGCCCTTAGCTGACTGACTCAGCTGGCCAGCTCTCAAAGCAAGGAGAGTTGGCTGCAGGCAGTAAATACAGAGTAACCATCTCGTTCGTCCTCAGGAAACCACAGATTAAAACCTCCCAAATAGCTAATATTTAAAAGACTCAACACCACCAAGTGTTGGCTATAGAGCACCTGGAACTCACACAGCACAGGTGGGAGTATATACTGGGACATCCACTTTGGAAACTGCTGGGCAGTATCTACTATAAAGCTGAAGATGCACAGAAGCCAGGACCCAGCAATCCACTGCTAGGTATTCTGCACCCAGTGGAAACACACACACGTTCACCAAGAGACAAGTACAAGGACGTTCACAGCCACACGAGTCAGAGTGGCCCCAAACAGGAACCCACCCCAATTTCCATCAGCAATAAAAAATGCATTACTGTATATCACACAATGGAACATGTCCATGGCAATAAGAAACAGAGTAGAATCACACACGGCAATACAGGTAAATGGGACAAGCATGACACTGAGTGAAAAAAGCCAGATTCCACATGATCCACACTGTGTACTTTCATTTATAACAGGTTTAAAACTAGGCAAACCGGCCAGGCGCGGTGGCTCACGCCTGTAATCCTAGCGCTCTGGGAGGCCGAGGCAGGCGGATTGTTTGAGCTCAGGAGTTCGAGACCAGCCTGAGCAAGAGCGAGATCCCGTCTCTACTAAAAATAGAAAGAAATGAATTGGACAACTAAAAAATATATAGAAAAAATTAGCCGGGCGTGATGGCGCATGCCGGTAGTCCCAGCTACTCGGGAGGCTGAGGCAGGAGGATCACTTGAGCCCAGGAGTTTGAGGTTGCTGTGAGCTAGGCTGACGCCACGGCACTCACTCTAGCCCAGGCAACAAAAGCGAGACTCTCTCAAAAAAAAAAAAAAAAAAACTAGGCAAACCTAGTCTATGCTGAGAAGTCCAGCAAGTGGTTACTTTGGGGGATAGTGACTAAAAGTGAGTATGACAGGGCTTCAGGATGCTCTGTCGCTGCCTAGGCGCTAGTGCACACAGGTGTGCTCGGTTTGTGAACGTTCACGGAAGTACAGACTTCTGATTTGTGTAGTCTTTTTGTATATACGATATACTTCAGGAAAAAGTCCAAGAACTAAATAAGTAAGGTCAGCTGGCAGGTACAGAGGGAAAGAGGACAGGCGAAGGGCATCACTCCCTAAACCGTGGCCCTTCCCTAAGAGGCTGAGAAGCAGCAACGCACCTGGAGAGGCCGTCAGGGCCATGACGCCATAGTACGAGAAGGCACTCGCTTCGAACTTCATACCTTCTTTCCCAGCTTCTACTTCCACCTTCCCCTGTGGAAAGAAAAGGCAGGTATTTTCAGTCCCGTTGCATGAATCTACTTGCACACTACACAAAATCTGGTCCTTCCTCCGATGTTTGTCTAAATTCCTTTCCCAGCAATCCCAAGGAAGGAGAGCCTCAGATAATTCCCGCACTTAGAGGACCAGGCTACTTCATCTGAAATAGGAAGACTGGATTTGCCTAGACAGGCAGAGGTGACGGCATAAATGTGATGTTTCATTTCTGGGTCCCAACTTAATATTCTCCCAGCATCCTTAGTTCTTGGACTCTCTGGGGCCCGCCAGTAATAAAAGGTGGCGCCCTTGCTCCATCTCACTAGACCAACACTAAGAACGTGCTCAGCAACGGGTGCCCACGCTGTCCTGCAGGAGCCGGAGGTGGGGCAGAGAGGAGTAAGCCGGCTCCCGGGACAGAACCCACTCTCGTCGCTCCAGCACGTGTCCTGATCCGCCGAGCAGACACCTCACAGGCCAATGCCTTGTAGTCCAGTCTCGCCGGAGGCACCTTGGCAGCCTGGGACTTTCTCCTTACTGCCTTGGGAAAGCACCCTGAGCAAGTCTCCTTCTGTCAGAACAAAATTCTCTTCTCTTCCCTTAAGGTGTTCCCTTTTCTTTTCTTTTTCTAACTTGTCCGTAACTTCTTCACCTGTATCTATTCTTATGGGACAGACCGTGCCTTATTCCTCCCTTTACCCCTGTGGGGTCCACTAGAATCCTTTCATGCTGTCGGTGCTCAATATGTAATTTCCGGGCTATTGAAACACTCTCATAAGTGAGTTTGGCTTCTAGATTTCCAAGCCAAGGGTCAGAAGGCTCTTGTTCACGTTCCCTGTAACTGCCTCTCCGGTGAGGGGCTGTCTCTGTGATGTGGCTTTTACGATGGGGAAATAAAAATTAAGCTACCGTTTATTGAAAAGGAGCTGTGCTAACACTTCAGTGTTTTATTAACTCATTTAATGCTCGCAACTCTACAAAGTAGACACAATTATCCTCCTCTATATAAATCGGCAGAGTGGGAACCAGAAAAATTTAGAGGTCAAAGAACAAAGCTCTTAATCAATATGCTACGGTATGCCACCTACAGATGCACTCTACTATTTTGATCATTCCTTATTAAGTTGTTCTATATTCTCAATTAGGGAAGCCCTTTCTCAATTCATTTCTGCAGAAGTCTGTCTGCTGTTTCTCTTTTAGGTTTTCTGTCACTCAGTGGAAATATCGGTTTTCCCAGTCCCCAGCCCGTTCTCTTGCTGTAAGAATTTAAAACTCCACCAATAAGGTAAAATCAACCTGCAAACAAGTAAGCGCTGGGACCTGTGCAGGTGCAGACGGAACCCTGCGGGAGAGGCTGTGAGCCTGTGAGGGGACAGCCCCTGCCCTCCGGGAGCCTGCAGTCCAGGGGTGAGTGGAGAGCACACGAAAACCAATGACACCGCAGTAAACAGGAGATCTGCACAAGGAAAAGGACATGAAGATGAGAAGTTCAAAGAAAACAATTTACTTCCTATTCTTGTATAAAGACAAATTTTATACAGGAAGGAAAAATCTAAGGATGAGCAGGATTTGGTTGATCCAAGAGAAGGGAACAGCATGAGGGAAGGTTGGAGGCGGGGACAGCGTTCAGCCAGGCACACTGGTTTGCTTGGGGACGAGGCAGGGACAAGGCAGGGCAGGTAGCCCCTGAGTGGTGGCGGGTGGGGCGGGTTGCCCAGCTGAGGAAGAGTCCAGACCCATGCGGGGGCGGGAGCCTCAGGACTGGAAGGAGGCTGCCACAAGAGAAGCTACGGACACAGGACCAACATAATTTGGTGAAACCATTAAGGAGAAAGAAATGTAAGGGAGCCACAGGAGTGTGTCACCACAACAGAGGTTTGCTCCGAGGGTTTTGGACAGGATACCACGAGGAGACGGAGAGGCAGGGAAGGGGCTGCAGCAGTGGCCAGGGCCTTTGAAGCAGCTCAAAAAGCCTGAGATGGAAGAAAGAGGGTTGGGAGAAAGGTCAGAGCTACAGATGGAGATCTGAGAGTGGAAGAGAGACAGCAAACAGAAAGAAAAAAATGACCAAACTGCAGCCGGTGACTGAGTGCAGGAGGACGTAGAGAAACCAGGATGGGACCAAAGGCAGAAACAGACAGCAGCATCACCACAGAAAGCCAGGAGAGAGGAGAGTTCCACGATAAAGGATGGTTGGTGCAGAGCCACGTGACCGATGAGGGAGGATTTTCCACCCCACAGGGAAGGTAGAGCAGGCAGGAGGCAGTGCAGGTGGCACGATGTCCTCCTGCCCAAGGAGGGACACGGCTCCAGGGCAAGTGAGGGCTGTTCTGACCTGGAACTCAGCATGACAAAAGTCATCGTGGAGGGAGAAGAGGCGGTGACCAAGGGGCAAGAGCCAAAAGCTGGCAGGAGGGAAGAGGGCATGGCAAAGAGACTGGCTCAAAGACAGCAGAGGAAAGGGACCAAGAGAGAGGCGACATTCAGAGACACAGGGCGAGAAAAACGCAAGCGGCCGATGGTGTATACCTTCCTAGTTATGCACCCGTTTCTTCCCAGGCTAATCCTTGATTTTGCGTCGGATGATAATATGTGTGTGTACGCTATCTGAAGTGCCTTTGTAGTTGGTGATAACAAGAGTGGCTGCAGGACCATCTCTGAACCTGACCCTGTGTGTGGAAAATCAGGAAGAAGGCTAAACCGCAACAGAGCCTCACAATGGCTCCATCTCCACGCATCTCCAGTTGTTCTGATCTGGATGGTTTATTGTACACGTTACAGGGCTTTTTCTGTTCTGTGTACTTGCAAATGGGTGTCAATTCACAGTTCTTTTCTGATACACTCTCAGAACCTGCAGAGCAATAGTTACTACTAAAATAAGACTAGAAAATGACACCTTGTCTATCTCTCGGGAAGGAGCTGTTCAAGGGGCGGTACTACTCTGACGCTGAGAACCTCTGCCTAGCAAACTCAAGGGCAGAGATCCCCAGATATTGATGTCTTGCTCCTACTTTCAGGTATTCTTATTTAACTAGTTTGAGGTGCAACTTAGCATTAGGATTTTTAAAAGCTCTCCAGATGACTCTAGCAAGCAGCAAAGTCTAGGAATCACTGCTTCAAGCCTGTCTGGAAACACTGTGTGTCCTGGCCTCACAGGCACAGTGGCTGGAGTCTGCCAATTAGACAAGGACAGCAGCAGAGGAAGTCAAAGCTCTAGACCACAGCCATCTCAGCTAAGGTTTCCTCTGTCCTTCAGGACAGGACCCCAGGCCGGGGAGGGTCAGGTATCTTCCCTCGGGATCCCACCTAGCCAACTTCCATCAGGCTACAGTGTAGACACACTAGGTCAGTGGTTCCTAGACATCTGGAGTCTAAGAGCCACTGAAATGCACCTCTGTCCCAAAACTGGGGACAGACACAGTGTTGCCAAATTTTTACTTCATACTTTAAAAAACATAGCTATCTACTGTTACCATTATTTCATAAGAGACCAGACATCTTAACCCCCCAAATTTAGAAAATATATAATTTCAGAATAACAGGTCTTCAAAACAAATACATGTAACTTTATGAAAAACTCACTGCAATTGCTTTTATTTTTCTCATTTTGCCTCAAACTGGTAAAGACTTTGCCAAAGTATCTCAGCACTTAGGAACCACTGCACCACATTAATTTTATTTCACTTATAAAATTGCAATAGATTAAAAGACCCCTGCAGTTCTTTCGGTTCTAACATTCTATGATTCTACAACTCCAAGAGTTTTAAGAACAGCCCATCCCTACAGCCCTCTCTATAGGAGTTAAGCTTTTCTGGCAGGCAAGTTTTAGAAACATCTAGTAAACATTTCTTTTATTCATTTGTGTGTGTCAGTGGTTCCAAAAAGTTCATTTTCAAGTAGTCCTACAGGATACAAACTAGAGCCCTCCCCACGAGGAAATGGCTTACCCTTCTCAAAAACCAATTAGGTGTCTTCTCAGATAACAACTTTTTCCATGTAAGGAAGCCACCTATTTATTTTACTTTAGAAATATTCATAAATTTATTCTAGCGTATCACCAAAAAACAAACAAACAAAACCCGGACAGCACACGATGGACTCCGAGCATTCCCAAAGGGAACTAGAGCCTCGTGTTTATAAACTGACACATGAGGAAGAAGGTCTCACTGTACCAAGCAGAGTTGGCTTCCTGGGTAAGTTTCTACCACAGGATCCTACCTTTCTTTGGACAAAGGTATGAGATAACCTCTTCTCAAAGTTTCCGATTGTCCACAAAGTACTAAATGCCTCATGCCTTACCTGGCCTTGGAGCGGAATCCTACGCAATCCTGGTCAGCACGGGAGGGCACAGCCGCGTCAACACAACCGAGTGGTCAGTGTGCGCCAGGGAGACGCCCTCGCGTGCCACGTGCTGAACAGTTATTAATACTTGGTCTCTTGCTCACTCTCAAGTGAAGTTTTACTTTGTTTTGCTTTTAAAATCACCATTACAAAGTATTTAGGGGAGGCTTGTCACCCGAAAGAAGGTAATTAAGATGCCAGGGGCACAAACAGCAGGTGCGTTCACCAGCCGTCCCTGTGAAAGGGGCAGCAGCACCCAAAGACTCCTGCTCACAGGCTGGCGTGACGCTGGCATCCAACGCTCTCCAGCAACGCTTTCAACTGGAGTCTGCAACGGAGCCTTCAGACTCTGCAAGTTTGCTAACTAAATGTTTCGTTTTTTCAAAATTTTGATAGTCAAAAATTAATTTATACACATTTGGGATCAACTGGCTGACCGTCTTCTAACCAAGTTCTGCCACCAGATGTCAGTGCCAGCACCTGCCTGAGTGTTTAGTTGCCCTGGTGCCAACTTGTGCTACTTGGATCATCACAGCCAAGCCCTGCTACTGGGTCAACCCGGAGCTTGTCAGAAATGCAGCATCTCAGGCTCCGCCCCAGACAGACCGAAGCCGAAGCGGCATTTCAGCAAGATCCCAGGTGAGTCCCGTGCACCTTACAGCGAGAGAAGCGCTGAGCTAGAGAGCAGGCAACGGGAAGGGACTTAACACGGAAATAATTGAGTCATACCCAGTGGAGGTCAAATATAACCGCACAGCACACTATACCAACATCCAAGGTAGCTCGCGCTCAGCAAGGGCCGGGGGCTCGGCCGTCCTGGGCACCCAGGCGCAGCTGTGCTGAATGCAGAGGAGCCCACGCTGCAGCACCCCCAAGACAAGTGGTGCTTTCGGATCAGCCAAACAGTATCATCTACACATTTAAAAATTGGTATTAATTTGAAAATTTGTTTCGGTTTATAGTTGTATATGAGAGTTCTATGCAAAAGGAGCTTATACCTAGTTTTATATTGATACATTTTAATAGCATAATTTTTAAGATATAGGTTCAATGCTGGTTGTCCAAGTAGATTTTTTTCTTTAAAATGAGTGCATTATCTATACTCAAGATTAAGGATCCATTATTACAGTGGGACAAATAAACCATACAACTCAAGAATCTGTGACAAGGTTTTGTATTGAAGGCTTAAATTCTTCTTCTAATAGCAGGTGAAACAATACTAAGAAGTATCGTCAAGAACTGTATGCATTCTAAGATGCGACCTGCCACCTCCACAGAGAACGATTCCTCTCCAAAGGGCAAAATCCCTTTGAATGCATGTCACAAGCTCTAAAAACAGTGTGGATGAGGGAGGGAGGGAAGGAGGGAGAAACATTAATCTTGAGGCATGAAATTAACAAGAAAAATCAGCTCCAGTAAAAAAGAATGTATCCCTTTCTATTGATTATATAATTGGCAAAGAAAATAGCTATTCCTTTTGTTTTCCTTATAGTTTCATATATTTCCTTATATACATCTTAATTATTCCTTATACTTACTAAATCATAATCTGGTTTATGCTTTGCTGTGGAAGAATAATCACTTTTTTTTTTTTTTGAGACAGAGTCTCACTGTGTTGCCTGGGCTAGAGTGCCGTGGCGTGAGCCTAGCTCACAGCAACCTCAAACTCCTGGGCTCAAGCGATCCTCCTGCCTCAGCCTCCTGAGTAGCTGGGATTATAGACATGCGCCACCATGCCCAGCTAATTTTTTTTCTATACATTTTTAGTTGTCCAATTAATTTCTTTCTAATTTTAGTAGAAACGGGGTCTCGCGGTTTCGAACTCCTGAGCTCAAACAATCCGCCCGCCTCGGCCTCCCAGAGAGCTAGGCCGAATAATCACTTTTTATTTGCTTAGACATCTTACTCCCCAAAGGACCAACAAATCCTTCAGTGTAAAACACCAACTGTATCAATCATATATACAGTCATCTATCACTCTATTTTTATTAGGAAAATGGCTTCTAATGGCTGGAATTATCATGCATATGCTATTTTTTTACTTGACATTTTCTATATGTGGTCCATTTCCTCCGTTACTTCATAATGGTCCCTCATGTTATATCTCACTCTGATTAGCTAGACATATGAACTGTTTCTACTATTTTATAATTAATAGATTTGCTATAACATATTTGCATAGATAGCTTTGTAAACAAGGATTTCTTTAGATGTGAGATTGACAGTTTAAGGATATGATTCATGCACAGCGCTTTTTCTTTTTTGTCCACTATATAGCTTTTTATAAAGATGCTTATCTGGGCCAGGCAGGGTGGCTCGCGCCTGTAATCCTAGCACTCTGGGAGGCCGAGGCGGGAGGATCACTGGAGCTCAGGAGTTCGAGACCAGCCTGAGCAAGACCAAGACCCTGTCTCTACTAAAAATAGACAAATCAGCCAGGCATCATGGTGTGCACCTGTAGTCCCAGCTACTCAGGAGGCTTGAGGCAGGAGGATGGCTTGAGCCCAGGAGTTTGAGGTTGCAGTGAACTATGATAGCACCACTACGCTCTACCCCGGGTGACAGAAAAAGACTCTGTCTCAAAAAAAAAAAAAAAAAAGATGTTTATCTGTTTGTTTCAGTTATTTCTTTTTGTAGATGGAGTCTCACTATGTTGCCCAGGCTGGTCTCAAACTCCTGGCCTCAAGCAATCCTCCCACCTCAGCCTCCCAGGGTAGCTGAGACTATAAGGAATATGCCACTGTGCTGGGCTTGTTTCAAAAACCAAGAATGGATGTTTAACTTTGTCAACTGCCTTTCTGACATCTCTTGATATGAGAGTATAACAAGTTTGTTTTTTTCACTTTTCTAACTAATGTAGTATATTTTGGATTTGTTGCTCTTGTATTAAACCAGCCCTGCATTCCTAAAATAAACCCAATTCCGTCACAATCACAATGAATAACTCTTTGGTATGTTGTTGCTTTTCTGCTACCTTTTTATTTAGAAATTCCACATCAATGTTGACAGGAGAGACTGGCCCATATTATCAGATTTTAAGGTTAAACCTGTATTAGCCCAAAAGAATGCAACTATCATACCAACTTGTTCTATTTGTATAATATAGAAATTATAAGTTACTTAAAGTTTGAATTTTTTTCCTAGCAAATCCTTTAATTCTGGCTGCTTTTTTGAGGGGGCAAGGAGAAAACTTTTCGTTTTTTCTCTTTTATTACATTAATTATGCCAATAGAACATTGTTAATCTTGTTAATCTTTTAAAAGAACCAAATCTTGATTTTATTTATGGCTTGTAAGGCTTTTTCATTTTATTTTTTAGAGATAGGGTCTTGCTATGTTGGGTAGGCTGGTCTTGAACTCCTGGGCTCAAGTGATCCTCCTGCCTCAGCCTCCTGAGTAGCTGGGACTATAAGCACATGCCACCATTCCTAGCTAATTTTTTAATTTTTTGCAGAGATGGGGTCTTATTATGTTGCCAAGGCAGGTCTTGAACTCAGCTTCAAGCAATTCTCCTGCCTGGGTCTCCCCAAGTGCTGGTATTACAGGGGTGAGCCACTGCACAGGGCCTATATGTGTGGTTTTACGACATTTCCATCTTTTTGTATTTACTAGAATGTACATTGTGACACAGTAAATGATCAATTTTTATGAAAGTCATGTAAACTTTATAAAAAGTGTATTTTCCTGGCTTTTAATTTTCTCTAAGTATCTGTTGATTTTATTTTATTAGTTATGCAATTTAAAACTAACAATTTTTCTTTTATGATGGTGGAAAAACATTTCCACCAAAATTCTTCTCCATGTCTACTTTTATATATGTATTCTGTTAAGTTATTTAAGGTATGTGGAGCCAATACAGTTTTTCCCCATGATTTTTGTGCTTTTGTCGTTGCTCTTATTGATTCCACAACTTTTTTTTTTTAATTTCAGCATATTATGGGGGTACAGATGTTTAGGTTACATATGTTACCCTTGCCCCCGCTAAGTCCGAGTTTCAAATATGTCCATCCTTCGGGTGGTGTGCACTGCACTCTTTGTGTATGCAAATACCCGTCCCCTCCTCCCTCCTCCCCCCTGCCCAACATCCTATAGATGTTATTCTTATATGTGCATTTATGTGTTGATCAGTTAATGCCAATTTGATGGTGAGTACATGTGGTGCTTGTCGTTCCATTCTTGGGATACCTCACTTAGTAGAATGCGTTCCACAATGTATTTAAACACCTACTTCTTCAGATAACACTTGAAGTTTCAGCTTTCTCATACATATGCAGTAGAAGGTATGTACAGGGTAATGTACAAAATATTCTTTTAATTGTTTACTTGAATCATTTTCTTTGAATAGGCTTTATTTCATCTAGGGCTTAAGCTAAAAAATGATGTTTCTACTTATAATTATATTCCCAACATCACTTAAAGAGTTTTTTTCTAGAGTCTGCAGAAGGCATCTCACTGGCACTGAGGCCAGGAAGGAAAGGCACATGTTACCACTTTCTTCTGATTTAAATGCTCATGAAATGCAGTGGAACGTGCTCAATAACCTGGAATGAATTTCCAGTGTTGGATTAGTGACATCTTAGGGTAGAATATGCTTTGTAAGGATAGTAGCTATGCCAGATTGACTGACGGTGCGATGGTATTTCATCTTGTTATTCTCTGGATGCCTCAGAAAAATCAGCTAGTCTGCAAGACCATCATTTTCACCAAACTCTACAGTTTAAACACTTCCCTAAGTCCTGTTCATCAAGCACACACACTATTTATAAAACCCTCATGATATCATCAGTTCAACAATTCAAAAAATTTGTCACATTTATGTAAATATTTAACCATGGATATTCAAATATGGGCACATATATAAAAATGCCTTATCAATATCTTTAAAAGAATGGACAGGGATTTTGAAGTCCCTTTTCCAGAACATTTATTTTTAGATCCATGGTTTTCTTATACAGCAATAGAGTGTTACTTGATCACAACTTCCTAAAAGCTAATTATGTAAAAATAGACGATTGAAAACCACAGTTTCTAATATCACCACTGAAATTCACAGTGTCAATCCTCAAAATTCTCCTATATCAGCCTTTAATGTAATTCAGTTTCTCTAGGCTTAAGGAATACTCACATCTAGTTTTTATGAGAAACATGAATGTTATATTCCCTCCTTGGAGTAAATAAAATAAATTCCCAGCAGTGCCCTCAGAATTTTGAGCTTATGTATTTCCAGAGAAAAAAACAACTGAGTAAGATGATTAAGGTCAGTAGAAGAATCGGGGTACTAAATTGGTAAACCCGCCAACAGAAATTTCTAAGACAGACCGTAAGAAAGTGGCAGGTAACCAGTTAATCCATGGCATCTTCCCACTCCTCACTCTCGCTTTCAGACACCACAATACTGCCCAAACATGGGGTCACACACAGGACCACACACTTTCCGGAGTATGACATCTACATGTCTGATGACAGTTATTTTCAAAAAAGAACCTTAATTCATTTAGACAATTGGGGCATTGCTAGACTCATGTAAATTTTAGTGCCTGTCAAGTACTAACTGTACTCTTATACTAATAACTCCCATTCATATATAAGAAGTCACCAAGAAATATGAGAAAACTTAAGGGTATTTTCAGACTTTCTCACACTTCCCCTGGCCAACAGAGCTCACCTTTAAAATTCTTGTATGGAAATAAACTCTGATTTTCTATAAAAGCAATTCTTCAATAAAGAGATATAAGAAGTCAATAAAACTAGCATTTTACTCATTATAATACCCACCTTGGCCCCCATGCCAAGGATAGCACTCTATTAAGTGAAACAGTGATATAACAAGGCCTCCTGATGACTCAAGCACTGAAGCCCCTCAAAGAGGGTTCAGAATGAACTGACCTTCCCATCTTATGTAACAGATTATGTTACAGTGAGAAGGAACTAGTTACCATTGCTCTGAGAGGCTGTAATTATTGTATCAGTTCCTCTGTAAAACATAGTCTAGTTAGTAACCAGGAATAAAAACAATAAATGGATTATTTTGACAATGTTAACGGAAGAGTAACTAAGATATCTGTATGAAGTTGTATAAGACTAAATCCTAATGAGGGATGGAAAAAAACAAATGATAAAAAAGACACCCCAAGTAATCCGTAACAGTTACATTTCAAACACCCACCACAATTTGGACATGCACAGGTACCTTCCCAAACTCTTCAGAAAATTCTAACCATTGAAGTCACCATTCTTCATTTGACTCCACACCTCAGCAATCACTAAGTGCCTTTCAGTATTGTAAATTAAAGTAACTGATGACATTTATACCAGAATTACTTTACAGATACAAAAACAGGGAGACAAAATTCTCCCATGCATAAGGCTACCCCTTATGCAAAAAGTTAAGTAAGTAAACCCTGACACCCATTCACCTGTGCCAAACCTCCTCAGAACCGCAAAGGTGATTACTCAGCGAAAGCAAACAAAGAATGAATAATTCTTCTGACCTGCAAAATGAGAACGAAGTAGTCTACAGGTTTGTTGCGCTGGTAGAGGTAGTACTCTGGTGCTTTCTTGTTCTTCTCATCATACTTCAGTTCTTGGATGACATTGGGGTGCTTTAGCAGCCTGAGAAGGATCTTCTCTGACATCTGGGATGGGCTAAATGCTTCTACTTCTATAGATATAAACACAACTTGATATTACACTTCAAATGGATAGACAAATGTACACTAGTAATTAAGGTGTTTAGACAGTAAGAATGCTTGGAATCAAAGTGATAGGATAGGGATGAACCAGACTTCCGTTTGGTGATCCACTGGGGACACATTACCTGGGAGAAATTAGAAAATGCCAAATTCTCATAATTGTTCCTTTTCTACCTGCCATTGACTTCAGTCCTCATAAAAATGTCCTAGTTTTCTGACTGATAGAAATGAAAATCAATCGGAAGCAGGCTCCTCGAGTGCCAAACGCCCCTCAACAAGCCACAACAGTCTGACTGTCCAACCACAGCCAAAGGGAGAAGGCAAGGTCTGGAAGCGCCGCGTGTGTTAGTGGCAGGTGCAGACACAGGTGTGCTATAGCCCACTCTCCCACACAGCTGCCCTGAGAAATTCGGGAACGAAGAAGGCTGAGACTCAGAGTAAAAGCAAGGCGTGTGCACACATCAACATGCACTCCAACTTGCTAATTGTTTTAAAAATAACGTTGAGCGGTATTTACAAAGATAGCAATTTTATTTAAAATAACACACAGCAAAATTACTGACTTAAGGGTGCTATCCTGAAACCGGACCTTACAATACCTCGGAGGCAGAGTGGGATAACATTTAGTTTTAATTTGTGGTTCTTCAATGACGAGGAACAATATTATCAATTAACAATATTATTAGAAAAAGAATAAGTTAAAACTGTTATTTTTGATTATATGTTTTATATAAAAGATGTAAGTTCTGTATTAGATTGTGACTTTTGTGTAATAATAGGATAGTATACTGGAGATATTTTGGAAAATATAGAAAAAGATAAAGAAGAAAATAAAAATTACCTATAAACCAACCACTCAGATAACTATTCCGAGCAACGGGTGAGCATTTCTTTCCAGTGCTGTGCCCGGGCACGTGTGCCCGTGTATACTGTGTGTGCACACGCAAAAACACAACTTTAATCTTAATGTACACACAGTTTTAGATTCCGTTTTTTCCCACTTTGCATTAAATTATTTATATCTTCCCACGTCATGAATATTATATTGTGGGCATTTCCGTGTATCTGAAAACATGATCTTAAAGAGTACATAGTGTTCCGTCACGGGGCTGCGTCAGCCTTCTTTCAAAGTATTTGGAGTACACTGCATGCAGTTGGAAGGTACTGGCTGCCCATCTTGGACACAGATGTCTTCTACAAGCCACTGGGTACTTTTGACACTTTCTCTCACTTCCCTTGGCCAACAGACCTCACCCTTCACCTAGAGAGCCACCTGGGGATGTAAGAAGGGTTGGTCTGTCTCTTAAGTCCATTCAAGCTTGACCTCTCAGGAGCAGTCAGTGCCGGCTGGGTTGGTGGTTTTAATAATGTGAACCTTTGCCTCCTAGAATGGGCCCAAGTTAACAACCTGATTTGAAGAGGCCATCAAGAAATCCACGTCAAAGTTCACAGAATCTCTGATTTCATTAAAACCAGATAAGATATTAATTTTGAAAACCTATTTTTCTTCTTTGCAAATCATAGCCCCTGCGTCACCACTGATGTCCGACTGTTCTTCCAAGGCCAGCTGGAGAGAGACCGGACACAGCTGTCCAATCACGCGCGCTGGGGTCTGGCTCGCGTGGCCAGCCTGCCCCGCCGACGGGCTCTCCCGCACACCTAGCCAGGGGAGACGCTCCGCCTACTGTACACATGCAGTGTGGCACTAACATTCATCCTTACCTTTCAGACCAATTTTAAGTTACTGGTCCACCCCTGGTAAATGTCTCAGAGGGTTCATGCCGACACTGAACATAGGAGAGGAGAGAATTTAAAAAGAAAAAAACAAAACAAAACAAAAAAACAAAAAAACAAAAAACAAAACACAAAAGTGGCATTACTTATCACCCCATTTCCCGGTGTCCACCCCCAGCCCACCCCGTCAGTGGTGGGTGAGAAGCACGCTCCAGGGTTGGTAGAGATCTCAAACTGTGATAAGCGGCACTTGCCTGTTGCTAGGAAACGGTGCATGGCCAAGAGGAGCTGTGGTGATATTTTAACCTTCATCTCGCTGTCTGTCTGCTTAAAGGCAGAAAAATCTTGCTTTCTTTCACGGTGGGCCACTTTCTTTTTCGTTCTATTATCAGCTGAGGGAGAAATGAAAAAAGAAAAAATAAGGAAATGTATACCATGAGATCAGGGCTCTTTTTGAATGCAAAAGACAAAATATATTGGAAAGGTTTGACCGTCCCTCCAGATGAAGGCGCTCTACACACAAACAGCACGTGGAAAGAAAGTGGAAGGGGGAGAGAGGATCCTCATCAAATCAGCACGCACCATAGTCATGGCACGATCCAAAGAAAGTAACAGCAGGTAACCTGATCAGCAAATGTACTTAGCGAAGGTCTTCAGAGAGCCTCTCTGCGCACATGGTTATGCAGACCTGGACAAAACACTCACAGACCTGATATAACGGCACAAATAGTTTGCAGCCTGGAGCTCACAGTCTCCTGCTACTCAACATCAGCACACTCCGGTGCAGAACCACCACTGTGCTACACACCAGGGAAGCGTGTCCCTCCCTGTAAGAGTCCCCTCGCCTCAGCTGCAAGAAAACATACAAAAGAAACCCTTTAAGAAACAAATGAGAACGTTCTCGTAGAACAGCATTTCAGTAAGATCTGTTTGCTTCATTGCTACTCCAGACCATGAGATCCTCAAGGTCAAGGAAATATGAAGGTGATCCAGAATGGGGGTTGGCACACTTCCTCTGTAAAGGGCCAGAGAGCAAATACTTTAGGCTCTTGCAGGGCTACCGCGTCTCGATGCTGGTGGGTAGCGAAAGTATAAATGAATGAGCATGGCTGTGTGCCAACGGAACTTATTTATGGACACTGAAATCTGAATTTCAGAAAAATCAAAAGAATAATAATTACTTGTGATGTGCAGAAATTGTTCTACTTTTGATTTTTATCAAAAATTAGAAAATGTACAAAACCATTCTTAGCTTGCAGGCATTCGTGGGCTGTCGTCTGCCAACCCCTGACCTAGAAGGTATCTCATGAGAAACCATTTTTCTGGACAAAGTAGTGATCAAGAAAAAACTAGCGCAAAGACAAGACCCCAATCGTTTTTCCTCAAGAATGTGGAGTCACTGCAGTATCATTTCCTGACTAGAGCAAAACAGACTGATTACTGGGCTTCTCCTGGAGAGAGGGCAATCGCGACTAATACCTTTTCTTCTGTCTCAAATTCTTTTGAGAACAGACGGTGTAAATCAATACAAGATCTAAAAATAATTTTTTTAATGGCAACAGCTGTCATCGCCCATCTCCTATCCAGATCAAGAATATACCTGAAATCAAGAGTCCAGCGTTTTGAACCAGTCATGTGAGGCAACACCTTGTATGAAATCAGTCCAGTCAAGGCTTCAAAGAAGTTAAACTAACGTTTATATAAAACTGAAGTGCATATATAAGATCTCATGGATGTTAAATTATCTAATGATGAGTACTACCCCTGTGGAAACAAATACACAGAGATGCCCTTGATTTTTATTAATTAATTAGAGACAGGGTCTGGCTCTGTCCTGCAGGCTAGAGTGCAGTGGTAGGATCATCACTCACTATGGCCTCAAACTCCTGGGCTCATGTGATCCGCCCACTTCAGCCTCCTGAGTAGTTGGGACAACAGGCATGCACCACCATGCCTGGCTAATTTTTGAAAGTTTTTTTGTAGAGGTGGGGTCTGGCTATGTTGCCCAGGCTGGTCTTGAACTCCTGGGCTCAAGAGATCCTCCCACCTTGGCATCCCAAAGTGCTGGGATTATAGGCCTGAGCCTATACTTGGTTTTTAAATAGTCACTTATAAGGAAGGAAAAAAAGAATGTGAACACACAAATAACAATATTCTCTATTATGAGACCTCTCACTACCCCTCAAGTGTCGAAAAGATAAAACAGACATGGGAAAGGGTGTTTTTTAAGAATGATACACAGATGTGAGGAAAAAGCAGGATACATTTTCAGAAGACAGTCGTTAGCGAAATATAAAGTTTATTCTTTTAGGGGTACATAAAGACTTTCTCAAGTTTAAAATGAGGGATGTTCCCTCCTAGCAGGACTGAATAGAATCGTTTTGCTTTGAGCAAGAAGGGCTTTGTCCCAAGTGCCCCAGCCCATTGGAACGGTCCATTTCCCCCTCCAAGCCATGTTTTAGAGCCAAGTAGGATAAACAGAGCTCAGATGCTTTCTCCATCCAACCTGAGAGCCCCAAACGCCTCAGGCCTTGGGCCAATGTTGGCATCATGAAACCCTTGAACAGTGTCGAGAGCGAGGCTACAGCAGAAGGTTTAAGCTCCACAGTCCAGGGATCCAGTTGTGCACTTTAATGAGACAGGATTCAGGTTAACACTCAGCCTAGGATCAAGTCTACACCTGGGCAAATGAGGTATGAATACTCACAACTCCCCCTTCCCTGAGCCACTCCCCTCCCTCTTCTCCTCCCAGAAAAGAAGGCAGAGAAGCTGAGAAAAGGAAAACCGAATTCTTACTACCTACCTACCTCATCCCGCTTCCTATACCCCACCCCATCCCAGCCCCACCGCACCCCAGCAAACCACACCGGCGAACCTCACCTCTGCCTCTGACCCATGGATTCTGGTACAAGGAAATTTCAACAGTTGTCATCTATCAATTTAACAAATCCCATTCGGTTTTTAAGTACCTGTATTACAAACTTCAGTAGAAACAGAAATTTACCTGAAAACAATTTACCTAGCTGTATAAATTAAAAATTTAGTAGGAAACAATTGTGTTTATACATGTAAAATAAATTTCAAAACCAGGAGCAGAGTTTTCGTTCAGGGCAAGCCATGCCCAGATCAACGGTCAGAAGCAACTGGCTTTTCCTAAGAACCCTGCCACTTGCCATTATGGGGTCTGCCTCTTCTCTCCCCTCTGCTAACAGGACTGGAGCGCACTGATAGGTGGTGCACAGCCTGCACACAGGCTGCATAATTATAAACAGGGACAGACAAAAACTGGAGAAATGCCAGATGACTCACAGGCAACACGACCAAAAAAAAAAAAAAAAAAGCAAAGGTTTTAGGAAACACACTTAGACAATGCTACTCACTGTATAAATCTGTTTCATCTAGAATCTCAGATTTGATGATTTCTTCAATCACATCTTCTAAAGTGACAATTCCCAGAACTTCATAAAATGGATCCCCTTCTCCTTCATTGTTTACCCGCTGCACAATAGCCAGGTGAGATTTACCTTTAAAGAAAAGAAAAAGTTTAAGAGGTGACTTTCTGAATTTCCTGAATGACATCCTATATATGATTATGGTAAAAAAAATAGCAGCAAATACAGATACCAAATTATCAAAGTCCACATTTTAGCATTTAAAGATGGTATGGAAATATCACAAACAAATGGAAAAGCCTTATGAGCCATTAAAAGCAAGAAAGAGTGTCACCCTCTACACATACTGCACGGCACCCCGGCTCTGTGCACGGAATGGATTCGGTCCTCAGTAATGTCAGCTCTTCCTATGTCCCCTTTTAGCAACTGCTACTTGAAGACAGCAGTTCTTAAAGTGTGGTCCACGGTCCCACAGGGATTCCCAAGATCCTTTTAGGATGGCAGTGAGGTCAAACTATTAATATTTTCATAATACGAAGATGCTATCGGCCATTTTCACCGTGTTGACATTTGAACTGATGGTGCAGAGCCGCCTTAGCGCAGACCAGTCGGGGGCAGACCATGCTGGTGGTCACTATCCTCCACCACCACACGTGCACGGTCAAAAGGAAAGAGTCAGTTTCTCTTACAAATGTCCTTGATCAAGCAGTAAAAATTAATGTCATTAAATCTGGACCCTGAGTACACGTCTTTTAATATTCTAAGTGACAGCATGGGAAGTACCATGAATGAAACGGTTCTGTTGCATTCTGAGCTACACCCGCTGTCTTGAGGAAAGGCACTCGTGTGATTAGCCACTTTCTTCACCGGACACCATCTTTACTTGGGAGAACGACTGCCAGACAAACTATGGTTATTTAGACTCGGGTATCTGTCAGACATTTTCTCAAAAATGAACAAAATGAACCTGTCACATCAAGGAAAACAATGGGCAGTGTTTGCTGCCAATGAAAATATTTGAGCTTTCAGTGGAAAATCAGAAGTTTGGGAAACTTGTATCCATCACCATGAACATGAAAGCTTCTCAATAAAGACTTTTCTGATGAGATAGGAAGTGATATCAACACATATGATTTTTTGAAATTATTGAATAATGCAATGTGCAAACATTTGAAAGATGTGTGTGTGTAACTCAGTGAACCAATTAGTTTTCAACTCACTGTGGCAACAATGTTACAAAATCATACATGGGTAAACGACCCATTCAGAGTACAAGATAGAACCAATTTTTTAAAAATAAAATTATTTTGGAATAATTTTACATTTACAGAAAAGTTGCAAATGTAGTACAGAGAGTTCCTATATACCCTTAACCCAGTTTCCCCCTTTGTTAACATCTTATATTACCATGACACAGGTGTCAAAACTAAGAAATAGATATTGACATATTACTAGTAAATAAACTCTAGACTTTATTTGAATTTTGCTGGTTTGTCCACTAATGTCCTCTTTCTGTTTCATTATCCAATCCAGGGTACCACACTGCATTTAGTTGTCATGTCTCCCTTGGTCTGTGACAGTTTTTCAGTCTTTCCCTGTTTTTCATGATGTTGACAATTTTAAGGAATGCTGGTCAGGTCTCCTGGAGGATGTCCTCTGGTTTAGGGTTGTCTGGTGTTTTTCTCATGATTAGACTGGAGCTTTGGATTTTCTAGTTACATCACATCATGGTTACATGTCATCACTGACGATGTCCACCTTCGTCACTTGGTAAAAGTGTTTCCCAGTTTCTCCAATGTAAAGTTACTCATTTCCCCCTTTCCCTAATTCTGTTCTTTGGAAGCAAGTCACTAAGTCTGGCCTGTCCCCCTAAGGAAGGGGTGGAGGGCAGGAATTAAGCTCTACTTCCTGGAATGCAGGTTACCTACATACATCAGTTAAGGCCAGTGGTGGTGGTGGCTTGTGCCTGTAATGCCAACATTTTGGGAGGCCAAGGTGGGAGGGTCTCTTGAGGCCAGGAGTTTGAGACAAGCCTGGCCAACACAGTGAGACCCTGTCTCTATGAAATAATTTTAAGCATTAGGCAAGTGTGGTGGCACACACCTGTAAGTCCCAGCTATTTGGGACTTGGATCCCTTGAGCCCATGAGTTAAAGGTTACAGTGTTAGAGTGAGCTATGATTGTGCCACTGCACTCCAGCCTGGGTGACAGAGCGTGACTCTGTCTCTTAGGGAAAAAAAATTAAAAACAAAAATATTGATTTTAGCAATGCCATAAGTAAATGTTTTAAGTGTCTCAATTTTAATTCAAATACAGTAAATATCAACAGATATAACCCATATAAATAAAAGTTCAAGGGTCCTCAATTTCTAAGAGTTTAAAGGGATCCTAAGATAAAAAAAAAAATGTTTAAGAACTGCTGATGTAGGGAATGGGCAGACAGTAAGAGAAGAACATGAACTGTTAAGTGGAACAGTCTTGGATTTGAACTCCAGCACGCTCCCTCATTAGCCACTACTAGCTGTACAACCAAGAGCAAACCATGTAACTTTTCTGAGCTTCCATCTTCTCATCTCTAAAACCAGGCTCAAAGTAACTGCTACTGTCGAGAGCTGTTGTGAAGGTCAGAAATGACGTTGGCACCCAGCAAAGACAGTAACTGGGGTCCATTGGGCAATTGATGAGTGGCAACTCTTACCAATACTTTCACTCGACTCTAAGGCACCATCAACTTATTACCAGCTTAGAGAGGAAAAAACATGAAATTAAATGTATACGTACATCTTTATGCATTTCAATTTCAGAAAGATCTTTTAAAACAGTAAACACACCTCTCTCAAACACCAGCATTGGTTTTCCCAATCAAGGCATGCAAAGCAAAACATATCCGTAAGTTAAGCCAAAGTAGACGTGATCTGGACCTTCGCAATCAGTTAACATTTTATATAGAGAGACGTAAATGACAGGGTGTGGTTTTTCGGGTGGTGGGAGGTGGGAGTGTAGTGGCTTTAAATAATGTTTAGTTGACACTTTAAGTTGGGTGTATTCACTCAGACACCACCAGACAGACAAATTAAAAATATTCTCTGAAGGCCAGGTCTGATCAAGTTCCCCAAACTCTCTTAGAACTGGCTTTGGTCCTGTGGTTTGCCAACCTTTCTTCACCCGGCTTCTGCTCTGGAGAAATGCCAGATGACTCACAGGCAACACGACCAAAAAAAAAAAAAAAAAAGCAAAGGTTTTAGGAAACACACTTAGACAATGCTACTCACTGTATAAATCTGTTTCATCTAGAATCTCAGATTTGATGATTTCTTCAATCACATCTTCTAAAGTGACAATTCCCAGAACTTCATAAAATGGATCCCCTTCTCCTTCATTGTTTACCCGCTGCACAATAGCCAGGTGAGATTTACCTTTAAAGAAAAGAAAAAGTTTAAGAGGTGACTTTCTGAATTTCCTGAATGACATCCTATATATGATTATGGTAAAAAAAATAGCAGCAAATACAGATACCAAATTATCAAAGTCCACATTTTAGCATTTAAAGATGGTATGGAAATATCACAAACAAATGGAAAAGCCTTATGAGCCATTAAAAGCAAGAAAGAGTGTCACCCTCTACACATACTGCACGGCACCCCGG
>NW_012153396.1:4285692-4287366 GCF_000956105.1 Propithecus coquereli | reverse complement strand
GGAGTGTCACAGCTCAGCAAGCCGAGATGCAACCACAAAGGAGCCTGAGAAGGAGTGGTCAGTTGGGTGAGATACAGAGTATAGTGTTTTGGAAGCCACATTAAAAACAAAAAACAAAACTGTTTCAAGAAGCAGAGAGCAGTCAAGAGTGTCAAATGACAAAAGATACTTGAGATAAAGGTCACAGATGAAGGATTTGAGGATTACAGTTTAAGTGACACGCCTAGGGCACGGGGTCTCTGTCCAGTGTGACTTCCCTACAGCCTTTCCAGCTTCTGACAGGGAGGTGCAAACTGGCCTGCTTTTGCCAGGCAGCCTTAACCAGAGAGAAAAGGTCTATGTCATCAGGATAGTTTGGCTTGTCCTTTCCAAGATAACACCTCCCACTTTGAGTCCCTACATCTGGGCATGACACCACTGGATTTCCAATCACCCAGCCTTAAACCCTGAAATCTTTGTCTTCTCTCTCCCTTTTTCCCTTCCTTTTTAATGAAGAATGAATGAGTATATACCTATGGTAAAGTGCACAGCTCGATGAAACTCTGCATATGTGCACACCTGTAAAACTACCATCCAGGAAGGGCTAAGCAGGAGTCAGGGCACCAAGGCTATGGCCACAGGGGTGAGTGAGGTAGGAGGTGGGGGCGGGAGAGAGGAGCAGGGAACAGGTAACAGAGTGGTAAGAGGGGCTCGGCAGCTTAAGCAGACTTCCAGCACCAGGGAAACGCAGCCCTGCATGCCGCCTTGCCTGCAGGACCTCCTTTCCCCAAGCCCGTCTCTTTGGTGACAGCAGGTCCCTTAAGGATAGAGAGATCACATGTGATCCAGCCACATGTCATGATAACTGAGTGGCAACACAACTTCAGAATAAGGGAAGCAATTCTCCCATGATATTTAGCTCTATTTGGAATCTTGTGTTTGAGTCTCGGTCTTATATTTTGCAAGAGGCAAACAGAGGAGAAATGCTATGAGATGCATGAACTATGTCACATGAGGAACAACAAAAGAAGCCAGAGACATGCAGCCAGGAGAGAAACCTGCGCAAGGATGTGTCTGGAAAGTAGCCTTCAAATACTGAATGAGAAGCAACCATTTGGCTCTGGTGCCTCCTTCCCCGACAGTGTGTCCCCTGCACACTAGGAAGCTGTCTCCTCAATTCGACAGGTGACGAGAAGTGAGCATTTGCGAGCGATGGAACGAACGCTATGATTACGCCGTGGCTTAGTGAGTTTCCTTCGTGAACGCGGGAATTGAGAAGCTGCTGGTAAGAGACTTGCACCTCAGTGCGCCACGAGGAGTCTCCGCAGTTAGATCATCAACTCTGGATTCGGCTTTGTATTCATGCTCAGCCCTACCCCTCGAGCCCCTGCCAAGCCAGCACCACCCCCAACACTTTTCTCTCTGTTCCTACTCCACTACACCCACTACTGAATTAAGGAGAAAACTCCCCAGAGCGGGGTTCAAAGGCTATTATAACCCCAACTCTCCACCCGCCTGCCCTTCCATGCTGCTTCCTCCACACTCTTCCTCTTACACTGTCACAGTCCACCTGATCAGAGAACGGACGTGACTTTTTTTTTTTTTTTAGACAGAGTCTCACTCTGTTGCCCTGGCTAGAGTACCGTGGCATTAGCCTAGCTCACAGCAACCTCAAACTCCTGGGCTCAAGCGATC
>NW_012153396.1:4278273-4284422 GCF_000956105.1 Propithecus coquereli | reverse complement strand
AAAAAAAACCTCACCTTTTTTGTTGAGAGTAGAGTTTTATTTGATGTAGATAATATTTCCTAATAGGATCACTTCTGGGATGGAACCCTGAACGTATTTACTAATGTAGTAGATTATAATAGCTTTTAGGGAACAGGCTTGCTGCTGTTGTTTGGCCCCTTGCACAGCTTTGAAAGTTGGCAGGTAGACAGTCACAGAGGTTTCAGCCCCTTAGGGACATTTTTTTTTTTTTTTTTTAAAAAGGAGCAGCAAAGAGACAAGTCCTGTCCATAGTGGTGGTGCTGGCTTGTGCCCTGTGCATGGAGCCGGTCAGTTCGCCAGCTCGGACTCCACGTTGCTGCCCTGAGGCAGCCTCCTATTGTTGCATTTTCCTTCTGTCTGCTGTAAATGCCTGTTTCTTAACATCTAAACTAAGTTTAGTCCCACCTTCCCATTCTTAACTCTAGTCTCTTATTGTATATCTCTAAAAAGAGAAGATAATTCAGGTTGAAAATACCTAAGACAATTAATGTTTAAAAGAATTATGTTTGTAGATTTTTTTGTACAGTCTTCAGTGAAGGGATGTTGGTGTCCATTTTGTTTTCTTTGGATTTTGTTTACATCTATAAATTAGACAGTGTAATCATTAGAAATAAACTGCAGGTACTAAATGCAACATTAAAAAGTCTATAGACATTAGGAAAGAAATACACCAGCGGCAGAAATTCCGAGATCCAAAGTGACAGTGTGTTTCTTGAAAAGAACTGTAGATATTGGTTATTTTTTTAGCTAAGAATGCCAAAAGAGGAAGGCAAACATTTAACTATTCATCCATTCTGTATTTCCTGAGCACTTAATTATGCTCCTGGTACTCTTTCAGGCACTTGAGATTGTGGCAATCAATAAGACAAACAAGGCCTCATGCGTTGTAACGGGGCTGAAGAGTAGAGAGGAGCCTTCGGAAAAGTATCAGAAAATTACATGGGAGGGGAGGCAAGCTCAGGCGGTGTTGTGAGTGATGGGGAGCAGCTATAAATACAGATGAAGCTTCATTCTCACCTTCTGCTGTGCAGCCTGGTTCCTAACAGGCCACTGACCGGTACTGGTCCGCAGCCCAGGAGTTGGGGACCTCAGCCCTGAGACTTAGTCCTTAGCACTCTTTTCTTTCTTCAGTTTCTTGTAAATTTCATCTCTTCTTACTGCTTATAGATATTTTTAAATGTTATTTCTAAATTAACTGGTTGAATCTCACTTCTCATTCTATACATCCACGTAGTAAGATCAGAACTATTATACATTGAGAAAAATAAATCCATATGGTTCTCAGATTTTACAGTTGTAGCAATGGAGACTTGGGGCAGGTGTGGCTGCCTTCAGGGACACCAATGTTTACCTATTAGAACCGGTCCTGAAATATATTAGAACTGTAGATGCCTGTCTGACACTATAGGTGTGCAAATATTTACTGAATGAGTGAATCTATAAATCACAAACTTATTTAAATCTTTTGAACACATTTTTATTTTCAATCTACATAACTTTCTGGGATAAAATGATATTCCACTTGTCCTAAAACTACCTACTACACAATACTAGAGGTTTCCTTTGGACTTAGATTTTAGGTATATTTCTGGAATTATTTTTGAGATTACTGCATCTTCTCTTAGTCATCATTACAGAGTAAAGACTATCTCTTTACAGTATGCCAAATATTTCATCTAAGAATTTGACCTTCATTTTTACAAAACATTTCATATTAAACACCACACTCAACTGTCACCTAAAATCAGAGTCTCACTCTGTTGCCCTGGCTAGAGTACCGTGGCATTAGCCTAGCTCACAGCAACCTCAAACTCCTGGGCTCAAGCAATCCTCCTGCCTCAGCCTCCCAAGTAGCTGGGACTACAGGTGCATGTCACCATGCCCAGCTAATTTTTTCTATATATATATATATATATGCTTTTAGTTGTCCAGATCATTTCTTTCTATTTTTTAGTAGAGATGGGGTCTCACTCTTGCTCAGGCTGGTCTTGAACTCCTGACCTTGAGCGATCCACCCACCCGGCCTCCCAGAGTGCTAGGATTACAGGTGTGAGCCGCCACGTCCAGCCAACGTATGTGATTTTCCCAACCAGCACTTCCCTGGTTTCACTCACCCTTCTGCTTGCAATGCCCTCCTCCCTATCCCGAGTCTTTTTAGTCCTTTTTAATGTTGTCCTTAATGTATAACTCCGCTCAAAACATCACCTACTCACCAGGAAGCCTTTCCTATTCCCCAAAGGTAGAAACTGTCTTTTACATTTCTGAACTCCCATAGTGTTATCTAAATTTCTCTTGAGGCATTTGTCTCTTTCTGCCCGATATTAAGGTTTGTGATCTTTTGCCAGCTAGACAGGAAGCTCCCGTTTCTTACCCGTCTTCCATAGCACCTGGCTCAGTGCCCACCCTCGGCACAGAGCAGGCAGGAAGGCGCCCACCCCAGCAGCCACAGGGCCACAGCCCCTCACTGCCCTGCCACAGCCACGCCACACTCCGGGAGTGCCTGGGTCTCCGTACCCACATTACTCTTATTCACACACAGGTCCTTTTCCTCTCCACGTCCCCTCACTTCAACAGCTGCAAAATTAAAAGAAAAATAAACCCTGAATTACAAGTCACATACACAAAGCCATATTCTCAGACTTCTGCAATGAAGATGTGGACGACAACGCATGCCTTGCAGGGCTTCTACCGGCCACTGTGGTGGCCGATCTATTGTTATAATATGAGCTAAAACTTAAGGAGAAGCAATACAATTTCATTTTGGGGAGCTATCGCTTAGCTATTTCTGCACACTTTGAAGCTAAAATGAAAACAAAAACAAACTTCACGTGTCTTTTTTTAAGTACTTATTTTACCTTACCATCCCCAACAGAGCTAAGTGCATTTTTTCCAATTGACTTTTCCCACCGTAAAATACACCAGAAAAATGTGAGACAGATCTTAAAATAGTCCTATATAAATAATACATGAGTATATATATAGACGCTCTTGCTGTATATAGAAGTCACTGGTTTGAAATGATGATAACTGTTGCTATTCTGGGAGACAAAAGTCCCCTTTTTTTACCAAAAACTTTACTACTTCCAAAAATTCCAAAGGCTGACCAGCAATTGGTTGGCCCAGCTCTCCCCGCAGGACAGCACCTCAGTTCCAGCCATCATGAACCTCACTCCCACTCAGGCCTGAACCGACGTGTCTGCCAGTGAGCTCCACTGGGGCGGAACATAGAATTGTGGTTTCCTTTAAAAGCACACCGGAGTGTCACAGCTCAGCAAGCCGAGATGCAACCACAAAGGAGCCTGAGAAGGAGTGGTCAGTTGGGTGAGATACAGAGTATAGTGTTTTGGAAGCCACATTAAAAACAAAAAACAAAACTGTTTCTAAAAGATTATAAACTAATGGATTCTTAACTTCCAAAGAAAAGAATGAAAATATAGCAATCAACAAATCATGTAATTTCAACAAATCATGTAATTATAGGTATTAAATAACACTTAAAACTTTTTTGTTGTTGTTGTTGAGACTTTAGCCCAGGTTAGAGTGCCGTGGCGTCGTCATAGCACACTACAACCTCAAACTCCTGGGCTCAAGCAATCCTCCTGCCTCAGCCTCCCAAGTAGCTGGGACTACAGGTGCATGTCACCATGCCCAGCTAATTTTTCTATTCTTTTGTAGAGAAGGGGTCTGGTTGTTCATGCTGGTCTTGAACTCCTGACCTCAAGGGATCCTTCCTCCCACCTCAGCCTCCCAAAGTGCTAGGATTACAGGCGTGAGCCACCACACTTGGCCAACTTCATGAAGATAGATCAAACAAAGCATAAATTGCCGTCATGATTAGGGCTTGGAGAGAACCCTTTCTGGCTAGCTATGAGGGGTCTTGCAGTGTGCCAGTTACTTTGAAGTGTCCTGATATTTAAACTCTTCACCCTTCTCCTCCTTTTCTGGTCCTAGAAATGGAGGAAAAAGGAGTCACTATAAGCCAGGCCTAAGAGAATCTCGGCAGGTCTGTTTTCAGAGTAGAGGGCTTTATGACTGTATCTCCACTCAAATTCGGAGTGACAAGTTATAATATGAAATAGCCTAGACTGTTCATCTTTCTATAACCACTGTGAGCTCAAGGCAGGGCACTCGCACAAAGGAAATTACCAGAACCACGTCTTCACTGGGAGATGAAGTAACTAAAATCATCTATATGAGGGTATTAGAGAATTGGGATCAAATTTCTACCTCTGCCTGCTTCCACTGCTCCACAATCAAAGTCTATCACTTGCATATTCTCTCTGGATTGGTGAACCAGCCCAGAATGGTAGCAGGTTACCTCTGCATTTTTTAACTCTATCACACTTCTAGGTTCAAATTTTGAATGACAGATAGAACCCATTTGTATTTTGATGGGCATAAGCAACAGGACAGTGATTAGGCTGACAAGGGGTATGTGACTGTTTCATGAAGATATGAACTCATTTGTTCTCGGACAACGTTGATGTCATTGAAGCAGAACAGGACAGCCTGCAGCCTGCGGCCTGACCGAAACAGCTAAAGAAGAAAGTCAACAGGGCAGATGTGCAAAGGAATCAGGAACAACTTGATACAGCTGTGCTAGTAAAAAATGACACACAGTAGTCAAAAGGACCCAACAGAGGCACAAGGTAAACAACCTGTGGGGTCCTAAAATGCCACTCAAACAGCAGGAAAAAGACAAGCAGAAAATCCAGTCATGAGAAACTCAAGCCGCACCTTTTATATTCACCACCGCTGCTGTGTTGCACAACTCCAGGGGGCACCAATAGCACAGGATGCAAAGCTCACAGTCCCCCAAGCTTGTGTGATGCTGCGGCGCCCTCACTAACCAAGGATAGGGCAAATGAAGGGTTCGATATGCCTTCGTTTTTAAAGCATTTCCAGCTTACTAACATACAAATTACACTAATAATTCCATAAATAGGAATTGATAAAGTTCCCAAGGGCGAGTTCTATGGAACTAGTGATAAAAGAAATAAATGCTGAGTCAGAATTTAGGTCCCATGTGACTAACAAAATGAGACGGATGATATATTTTAATGGCCATACTTAAGATCTCCCAAGCAAGCCAGTTTGCATGTTAGCGGTTAGGGAAGTCAAAACACTTTGAATACAATTAGAATTGGATTTAGTCTGATTCACAAAAAGTCACAAACTTATCGAGTGAGATAATGCCTAAGGACATAATTTATAAGCCATAAAATTTGCTTTATGTAAGTTGTCAATGAACTATAGTCACACGAATTCATTTATTCCTTCAGCAAACAGTTACTGACTGCCTACCAGGGCCAGGCTCATGCTGCAGGGAACAAAACAAGGGACTGGCTCAAGAGGAACATTCTAGCAGGGGAGACAGACACTAAGGGAAGGAGACAAAACACATGTCGCATTGTGTTAAATGTGCTGTGGGGAACAAAACAGTACGGGCGGGAGTGCAGTTAATATGGGATTGCCAGGGAAAGGCTGCCTGACGAGGTGACACGTGAGCGAAGCTGAAGGACTTGAAGGAGCCACAGGTCTGAGTGTCAGGCAGCGGGACAGGAGAGAGTGAAGCCGAACACCGAGAGCAGGAGGGAAAGGGGTGAAGGCGGGTCGCATAATCGTCGTAAAGACCTTAGCTTTTACTCTGAGATGGCAATCACTGGGAGATTCTGAGCAGCAAAGTGACATGATCTGCATTATGTTTCTAAAGGGTCCCTCTGGCTGCTGGTGGTAGGTGAATGGCAGTGGGGAAGGAATGAGGCAGGAAAACCCAAGTCTGGAAGTCACCTCAGTAAGCCAAGCGAGGGAGCACAGCGCTGGGGACCAGGCGGTGAGAATACCTGAATTCTGGACGGACTGAGTATTTTAGATAGGGCCAACAGGGTTTGCTGGTGGACTAGATGTGGGGCAGATGAGAGAGAAGAGTTGAGATAACTAAGGTTTTTTTGAATTGCAAAGAGCACAGAGTTGCCATTTACCGAGGAGGGCTGGGGAAGGTGTAAGTTTGGAAGGTAGAAATCCGTTCAGTTTCAGACAGGTTAAGTTTGACCTCATAGTGGAAATGTCAAACAGGCAGTTAGATCCATGAGTCCGGAATTCGGGAGAGGGAAGGAGAGAGACGTAGA
>NW_012153396.1:4266457-4268798 GCF_000956105.1 Propithecus coquereli | reverse complement strand
GAAAAACCTCATCTCCCCTTTTCTCACTCAAGTCTCACTCTTTTCAGGAAGTCCTTCCTGATAACTTTAATTTGGAATGAGGAGGTGGAGTTGTTATTATATATTATTATGTGGTTAGTACAAGTATATATATATTAGTTAATAATCATGTGATATAAGGGAAAAGAGCTATTAAAATTATCAAAAAGGGCACTGATATTGGAGTTGGGAGAGAAATGAAATCTAGTTCAAATTCTTATCCAACGTATCAATCTCTTCTGCAAATTTTGTACACATAATAAATTTGAAAAGAAATGAAAGGGCAAAAATATTTCAAGGTTTTCCTCATTGTCCTAAAATAAAAGAAGTCCTAGCACTTTACTCCTCTGTTTCCTGTCCTCGGAAAACTCAAGCTCTTCATCATCATTACAGGGGAGAAAAAAGATGCAATCAGATGACATTTAAAACCAAAGTTTCTATTATAAATTCCTTTCGCAATTCCTACCCACCATTCCCATTATCTACCTTTCCCCCAATTATCTGTTTAAAATGTGTAGAAGATAAAAAGAAGTTTTTCCATTTCTACAAGAAAAAAGTCACCACCTAAACATCCATCAGTAGAAGCCTGGCTAAGTAAATTCCGGTATATCTGTACGATGTAATCCTACACAGCTATTACAAAGAATCAAAGTAGATAGAGCTATAGAAATTATTATGAAAAATTACCCAAAGTAATTTTTAAGAAACCATGTAGATTATATATAGTATGATCGCAATTGTATTAGTCATATATATGTAGAAAAATTCTAGAAATAAATAGTTAACAGTGGCATTTTGACTGAAATTTGTAGTACTAGGTTTTCGTCCTACACGGTAATTCTGATAAAGTATATTTTGCATGATTCCAATCAAAAAGAGAAAAATTATAGACACATTAAGAGTATATACTACATTGTATTGTATATAATCCTAACGAGAAAATATTTCTCTTGACTGGGAATCAATGAGGATAGATCCCTCTGTCAGTACTGGACACCTCTGAAGGGCCACTTCGAAATCCTCCAGGCCCTGCTGCTCACTCCCCTCCACTGCCGCAGGGACCAGCCCCACGCCGGCCTGGACGGGCTGCACGCTCGTGCAAGCAGACCCCAGCTCACTGGCACTGCTCAATGTTCCTCTCGCTTCCAGCCTGGGGATTTCTCTTGAAACCTACTCTGCAGTTATGCATATGCAACCCCGAAACAGGAAGAGATTAACACCCAGGGGATGAATACTTCCTAATTTATACTCAGGCAGACAGTTCTGAGAGCATTCCATAAGGCCCCTGAGAAGGTCCTGGTGGGGTTGAACTGCTGCCCATGGCCAAGGCACTATCAGATGCTTGAATTTTCTTTCCCTCCTTCTTATTTCACTTTCCTTATCCTGAACTCCTGCTCCCTGGCGTTGCAGCCATACGAACCCCCTGCACGCGAGCCTTTCTATCAGGGCGATGCTCAGGCTAAGACATCAGATGAGTGGAAAATTTTTCTGCCATCCAGTTTTTGGCTTCACACATTTCATGCTCTTTTTCTTGCATGATTCCAGTGCCAGATGTGTTAGGACATATTCATATCTTGACACACTGCTGGTCCTGTACCTTCGAATGATATCCATGTATCTGGACGTCATTCCTATACTGGGATGGCCAGCAATAAACATCAAAGTGACTGCAAACACACAGATAAATCCTACTAAACCCAAACTAAACGTATCCCCAGCTTAACTGCCCCATAGCTGGATTCCAAAAATGCCTGGGACCACTCCAGCATTGTCACACACAAGAAGCGTGAGAAACAGTAATTCGAAGTGGAAAGAAAGTAATTTTGACCAACTCTAGTTAAAACATCTAATTTTTCAAATTTTACAAAAACAGATGACCATGTAAAATACATTTGCTAGGGAGCCTTGGAAGCAGCAGCCCATGCATGTGAGAAGCACTTAAGCTTAAGCTTCATTAGCTTTATGGTAATATGCTTTTTACTAAGTACTAATCAAATAACTGCAACAAAGGTGGGCATAACACACAGACTGAAAACTAAAATCTACATACTACCACCACCCCCAGTCCAATCTTCTAGACTTCAGATACAAAAATATTCTATCTGCCCACTTGGTCCTCTGCACTTGTCCAACGAGCATCTTAAGTTCAACACCGCCAAAAGGAAATCTATCATCTTCACCAAACCTCCACTTCTAATCCTCCTAGTAACGGCACCGGTATATACCAAATGTAAAATTGTAGGAGTCAACTTAGATGCCTCCTTTCCATCTAGTTTCACCCTGCTTTGATGTACTGATACCAAACACTGTGTTAAGTTCTGAA
>NW_012153396.1:4264365-4266407 GCF_000956105.1 Propithecus coquereli | reverse complement strand
AAAGGATCCTCTGCTTTACAAAATGGAGCATTTTTAATTAATTTATTTTGAGATAACTATATTCACATGCACTGTAAGAAATAACAGAAAGATTCTGTGTATTTTGCCCAAGATCCCATGTATTTTTACCCCATTTCCTCCAATGGTAACATCTTGCAAAACTATAGCACAATATCACAACCAGGATATTGGCATCGATACAGTCCCAGTAGGGAACGTTTCCATCACCGCAAAGATCCCTCCTGCTGCCCCTTTATAGCCACATCCAATTCCCTCTCCTTCCTCCACCCCTGCCCCCAAACAGATCATTTAAATAGCTTCTCCGGTGAAATAAGAGCTTAGTTTTCTATTGGCAGTGGCTCTCGCACTTTAGCTTTTAAGTTTAAACAAACATTTAAAAAGCTCACAGAATGTCAATCAATAGGAAAACAATTTCAGTCAACAAAAGCTTGTTTTACATGCGAAAACCCAAGAGTGCGGCCCAATCCTGACTGGATTAGCCAACCATGCTTCCCTAGTTGAGGCACGCAGCAGGAGTTATATAACCGAATGTCTGGACAGAACTCTTTTTGGAGAGAGTAGCGAAGACCCTATTAATTCTAGCCTTGGTCTAATAAATGTCTGCACAGTCACCTCAGTGGCACTATGCTCTTTTAGGCAGTTCCTCTTTAGCTCCTCCCAATGTGATGGATGGAACAGTCCCCAGTAATTCCATTAAACACTAATCTAGGTGCTGCTGTTGTGAAGGGATTTTGCAGAAGCAATTAAAGCTCTAAGTAAGAGATTATTCCAGGTGGACCTGACAATCAGTTGGAAGGCCTAAAGGGCAGAGTGAAGGCTTTCTGAAGGAGAGAAGAAATTCCACCTGTAGAAACAGCTTCAGACTATGGCCATAGGTTTCCAACCCGCTTGTGAGTTTCTCTTCCTGCTGGCCTGCTCTACCAACTTTGGACTTTCTGAGCCCCCACAATGCCTAAGCCAGCTCCTTAAGATAAATCCCTTGACCAATGTGTGTGTGTATGTATATGTCCTATTGGTTCTGTTTCTCTGGTTGGACCCTGACTGAGAGAGTGAGCACCCATACCACAAAGGGATTTAGAAAGCAGACACCGAAAGAAGAATAGGAGTAAACTAAGTTCTCAGTTCTTAAAGCCAAAACAATGGACGATTGATGGTCTACGAAGGCAAACTAACGTGTGTGTGCTGCATCAGACCTGCTCAATGAAATTCCTGATGGAAATAGCAAGTAAAGTAACCTCTTGGAACAAAGAGTTAAGCTAAATTGTGTTTGTGTTTAAAAGACAAGCAGCCAAGTCATTCACTTCCATCCATCTGAGTGGACTACCCTATTGAAGACAGCCCTCTGGCCCTCTCACCTAAGTCAGGACTCCAGGCCACCAGCAATGACGGCTCACATTCCCACACCACCACCAGCCTGTTCTCTCTTTTGCTTGTTCTTCAGTCTTGCTGCCAGATACTTCAGCCAGAAACCCAAAGTGAGGCAATTAATAGAAAATTCCAGTCATTATGTGACTTGCTTAATGGCCTATCCAAATGATTTGTGAGAAAATCTCACGAACCAACGGAACAGAGACAGAAGAGTTTTTTCCATTCTTTCTCTCTCCCAGAGTATTTAAAGACTTAGATTTTCCCATCTTTTGGGGAAATATTTTTTTTATAAATAGTGAGGCATGTCGGGCATCTCCACTTCATCTTTTTTGGTGGTCTGTAACACCCACTGTACACTCATTGGAATGTTTTCCTAGCAAAGGATCAGCAATGGAAAACATGGCTAAGACAAAAAGATGGCTTTGAGGCTGAGATGATGGGAACCTTCTCATCTTTCCCAAGAGACAGGTGGTTCTTCTATAGAACTGAAGGGTTTATTTTAGAACCAATGAGACTATTTTTGTCCCTCCTTTAGGCTCGAAGCCTTTGTAAGGATGATGAATGAGGATTGACTATACTAGTTAGGTAACGGTCCAATAGATTCGTAACAGTCCAACACAGCCAATAATAGGAGATTTTTAAAAGAATTACTT
>NW_012153396.1:4256266-4260420 GCF_000956105.1 Propithecus coquereli | reverse complement strand
GAAACAGTAACAAATTTGCATGAGAGTCAGCATCTTTAGCTTCATAATCCAAGGAACCAAATTTTAAAAACCCAGAAGTGATGGATTGTGCTCTGTGAAATATAAAGTTCAGTCATCGCTTAGAAAAGATTACCAAGTCAGTTGATCTACTGTACTTGGAGAAACTACTTTTATCCTGAAGAATAGAGTGGAGTGGATATGTTCACTTTTTTAAAATCTATAATTTACGTAGAAAGTGACGATTTTGCTCAATGTCAAAGCTTTACTGGTTTGAGAAGAATAAATCAAAAAGGACTTGACTTATACCAATAGGACTTGCTGTTATTTTTAAAGGATCCCTCTCACAGTGGTAATGAAATATTTACTGTAACAGAAATTTATAATTCATGTGCCTATAAGTTTTACAAATGAATAATAAATGTTCTGATGTATTAAAAAAAAAAAAAAAAAAGAACCAAATCTGAACATGTTATTTTCTGCTTAAAATTCTTCAGTGGGTTCCCATTACATTTAGAATTGCTTAAGCGCATCAGTCTGGCCTGCAAAGCCCGTCATAATGTAAGCCTCCTCTAGCCGCATCTCCTCCACCTTTGCTCGATCCACGCCAGAGCACACATTTTGCAATTCCCAAACTAGATGTGTTATTTTGCTGTCCCTCCCCTGGACTCCATTACCTTTCTTTTCAAAGATGCAATTTAAGTATCATCTCATGTTAGAGGTCTCCCTAGCCTCACCTATGCCAGCTGGGTTTGGTGCCTGTCTCTGTGTTCCCATAAAGTCTGGACTAGCTCCATTAGGGCATTTATTATCCTGTATTATAATTTTCTTTCTCTTCTGTAAGATTTCTCTCAATCCTCTGTGAGATTCTCAAAGGCAAGCATTCTCTTTCACATCTAAAAGCCTCAGAAACTAGCACAGTGCCTGGTATATAATACTCTCAATAAATGTTAACTAAATAGTTCAAATTAATCCTAAGAAAATGGGAGGGGGGGAAATGGTATTATCTTTGCAAGATCTTAGGAGGCTGTTTTTCTTCCTGGGACACAGCACAGTAAATGAGGCCAGTCAGCACTGCCAGTGATTGTAATTTTAGCAACCATTTCCCAGAAGAGAGACCAATTGTTGTTACCTAATCTAAGGCCTTGTACATAAAAGACACTCATTTCCTATTTAATTTAATTGTACTTATTTTATTATTTTAACTCCTATTGGCACCAAATTCTAGAAAAGCTACAATAGAGTTTGTCCCCAAATGAAGCCAGCTTGAAAAACAAGTAGAAATCAAACCCTGTGCTCCTTCCTGTTCAGCTTGAGAATATCTTCAAAGAATTTTCATTGTCTTCTTAAACACACAACATGAATTTAGCCTGGAAATCAAGACTCTGATATTCAAATATGATGGGTTGTCAAGTCAAAAAAAAGATATGCATTTAGTTTACTGAACGAATAGATGAATAAAATGAATGAGTGAATGAACGGCCAAGAGAACCCACCATTTATTTGCTCATGTAAAGATTCTTAGAAACACACTATCCTTTTGAGGGATCTGTTGCTCGGGAAAAGTGACCACCTGTCTTAAGCTTTCCAGGAGGAGGCACTACAACTGCCTGAAAGAACATCATCTTGGTTCCTGACATAATGTTCAGAAGATCTAGGTTGTCCTTGGCCACTGACCCCTCATCAAAAAAGGTAGTTTTTAGAGCTCAAATATGTGTGGAAGGACCCTAATGAATACTGTCAGTGATTAAAGGCTTAAATCTAGTATCAGACAGATCTGGGTTTGGATCCTTCAGCTCTCTGCTACCTTCTACCTATGTGACCAAGAGCAAGTCATTTACCTTCTTGTGGCCTCTCACTTTACTCATCTGTAAAACAGAATTTAAATAATGCCTGGCACATAGTAAGTGCTCAATAAATTACATTATTGATGAACTTCCTCTTGGGGTCTGAAGCTAAAAATCATCTCAAATGTACATGCAAAATACCTTTCAGTATCTACAGAAACAGGATCTTGGCATCACTGGAATTACTCAGCTATAAAGTAGCTTCTTTAAAAATATAGATTATAGGCTTCTATCAAAGAACATAATTTGTATCACCCAAGAATTCAATCCTATGTAGGCTTGTTTCGTTGTAAAGTTCTTCATTATAGCAACTCTACAAATTGTTCACTCTGTTTCTCAAACACAGTTGTGCAGCTAGGGGGTCACACGGGTCATGGAGATTGTCCTCCCTCCCTTCTCACCTCCAGAAGTAGCTGCTCCCGCTTAGTGGATGAGGCAGTGGGGAGGGCGGCCCCTGAAGGAAGCTTGTACAGCCACTGCCTTTGTCATATTTCCTCTGTGAAGAAACAGAAGGCTTCAGTTCCCGGGACTGGTTATGCTCTAGAATAGAGAACTAAGGAACTACTTTGTGTTTTTCTAGGAATCTCATCTCTTTGTGCAGAGCGTCATCACAGCCAAACTGTTACGTGTTTTTTTGCATCTCTGTCAGGAAACTGGAATGATAATAAACACAGGCAGCTTGCAATACACAATAAATTGAAGGAAGTTGGCATAGAGCAGAGAAAGACTCAGAGACCGAGGGAATGAGAAGAAGAAAAACCAATGAAAGAATAAATTACACGCAGTGACCATATCAACCCTGACATTCACAAAAGATATTGCAAAGATTTCTACGTTTAGGATTGGAATACACTGAGGTCAATATGGCCTCCTCTGCTGCTGGTCATGGATTCATTCAACAAATATTTTTATTGAGCACTCACTATATGCTAGGCACTGTACTAAGCACTAGGGAGTAAAACAGACACAGGCAAATAAGACTCATCCTTACTGTCAAGGAACTGGAAGGCGAGAGGGGAAGACAAAAAAGGAAAACCACAACATGGTAGACTCTCTTAATTGTCCTCCAGGTAACAACTTGCCAGTTGACCGACACTGCATTCTCCCTGTAAGACACTAACTGAGGTCCACGGCACACTGATGCTTTTGGCTAGTAGACTACTAGGTAGCACCCTGCATACTCTACTCCCCTAGATTAAGTAGAATGTTTACTAAGAATTGGTTATTTCTGTTCCCAAATCTATTTATGACATTTGCACTTAACGCTGCAATTATGTAATTTAGGTATTACAGAAGCTAATGAGAATTTAAAAAGTTGTTTCTGCAGATACTGTCTTAGTCTATTTTGTGCTGCTGTAATAGAATACCTAAAACTGAGTAATTTACAAAGAACAGAGATTTATTTCTTACAGTTGTGGAGGCTGCGAAGTCCAAGATAGAGGGATCCACATCTATCTGTCAGGAGCCTTCACACTGAGATCCCACGGCAGAAGGCGGAATAGAGCAAGCCGACTCTTGTGGCAATGAACCTACTCCCGAGACAGTGACATTAATGCATCCGTGAGGGCGGAGGCCTCACAACCTAATCACCTCTTATTAGGCCTACCCCCCCTCCACAACACTGCTGCATTGGGGATGAAGTGTCCAAGACATCAACTTTTCAGAACACACTCAAACCACAGCAGACACTACGATGAATTCCGGAAAGAATCAATAAAAGCAAACTGCTAAAAAACAACAGAAAAAAAAAAACTCCAAACCTGGCTATTGAATTAGGAGTAAGAGAACTGTGCTAGGGAAGGAAAATATCTAAAAAAGATTCTACACTTGTATTGCTTCAAAATGCTTTGTATTGCTTATTACACTTGAAATGAAAACTCAGATTTAGAGAAGATTTAGAGAAGATACATCGTGGATGTGATTCAGACTCAATTGTACCAAACACCAAGCAGTGAGCCTATGGTCAGAGAAAATGACTTAGCCCTACAGCAGAAGAATGGCAATATCATCTTCCAATGCCTGTGGAAATAAATTGGTTCAGGCAAAGAGCATTAACAGCTGCTAAAACCACCAGTGGACAGATTGATGGAGAAAAGAATATTCATCTTGTGCCAAAGTATCACTCCACGGATTATGGCTAATGCTGAAGGAGAAAGCAAATCTTTACAATGGAAACAACTGGCAGTTGCCACCTTAATCAAGTGATCAAACTTAACATCATTAATACTGGATAATCAGACTTTTTTGCTACCCAAAGTTTTGCACTCCAAAGTACATTTCATCCTCTATAACGTATTCTTTTTTTTTTTT
>NW_012153396.1:4254866-4255751 GCF_000956105.1 Propithecus coquereli | reverse complement strand
TTTTTTTAGAGTCATGAGGCATGAAATGACATGTCTTGAATTCATTTTAAAATATTTTAGCAAAGAAAGACAAATGAAAACAATATAGCAAAATCTTGATAATGACTGAATTGGTGATGGGTGTATTATAGTTCATCATTTTTTCTACTTTTGGTATGTTTGAAACATTAAAAAATAGAAAACAGTCAATGTAATGAAAACACTGAGAGGGGATTATTCTAGTTTAAAAAGACAAAAGAGGCATAAAAACAAAATGCAATGCACAAGTTTTTTTGTTTTTGTTTTTTTTTTTTGAGACAAGAATCTCACTCTCTTGCCTGGGCTAGAGTGCTGTGGCATCAGCCTAGCTCACAGCAACCTCAAACCCCTGGGCTCAAGCGATCCTCCTGCCTCAGCCTCCCAGGTAGCTGGGACTACAGGCACGTGCCACCATGCCCGGCTAATTTCTTTCTATTTATAGTAGAGACGGGGTCTCGCTCTTGCTCAGGCTAGTCTCGAACTCCTGAGCTCAAAGCAATCCTCCCACCTTGGCCTCCCAGAGTGCTAGGATTATAGGCGTGAGCCACCGTGCCAGGCCTAAAATGCAATGCACAAATCTTGATCAAATCCTTGTTAAAAGAAAACCAACTCTAAATGACACCTTGGGGACAACTGGGAAAATCTGAATGTTGACAGGGTAGTAAATGATTTTAGGGTACTATAATTTTCTTAAGAATGATAATGGAATTAGGATTATATGGGAGAAGTATGCTAAAACATTTCAGGGTTAAGTATTATGATGTCTGCAACTTTCTTTGAAGCAGCTTAGAAAAAATATATTAAGAATTATCAAATCTAGGCCGGGCGCGGTGGCTCACGCCTGTAATCCTAGCACTCTGGGAGGCC
>NW_012153396.1:4251823-4253132 GCF_000956105.1 Propithecus coquereli | reverse complement strand
GAACTCCTGAGCTCAAACAATCCACCCGCCTCGGCCTCCCAGAGAGCTAGGATTACAGGCGTGAGCCACCGCGCCCGGCCTGCCAATCAGACCCTCAACTCCCCTGCCCTTCTCTCTCACCTCATCTCATTCACTTGGTTAACCCATAACTCAAGTTAAATCCAACTCACTACCTAAGGAAGAGTACAAATTTTATATTTATCTTGTTCATTGTTTTTTATCTCACTAGAAAGAAAGCTCCATCAGGGCAGGGATTCTCATTGTTTTGTTTACTGTTATATTCCCAAAGCTTAAAATAGTCCCCAACACATGGAATATACTCATTAAATATCTATTGAGTGGATTAATTAATATAGCCCAATGCTCAAAATAAGAATTCAAATGAAAATGCTAATAGTGAAGAGGTATCATAATATCTAGAACAAACTCAACCGTTTCTTGCTATAGAAGAGGTTATCATTAAAAAAGAGACAGTGAAAGTATATATATTTTCATTCCTGTCTATTTTTTAACCTTTTTTAACCTCTCTTTTGTTAACTTAAAAGAAAGTTATGCAGGGTTCTGACAAGATGGCAAACTAGAGTGGGCTTCCAACACAGTCTTGGAGATTTCAGAGACAGGTTAATGAAACTGTCAAACTAACATAAAAGCTGTGAGCAAAATCTTAGGCAACAGAAGGCAGCCAGGCTTCACCTGGTGAG
Organism: Propithecus coquereli; assembly: GCF_000956105.1. Lineage (NCBI taxonomy): Eukaryota > Metazoa > Chordata > Mammalia > Primates > Indriidae > Propithecus > Propithecus coquereli. Next base: position 4,252,431 of record NW_012153396.1, on the reverse strand, counting down.
GAGAGGCCTTGGAGATGACAGGGCCGGGGAGAGGTGTCCTTAGGTGTGCCTTTCTCTCTCCCTGTTGCTCGTCCTTTCTTTGTCCCCACTGCTCACAGCACTCACTCGCCCTGTTGGCTGGAACAGCAGCGTTAGGGTGGTATGCTGATGTCAAATACAGGTAGGAGCAACTGCAAAGCCCTTAGGGTACCTTCCTCTCCCTATGCACCTTCACGGCCAAAGTGTAAGGTGATCACAATGGGCAAAGGAAGCTCTTAGAGGCACAAGCAAGGGCCTACACTTGAGCTCAGGAGTCCAGGGACACATCCACAGATGACATGGCTGATGCCCCAGAGGAAAATCAACTCAGAGAAATATATGAACTTTGTTACGAGCACAACTGCTACAGAGAAAAACAATAAATCAGACCATTTATGTCAGCCAAAACCAAGTTAATGGATCAGTATGGGAAAGAATAAAGCAAGTACAGTAAATATCTTTCTAGAGATAAGGGATCATAAACGGAAAAATGAAGCAGGAACGAGAAGTTTTAAATAAAAACCAACTACAAGCCTGGGCAACATAGTGGGACCCCATCTCTTTTTCTTTTTTTTTTTTTTTTTTTTTTT
>NW_012153396.1:4249545-4251773 GCF_000956105.1 Propithecus coquereli | reverse complement strand
AAAAAAAAAAAAAAAAGGAATTATCAAATCTAGAAGATACCTATATACATATTTACCATACTAGCCTTTCAATTTTCAGCATTTTGAATGTTTCCATAATCAAAAGTTTTAAGACATTTGTCAAATGATTGCAAATTTGCTTTGTTTCAAAATAATACTTAAAGAATATAAGTATCATTTTTAATGATTCCAGACTTTAGCTAGCTTTGCTATTTAATGAACCAACTAAGAGAAAGGAGGGAGAGGACCCAGACAGTGGTGTGCTGGTAAATGTTTAACAACCTGCTCTCTGGGAAAAGCCCTGATTTATAGCATTTATCAATTTCCACAGTGTAAATATTCCTACCACGGCTGATTCCAAGTTACTAACATAATGTCTGAACACAGACAGATTTGGGAAGAGATAAGCACAATTGGTCTTTTGAGCCAATAGGAGCTTGTTCCAACACACCACTAAATCCAGATTATGAGAGGAACACTTCAGCTGTAATAGGAGAGGAGGAGAGGATGGTTTTCAGAAAAAGGGGAAAGATTTGTTCGTTGTGAAGAGACACTGGCATCGGTTTTCAGAAAAAGAAAGAAACAAAGTCATCAGTGACCATGGGGGATGGAGGAGAAAGAGGTTTAAACACAGGGGAAAAAAAGGAGGGGGGATAATAGTATCTTCCTCAAAGGGTTCTCATAAAGGTTAATTATAATATACAAAATATTCAGCACAGTGCTTGGTATACAAAATAACAACTTATTACAAAGCATCTCCTATTATTATGTCCGAACCTGATCCAAAATCTAAAAGGTCATCTCATCTTTTTAAGAAGTCATTTGGTGGTTGCCTCTAAGGAGGGGAACCAAATGGCCAGGCAACTTAGGGACAGAGGCAGGAGGGAGAACTTTTACGACTTGGAGGCTCTCGAATTCTGAAAAATGGGAAAGTATTACTTTTTCAAAAAATAAATGAAATGAAATCTGAATACATCTTAGGATATGAGTCTCTTGAAAAAAACTGCTCTTCCCTTAAGCCACTAACGCGACACGTATGCGGTAATGCATTCCGCCCTATCATTCCTAATGTAAGAATTTAAAAATCAACAGCTGCAAACCATAAAGTAAATTCCAGATCAGTATGCCCAGCTGGCATGGTAGAAGCTGCAGTTTCACAGGTCAATGCATCCATGGAGAAGTCACAATCTTGGCTGCCTCAGTCCCCATGACGAAATGCCCTCAAAGTCTTCACTCACCCAGATTGTCGCATATCACTTGAAAATACATTCATTTAGCAAACCTTTACTAAACACCTTCTACGTATTGGGCCTAGGACTACAGAGATGAATATAACACTCTCTCTGACCTTCAGGAGCTCTAATTTGGCCTTCAAAGTCTCCTTTACCAGGAATTGATCGAATTATGGGCAATTATCTTTAGGTTGAAATTACTACATATATATTCACACATACATGGTAGAAGCAATTCTTACTTAAATGAACCAATATTTTCTCACAAATTTGCTAGAAAACAGATTTTGTTAAATGAATCCTAGTTTGAAACCATGAGTTAGAGTTGTAGTCTTCTGGGGAAAAAAGTCCACAAAAAACAGGTAACATGGACAACGATGCTTAGGTGATCAACAATGACCCCATGCCGCCCACAGCAGGAGTCAAGAGGGATCTGCTGGAGCAGGACTGTGCCCCTCCTACAGGTCCCATCCATCATCGCAGTCAAGTGGGAGCCCCAGAACGCTGTGTTTCTGGCAAGATCACCCCTCTCTCCCCACTCAGTACTCACCCTCTCTACCACTCCTGCTGATTTCATCTGCTCACCACAGGAAGCCTGGGACTCCAAGCCCACCCCTTACTGTGCACCAGCCTTGGGGGTTTCCTCACACACGCATGCAATAGTACTCTGCTACGGTCTCAGACAACCCTCTGCAGGTCTCTGGAACACTCTCTGTCCTGTTATTCCGTGAATTCGACTCTCCTCAGCCCCTCTACATTCAACCCTGTCTCCTCCACTCAGGGAAACAGTGGGGCTGTCTAGGTTGTCCCTCCATCAGCTGGGGCAATCCAATCACAGGGCTCGCTTTCTCTCAAGGATCGCCTTCTCCCCTGCATCACCTGTGCTCCAGTGTCTGGAAACCGTATTTATTTTATGTGGTTTTTCAAGTCATTTAAGGAAACAGGGTAAAATCTAGGCCCTGTTACTCCATCATGCGCGAAGGCAGAAGTGTTTTT
>NW_012153396.1:4218959-4246199 GCF_000956105.1 Propithecus coquereli | reverse complement strand
CAGCTACTCGGGAGGCTGAGGCAGAAGGATCGCTTGAGCCCAGGAGTTTGAGGTTGCTGTGAGCTAGGCTGTCGCCACGGCCCTCTAGCCTGGGCAACAGAATGAGACTCTGTCTCGAAAACAAAACAAAAAAACCCTTTCTTTTTTTACTTATGTCTTGAAGATCTTTCCACATCAATATAGAACCTTGTATTGATTTTTAGTTCCATCTATGTGTAGCTAACAATCGTGGCTGTACAACAATGTACTTAATTCCTCCAGGTTAGATATTTCAATATTCGCACAGTGACACCAAGGGGAGGAGTTGCAGGCAAGAATGAGGCAATTTTAGGAACTGGTGTCCCCCGCCTGTCTTCCCTATCAGACACACGATCACTGGCATGTCAAGGAGGCACAGAATAATTACTAATGAAGCCTGGCTACGAACCAGGACCTCGTTTTGGTGCACATCCACTTATATCCCAGAAAGTTTAGACGACACTATAATTTAATCATGGTTTGGCATGGCAGCATAGACCAAAGTTGGTAAGTAAATGTTGCAAACAACAGAGGGAAAACAAGCTTGTGGCTCAAAAATAAGTGGGAAACAGATGGAAAATCTTTTCAATTAGAATAATATTTTTAAATGACTTTAAACTGGAAACACCCATTAAAAAGAGAATTTAGAACTTTGTCACTAAAGAACAGTATCAGGATTCCAACAATTTGACATGTAATCAAGTCTCTAATATGTCTAATAATCTAATACTATTCTGCCACAAAAGCAACTGGCTCCGTGGAGAATAACTGATTCTAGTCTTGAGGGAAGGGGGTCGGGGGGACAACAAGATAGGATTAAGAATATCTTGTTTCTGCCAGAAAGTCTTCAAAAGAGCCCCTTTAAATGAGATCAAATGGCAATTCAACTGTTAATTCAGTAAAAATTCAGGAGTCTTAATGGTACTCAAAAGGGGAGAAATCTTAAGAGTTATATGGGCAATTGGTGAAGAGGGCAAGCAGAGGTTAAAATCCAGCCAGACTGGGCTAGCCGGACTTTGAGCCTTGACCTGGGGCTTTTTCATAATTCATCTATCTAGAGGGGCACCTTTCTCTGAATTCACACAAGATACTGTTTGTGCCAGAGATGGTCCTGGGTGTAGGAATATGGTACATGGAGTTTCCAACAGTATTTGTAGAAACTATTATATATCAACCAACCCAAATTACTACATATGAATCTTGGACAAAGTTCTACCAATGTAAATCAAACAGTAAAGATGCAGCCTGGCTAGGATCTATAGAATCCTGTCGCCTCCAAAGGAGCTAAGAGACTGTGGTCAAAAGTTGGATAAGCACAAATTACAAAAAGAGGTACCAGCTTAGACAATCCCATTACTATAAAGAGGCTTAGCCCAATGAAATAAGCCCAGCACAGTGGTTCACACCTGTAATCCTGTAATCCCAGCACTTTGGGAGGCCAAGGCAGGAGGATCACTTGAGGTCAGAGTTTGAGACCAGCCTGGACAATCCAGTGAGATTCCATCTCTACAGAAAAAATAAAAAATATAGACAGGTGTAGTGGCACATGCCTGCAGTCCCAGCTACTCGGGAGGTTGAGGCAGGAGGATCTCTTGACCCCAGGAGTTTGAGGTTACAGTGAGCTATGACAGTGCCATTGCACTCCAGCCTGGGCTACAGAGCAAACTCTGGGTTACAGAGCATATTGTAGGTGTTCCATCAATGTTAGCTGTCATTATCATGGTCACTGGTATCACTGATTGATATCGCCTTGCAAGACTACACACACCTTGAGGGCAAGGACAACGTCTTCTTTGTCTCTATATGCCTACCATTTAGTGGACAGCCTGCAATAAATGCAATAAATATTGCCTAAATTTAACTGAACTAGTCTAAAATTCTAGCTATTAAGTTGTGGGTTTCAAGCATGAAGAAAATCAACATGACAAACAGCAGGGGCAAAGATACAACAGGCCGATGGAAAACAAGACCCCAAGATTCTATACAGTCAAAAAATAATTGTTTCTTGGAATAGTCTTTCCTTACTCTATGAATTTCTCAAGGTCCAAATTGTATAAAGGGAATTTCTATTGCAATTAGATGGCAATAGTTGATCTAAGTCTTGACCCCAGATCTAGAATTATGCAGATTTAACCAAAGAATTTGAGATCCCCCCCAATAAATGTAATCTAACAGTTTACTCTAGAATTAATTACTTCAACTTTTTCCAGTCACCAAAACTTGTTTCAGAATTAAAGTACAACACAGCCTTCACTCATTCAATACAAGCGCCCTTTTTATTTTCCATTGCTCTTGCAAGTTTCCAGCAGTTGAGTCTCATTTGGGTTAATTACCAGTACTCCAGATGGAAACTTGTCCTGGTAGGTTGTTCCATTCACACCCATTTAGAAAGCACTGCTTGCGTCAGACTCTGTTTTCTGCTTGGACAAAGGGGGCTGTTATTTCAAACCCCAATTTTTCTTGGCATCCTGCAGTCACACCTCACCGAGCGCACCCAGTGCCTGCCTTCTACTAATGACCTTTCAAAGCGAAATGCTTTATCTAACCCACCAGGTTAGCAGATTTACCTTGCCTTCGAGTACAGATAAAGTCTATGCAGGTTATAATTCCTTCAACAGACATCAAATGACTGCAGTAACAGCAACAATAATTCACAATTATTGAGGGCGCTCTGTATACCAGACACTGTCTTTGTATATTTCATTTAGTTCCTCCAAGAACTCCATGAAGAAGAGACTATTGTTAATGCCATTTTATAAACCACAAAACTAAGACTTGAAAGGTAACTAACATTCCCCAGGTTTCCATTCTCCCTCTAAAGGACTGGAGGAGATTAGTCAAAACAGTTTCCTCTTCTAGAACAGGACCCTATGAACAATTATTCTCATTTTTTAAAATCAAAAAATTAAAGAGCAAAGATTATACAGCTAAGACAAATACAGAACTAGAATTCAAGTCTGATAATCTATACTGTTGCTTATTTTCTTATGCTATCTATACGACTTAGAATTCCCTCTACTCTCAGCTAAGAAATGACAAAATTTGCCTGAAAAGGCTCATTTATTTCATATTGTACATTTTTTTATGTTTGAAAAAAAGATAGGAAAAGAAAAGAAAAGACAAGAAAGGAAAGCCTATGACGAACTTGCCCTACAAACATCTGAAATCACTGGAGAATATTCTAGAAAGGGTTCAGTAATCATTTCACTGTCACTGTAGCCAGTTTGGCACAGTCTGTTGTTGTAGAGAAGAGTTTATCCAAACTATAGCATTGTTTTTATTAATAGATTATGGTTTACAATAAATCTTACCTCTTATTCCTCTTACAAAATGTATACTTTATCCTTAGCCACAATGAATCTCATTTGTCAGGGGTTTGATCACTCACATAGGCATGTAAGGAATTCTTAAACATTATCAATGATACTTCGGGATTTATAACACAATTACTCATACAGTGCTGGTGGGATGTTAACTACTACAACTTCACTGGAGGGAAATTTGGCCAAATCTATCAGAACTGCAAATGCAAGTGTCCCTTGATTCAGCAATTATACTTCTAGGAATTTATCCTACAGGGAAACTTACACAGGTATAAGATGATGTATAAACAAGGAAATTCTTTGTTGTACTCTTAATATTGTATACTTCTGGAAGGAACCAGGAGCTTGAGGTTGCAGTGAGCTATGACGATGCCACTGCACTCTAGCCCACGCAAGCAAGCAAGACTCTGTCTCAAAAAAAAAAAAAAAAATCACAACAATGGTTGCCTCCAGGGAGAGAGTGCTGATAGCACGGGGAAGAATTTTCGCTACATGCATTTTTGTACTTTAAAAATGTTACACGCTGTGGAAGTATTACCTATACAAAAGAAAAAAAAACAACAAAATGTTTATCAGTTGCTTTTTGCATTTTGTTTTTTCAAACTTATTTGTACCTGACAATCACACTTTGTAAGCTTTGCATTTAATTCTTGCACTATTTTTTATAACATACTCTTTCTTAAATACCTTATTTTACTGTGCCAAAGGCCATGGAATGCGTTTATTAAGCAAAGATGAGGTACTCACATTGACACCTACCTTTCCTGCATATGTGCAAATATTTACTAGATATCTTCCAAGCACCAAGCATTGTGGTGGATATTAGAAATAAAAAGATATGCATTCTCTGTTTAAAGCTATGTCACAATTATTACTTTTTTCGAAATGCAAATAGACTTTCCCATTTACAAAAAAGTAATACAGGCTCACTGTTTTTTAAAAAAAAGAATAGAATATAAAACACAAGAAAATAAAAATCATGTTTAATCCCACTACCAAGAGTGGTAACATTTAACATTTCACTGTTTATCTTTCCAAATTTTTTCATTTCACATATCTTTTAAAAAACAAAAATGGGAGTAATATTATATATATGATTTTGCAACATATGTTTTCCTCTTGAAGAATACATATGAACATTTTCCTATATTATAGTGTTGAAATGTTTTAAATCAGAGTATTATATATATGATTAAACGTCCCCCTACTTATCTCCTCCAACATGTTCCAACTTCTTGTAGTTTCTTTTGTATTTCCATCTCTCTAAATAATGCTTTCCCACTATTATTTTTTGATATTTACGAAATTTTAACAAAATAACCTTTATTAGTGAAGTTTAATGAGATCCTTGCATTTCTTGTTTCTACTAATTGTAAAAAACAAAAAAATCCAAAAAAACTTAAGTCTTAAATTTCCTCTATTTGCATGTGACAGCCACGAATCCAGACTGATATAGGTGCTATACTGATGCCATGAGTACCTTAAGATGAAAGGCTGTAAACAGTGTAACCTTCCAATCGGTGATCAGCTCTTACCTACCACTATTTCTTGATTTATCCCATTTAGACACTGTCCACGGACTTGAACCATGAAACATTTTCATCACCTCTCACCTCTTGTCCTCCATTCTCTCAGTATACTTTTTATCACTAGTTATACATTGGTTGGTTTTGTAACTTTAATAATTATACTTTTATTTTCTTTTCCATCAATTGTAGACAGCATCCTATAACTTACCACTTTGTAAGATAACCATATTAACACTTCTACTTTTCTACTTAGCTCTCTTCCTCTTCTTTCTCCTCTCAGTTTCTATAATCTAAATCTACTCTTTTGTACAACAGATTTAACATGTCTATGGGTGCATCATTTTCCACTGTATGGGTACAACATAATTTATTGATTAAACCCCTAATGAATCGATATACTGTTCCCAATTTTTCACTCTTACAAAGCATTGCTGTAATGAACATTCTTATATACACCTGTAAAATTGTCAAGTTTTTTCTTTAAATTCTTAGAAGTGCAACTTTCGGGGCAAAAGTTACCTTGTTCAGGCCAAACTACTGCAGAAAGATTTTAGCATTATGAAAATATGTAGATTACTTTTAAAGACAAGTTGTAAAATTGATTAGAAAAAAATTCATCCTAAACTTTCATGCCTTCTTTCATGATTCTTTTTTCCAAAATTGCATTTTATTGAAAGGTCTAGTTCTCATTAAGGATAACACATTAATCACAATTATATTCCTGATCTAAGGTACAATAGGATTATGAATGCTAAAGTCGGTCTCTCTAAAAAACCTCTAAATAAATCAAATACTTCTCTGAATTTCATAATTGATCAACCAGATAATTAAAAAAACTACACATTCAATGAGACCATGTATTTTTATTTTTTTGAGCTTAACATATAGAAATAGATTTTCCCCTAAGGATATTTTTCCTTTAAACATTGTCTCTAAAATCTAATTATTGAGCGATACTTCTCTGGTTCAATTCCAATCTTTTAGTCTACTCAAATGTCATAAACCAACATGAAATTTCTCTTACATTTAGTTTGTCGTGTTTTTAAGAACTCTCAAAATGTCCCCATAGTTGAGTATATCAGGTTATCTAAACTGACAGGCATTTAGCTAATATTATAAACTATATTATAATTATAAATGGGAACTTGAAAATCTGTTTTTTCAAATGCTTGGGAATGTGCATTTCAGAGTCCATATTTATGAAAGTACAATATGAGCATTTGGAACTCTTAAGAATTTCTTATTTCTGTTGTAATTTCTGACAGTATTTCTAATACAAAGCTAGTCTGTACACAGTGGTGACAGCTAGGCTGGCTTGAGTATATGATATATTGCTGTTATACACGGGCCCCATACTCAGAAGGGCACCAGACTTGGTGTAATACTCTGTTGCTGTCTAGAAATTCTCAAATTTGAGCAAGGTATTCCACATTTTCATTTTGCCCTGGGTCCTACAAGTTATACAGGTGATCCTGGGGGACAGTGAGGTGCCCTCCCAATAATTTGAAGCTAAAGGCCAGGCGTGGTGGCTCACGCCTGTAATCCTAGCACTCTGGGAGGCCGAGGCGGGAGGATTGTTTGAGCTCAGGAGTTCGAGACTAGCCTGAGCAAGAGCGAGACCCCGTCTCTACTAAAAATAGAAAGAAATTAATCGGACAACTAAAAATATATAGAAAAAATTAGCCGGGCATGGTGGCGCATGCCTGTAGTCCCAGCTACTCGGGAGGCTGAGGCAGGAGGATCGCTTGAGCCCAGGAGTTTGAGGTTGCTGTGAGCTAGGCTGATGCCACGGCACTCTAGCCCGGGAAACACAGTGAGACTGTGTCTCAAAAAAAAAAAAAAAATGTACTTAATAGCATGTTTTGAATAATTTTCAAGTATATATTTCACAGTATTTCCAAAATACATTTGAAAACTTAGATGAAACAGGTAAATTCCAAGTAAAACACCAAAACTGATTAAAAAAATAAATAGAATAATCCTATACCTATAAAATACATTAAATCCATAAATAAAAAAAACTTCCCTCAAAGACAGCTCTAGGCCCAGATTACTTCATTATTGAACCTTTCAAATATTTAAAGAAGAAATAGTAACTATCTTACATCAACTCTGCCACAGACAGAAAAAGTGGGAATCCTTCCCAATTCCTTTTACGAGGCCAGCAAAAATCTGGCAAAGATATAACAAGGAATATTATATACCAATATCCCTCATTAACACAGATAAGAATTCTTAACAAAATATTAGCTAACCAATCCAGAGATATATATTATTAATAATATAAGAGGAATAATACGTCCCAACCAAACTGAATTTATTCCAGGAACTAAGGTTGGTTTAACATTTAAAAAGTCAATATAATTCATATTAACAGAATAAAGGGGAAAAGTTACATATAATCACCTCAATAAAAGGAAAGCTATTATAGCATTTGACAAAATTCAGTACCTGGCCATGACTTTTTTATACTGGTTTATTAATAAAGGACATTACAAAGTTTAGAGCTGAACAGCCAGATGAAGAGATGGGTAGGGCAAGGCATGTGGGAAGGGGCAGGGAGCGTCGGTGCCCTCTCCTGCACAGCATCCCCCAGGCATCTTCACATGAACCCTGTCCTCCTGGGGTTTTATGGAGGCTCCATTACATAGACATGATTAATTAAATCATTGCTGGCCATGATTTAAAAAACAAAAAGCAAGTGACTGATGCCTGGCCTGTAATTCTAGCACTCTGGGAGGAGTGCTTGAGGCCAGGAGTTTGAGACCAGCCTGAGAAATATAATGAGACCCCATCTCTACAAAAAGTAGAAAAAAATAGCCCCGTGTGGCAGTGCATGCCTGCAGTCCCAGCTACTTGGGAGGTTGAGGCAGGAGGACAACTTGAGCCCAGGAGCTATGATTGTGCCACTGCACCATAGCCTGGGCAACAGGGCAAGACTATGTCTCAAAACAAAACAAAAACACCATAAACACCTCTTAGCATTTTTGGGAAAAGAAGGACTCTTTTGCAATCTGATGAAGGGCATCTATGCAAAATCTAAAGCAAATATCGTATTTAACTGAACCGCCTCAACTGGGAAATAAGACAAGGATACTATCACTTTTAATCAGCACTATAGGGCAGGTCCTACCTAGGCAGTACATTTAGGCAAGAAAAAAAAAGCAGCATAAGATTTGGAAAGGAAAGAAATAAAACTGTTGTTATTTGCATATTGATATGTCTGTGTTCACAAAATAATCCAAAAGAATCTATATATAAACAATGAAAATTGCTAAGTGAATTTGCCAATATTGCTTAAGGGTTAATATACAAAAATCATCTGTACTTCTATGTATCAGTCACCGACAACTATTGAATAGAAATTTTAGAATGAAGTCATTGATAATAGTATTAACAAACCAAATACTTAAGAATGAACTAGCACAATAAAACCTCTACACAGGAAACTAAAATTATTACTGAAAGAAATTAAAGACCACCTCAATAATGGAGGGCTATATGCCATGGTCAGAGATTTGGATTTTGTACAAGTATCAATTCTTCCTCAAATTGATCTATAGATTCAATACAATACAAATCAGAATTTCAGCAGGATTGTGTTTGTGGAAACTGACACTAATTATAAAATTTAGATAAAAATGCAAAGATCCAAGAAAAGCTGAGACGGTCTTGAAGAAATAAAGTTTCTTCAAGAAACTAAAGAAATAAACAGATTCACAAATACGTAAACAAAATCTTACACACTGCTGGTAGAAACGTACACTGACACAATTACTTTGGAAAACTGTTTGGCATTGACTACTAAAACTGAATACAAGCATATCCTATGACCCTGCTACGCAAAGTGTGGTCCACCGTCAGTACAACCGGCATCCCCGCGAGCTCGTGCAGGGGATGCAGATGCTCAGGCTCCGCCTCGGAACTACTGAAGCAGAATCTGCATTTTAACAAGACCCCCAGGTGACTGATGTGCACTTTACAGTTTCAGAAGCACTGTGCCAGGACCCGGCAGTCCCACTTGCTGGTGCACCCATCAGAAGTGCACACAGATGTCCACCAAAAGGCATGTCATACAAGAATATACATAGTTTCAGAGTAACACTATATATAATAGCTAAAACCAGAAAACTACCCAAATGCTGAATAGAGTAAAATGTAGGAATAATTGCACAATGGAGTACCACTCAGAAATGAGAATGGCCACTCTACAAATACAACTCACAAATGTAATGCTGTGAAAGGAAACCACACCAAAAGAATACGCCTTGTATGTTTTCATTTACATAAAGCACAAAAATGGGAAAAACTAATCAATCTTGTTAAAGTCAGGACAGTGGTGACCTAGGAGATATAGAACTGGGAGAGAATAATGGTCCTATTTGTTGACATGCATAGTTTTACATGGATGGGAAAACCCATCAAGCTGTATACTCATGTACTTTTTGTGTACTTTTCTGTAAATGTTACACTTCAATTAAAAAGTTCATTAAAAAAGTACTGGTAGTTAGCCGGGCATAGTGGCACCTGCCTGTAGTCCCAGCAACCAGGGAGGCTGAGACAGGAGGATCGCTTGAGCCCAGGAGTTTGAGGTTGCTGTGAGCTAGACTGACACCACAGCACTCTAGCCTAGGCAAAAGAGTGAGACTCTGTCTCAAAAAAAAAAAAAAAAATACTGGTAGGCCAGGCATGGTGGCTCACGCCTGTAATCCTAGTACTTTGGAAGGCTGAGGTGGGAGTATCACTTGAGACAAGGAGTTTGAGACCAGCCTGAGCAATTTATAGAGACCCCAGTCTCAAAACAAAACAAAAAACAAAAGTATCAGAAGAAAATATACCAAAATCCTAAAAATTATCTCCAGGAGATTTATAATGACTTTTTGGATGCTACAGGGTGACCAAAAAAATTAAAATGACTTATTTTGTTTACTGTTCTGAGTTTCCCATTTTATACTTTCTACCACTGTGAACACTAATTTAATAATTTTACATATTTTTGTGGAAGAAGAATGGGAGAATATCCCTAGTGGTAACCTCCCAAAGGTTTCAGAGAAACTTCTGAATAAGACTGGGGAACCATCCACAAAATAACTAAATTTTATTTATAATTGAGTAAAAAACATTTTAATTCTAACAGCTGATTTATGGTACCCACATACAAGACAGATTAAAACAATTTACTCTGTGAATTACCAAAATGTTTTCAAGTTCTTAAAAAGTTTCTAAAGGGAATATGACCTCAGCTAGCCTAGAGACAATGCAGACAACATTTCAATGCCTAAAGTTGAGCTCCATAGAGTTTTTAAAAATTTTTAACCAGGAGTATGTATTATTTTTATATTGTTCAGCTACAGGTATCTTTTTATGTCAATAATTTTAGATCTACCCTATTCCTTTTTTCATCAGCTTTGAGATATAATTCACATTTCACTCATTTCAAGTATATAATTCAGTGGTCTTTAGCATATTCACAGAGTTGTAAAACTATCACCACTAATTCTAGAACTTTTTCATCATAAAAAGAAATCCAGTGCCAATTAGCAGTCATTCCCATTTCCCTAAAACCCCATCTCCTCCCCCTATGGATTACCACCTTCTGTTTCTATAGATTTGCCTATTCTGGACATTTCACAGAAATGGAATCATACAATATTGGAGTCTTACGAATGGCTTCTCTCGGCATAATGTTTAAGAGTCACACATGTTGTAGCATGGTTTGGTATTTCATTCCTTTTTATTGTTGAATAATAGTCCATAGTATGGATATACTACATTTATTTATCCATTCGTCAGTTGATGGAATTGGGTTTGTTTCCATTTTTGGCTGTTATAAACAATGCTCCTATGATCATCTGTATACAAGTTTTTACGTGGAAGGTTTTCTTTTCTCTTGAGCTTATACCCTAGAAGTATTAATGGAACTGCTGGGTCATATAGTAAGTCTATGTGTAACATTTTAAGTGACTGCCAAACTGTTTTTCAGAGCAGCCAGACCATTTTACATTACTTCCAACCATGCGTAGGGATTCTAATCCCTCCACATCTCTGCCAGGACTTGTTACTTGTCTTTTTATCACAGCCACCCTCCTGAATGTGAGTGGTATCTCATTGTTATTTTGATTTGTATTTCCCTAATGATGTTTAGCATCTTTTCATGTGCTTATTGGCCATTTGTATATCTTCTCTGGGAAAATGTTTATTAAGATCCTTTGCCCATTTTTAAATTCAGTTATTTGTCTTTTTACTGTTGAGTTGTAAGAATTCTTTATTCTGGATACAAGTCCCTTATCAGATATGATTTACAAAAATATTCTTACATTCTGTGGGTTCTCTTTTTACTTTCTTGATGGTATTGAGACATAAAATTATTTATTTTGATATCCAATTTATCTATTTTTTCTTTGGTTGCTTGTGCTTTTGGTGTCATGCCTAAGAAGGTTTTACCTAACCCAAGGTTATAAAGATTTATTCCTGTTTTCTTCTGAGTTTTATAGTTTTAGTTCTTACAGTTAGGTCTTTGATACATTTTTAGTTAAATTTTTGCGTATGATGTAAGAAGAGGTCTACTTCCATTCTGTTGCACGTGGACAGTCAATTGTCTCAGCACCATTTGTTGAAAAGACTTCTCCCCCTTGTCTTGGCATCCTTGTTGGGGAAAAAAAAATAATCAATTGACCATAAACATAAGGGTTTATTTCTAGTCTCTCAATTCTCCTCTATAGATTTATGTCTATCCTTCCTTCTCCCACTACCATGTAGTCTTCATTATGTAGATTTATGGTAAGTTTTTTCCCCAATTTTTTTATCACGGTAAAATACACATAAAATTTACCATGTTAAGCATTAAGTGGTATTAGTTCAATGCCATTAAGTATAATACATTCATGTTGTTGTACAACCATCACCACCATCCATCTGTTATTCTTCTCATTTTGCAAAACTGAAACTCTATACTCATTAAACAGTAACTCCCCATTCTCCGCTCCCCACATCACCTTACAACCAGCATTCTACTTTCTATCTCTATGATCTTGACTACTCTAAGTTCCTCATATAAGTGGAATCATACACTATTTGTCTGTGACTGGTGTATTTCAGTTAACGTAATATTCTCGAGGTTCATCCATACTGTAGTGTATGTGAGAATTTCCTTCCTCTTCAAGGCTGAACGATATTCCATTGCAGGTATATACCACATTTTATCTATCCATTCATCTGTCAATGGACACTGGGTTGCTTCCACATCTTTAGCTATTGTGAATAATGCAAATAATAATGAACATGGGTGTACAACTATCTGAGATTCTGCTCAATTCTTTTCAGTATATACCCAGAAGTGGAAATGCTAGATCATATGGTAAGTCTAATTTTCATTTTTTGAGGAGACACCATATTGTTTTCTACAGCAGCTCTTTCATTTTACATTCCCACCAACAGTGCACAAGGATTCTAATTTTTCCACATCTTTGCCAACATTTTATTTTTTTTGCCATCAGAATAAGTCTGAGGTAATATCTCACTGTAGTTTTGACTTGCATTTCCCTAATGATGAGTGATGTTGAGAATCTTTACACGTGCTTATTGGCCAATAGTAAATTTTGAAAGTTCTTTTTCAAGACTGTTTTGGCTATTGTGTGTCCCTTGTATTTCCACATGAATTTTAGGATCGGTTTGCCAATTTCTGGCAGAGATTTGATAGGGATTGTACTGAATATGTAAATCAACCTGGGAAGTATTGCCATTTTAAAAATATCTTCTAATTCATGAATCTATGAACATAGAATGTCTTTCCATTTATTCAGCTCTTCTTTGATTTCTTTTAATACTTTTTGTAGTTTGCAGAAAACAAGTTCTGCAATTCTTTTGTTAAATTTACTCCTAAGTATTTCCTTTTAGCAAATGAAATTGTTTTTTCTTTTTTTTCCCACCCCTACCACCAGGATTAACCAGGTAAGAAACTGTTTTCTTAATTTCACTGTCAGAGTGTTCATTACAAACGTATAGAAATATAAGTAACACAAGTGACTTTTGTATATTGCTCTTGTACCCAGCAACCCAACTGAACTTGTTTATTAATTCTAATAGTTTTATATTGGATTCCTTAGCACTTCCTAGATACAAGATCATGTCATCTGTGCATAGAGATAGTTTTACTTCTTCCTTTCCAATCTGGGTGCTTACCTTATCCCCTTTGAAGAGCTATATATTATTAATTCTATTATAATTACATTGATCATTTTAAAGACCATCCTGCCCAGAGGCAAGCCAGTGTTTTTCAAGTTCCTTAGATTTGTTTGAATTAGCATATATACAAGAGGGATCTGTAACAAAATAGCAGTCAGGATATAATACATTATAGTGTAACACATGGAGTTGCATTTGATAGTTAAAGAGCGGAAAGTACTTACTTATCTTTAAAAGTATTGAGTAGCCTGTCAATTATGCATATTCATGTGGTTAGCCAGGCCATTCTAATTTCCTTTGTCACCTACTAAATAAAGCCAAGAGGGGATTCCTTGCTCTAGCTGCAGGTAAAACTGCTCTGCAAATACAAGAAATATACATTCACTGAACACCCACCCCACTGCTTGAAGTCATATTTGCATCATCAGTGAGAAAAACACAAGTGTGGCTTCAGTCTAAGGGAATAATTCTGCTTTTACAAACCAGTAAACAAGTGCCCACAAAAGTTTTCTAAGAGCTACCTCACTGGTAAGATTTAATGTGGCATCAGAAGAGATTTTATAAACTCTAATTTAATCAGAGCTATCTAGAAACAGGAAAAAAAACTCAAATGCTGACATAAAGCTACAGATATGGCACGTATCCAGTGTAGTACAAGTGATGTTAAACATAAGACTTTTTATGCTCAAGGAGATATTTGTTCTAAACCTTCATGAGGTTTCAAGGTAATGTCTCTGTATTCTTTCACTCTTTCAATGTTTTATTCTTTTAGTTACTGCACATTATGATAGAAAGTCATTTTTAAAAGGGGAGCAAATGAACTATAAAATCATGTTAGAAATCTAATGAGACTGCCAAGAAAATAAAAATAAATGTATCCTTCTTTATTTTGATGAAATATATTACTGTACAGTGATTTAACTTTATTGTTAACTGAAGAAAAACTTCATAGAGGACCACACAATGGTAACTTTAATCTATACTATTTGAGTCTTTTCTGAACTGCTTTTTCATATATTTTATAAATATTTTACAAACTCAATTCAAATATAGTTGGTCTATAGCATGTGATCTTTACATTTTAAACAAATGCCACACACATATTAAAACCAAGAAACTAGACCTCACACCTGTTTTTCCATTATCTTTAAGTTATCCATGAAAATTTGAAACAAACTTTTATATATATTCAATATCTAGGCTATAACTTGTACTCCTAAAAAATGTTCTGAAATCTATCAGAAAAAATTCTCACAGCAATAAAGTTGTGATAGGATTTTCATTAAAAGTTATTAGAGCTGCTAAAATATGGTATTTTAAATACAGCATAAAGTAATACTACGATTTAATAAATTTTTGTGGGCTATTCTACTAACCTAAGCATTAACTGTAATAACAAAACTTTTAAAAATATTTAGTATAGGCCGGGCGCAGTGGCTCACGCCTGTAATTCTAGCACTCTGGGAGGCCGAGGCGGGTGGATTGTTTGAGCTCAGGAGTTCGAGACCAGCCTGAGCAAGAGCGAGACCCCGTCTCTACTAAAAAATAGAAAGAAATGATTGGACAACTAAACATATATAGAAAAAATTAGCCGGGCATGGTGGCACATGCCTGTAGTCCCAGCTACTCGGGAGGCTGAGGCAGAAGGATTGCTTGAGCCCAGGAGTTTGAGGTTGCTGTGAGCTAGGCTGACACCACGGCACTCACTCTAGCCCGGGCAACAAAGCAAGACTCTGTCTCAAAAAAAAAAAAAAAATGGTTCTTATGGCTCCCAAGGTGAAAAGACAGGTGAGTTACGTATGCTTCATGAGGCCCCGGGCTCAAAACTAGCATGAGTTAAATACAACCCACAGGGCAGTTAATGTGTTAAATGAAGAATCAGATCTCCAGGCCATGAGCAGATGGTTCCTAATAGGGGTTGTTTAGCACACCTGTTAACTTCCTAACCTGTGGCCTGCTACTGCAGCCCTCCTAGTCACTTCTCCCACAGCCCTTCTTACTAAATACTCAACCTCACTTTTACTTTCTCTCTCTACCCTATACCTAGCCCTCAAATCTATTTACTGCTTGTCCCAAATAGATCACTTGATCATACTATGTTTGCTTATACTTTATCACCTGTTTTCATGAGTACACTTTAGAACCAGAAATAGTCCTCACGAACAAGGACTTACCTGAAGGTATCATCAAAATTTAAATGTCTCACTACTGAGACAAAAGTGTTATTTTTCTCTAAGTGGACTAGAAATCCAGCGCTGTGCTGTTTTTCTCTCCTGCAGTGGAGTGATCAAGAGTCTAATTCCCTTCCTCTCGGGTCAAGGCTGATCCTACGGCTCACTAGTAACCAACAGAATGGAGCAGAAATGATGCCATTCTGACAACGAATCAGATGAGTTCCAGCAGCTTCACCTGGCTCTCTCAAGATGCTTGGTCCCCAGATACACCATCTCCAGAGGCTCCCTGTCCAAACTCTCCCCCTGAGAATCCAGCCACTATGCTGGAGTTCCAAGGGAGGCCACGTGTAGGTGGCTCTGGTCAATCTGGTCAACAGTCTCAGCTGAGCCTCGCCTGCAAATCATCCCAGCCCAATCACCAGACACGTGAGTGAGGAAGTCTCCAGGTGATTCCAGCTCCCCAGCTGTTTGAGTCATCCCCAGCCTTTCGTCTTCTCAGCTGAGGCCCAAGCAGGGGGGGTGGGGGAGGACTGAAAAAGCCATCCCTGCTGTGCCTGTTTAAGATCCACAGAATCTGTGAGCATGATAAAATGGATGTTTTTAAACCACTAACTTTTGGGGCAGTTTGTTACACAGCAATCAATAACCAAAACAAAGTTCCAATACCCAATTATGAGTTCCAGAAAGAGAAAACAGAAAGGAGAAAACTACCAAAGTAATATTTGGAAAGAACATGCATCTTCAAACTAAAATGGCCTACCAATGGCCAATAGAACCAATTTTAAAAGATCTACTTCAAGACATATATATATATATCTATATTTTTTTTTTTTTTTTTTGAGACAGAGTCTCTCTCTTGCCTGGGCTAGAGTGCCGTGGCATCAGCCTAGCTCACAGCAACCTCAAACTCCTGGGCTCAAGCGATCCTCCTGCCTCAGCCTCCCAGGTAGCTGGGACTACAGGCACACGCCACCGTATCCGGCTAATTTTTTCTATTTTTAGTTGTTTTTGACTAATTTCTTTCTATTTATACTAGAGATGGGGGTCTCACTCTTGCTTAGGCTGGTCTCGAACTCCTGAGCTCAAGCAATGCTCCCGCCTCGGCCTCCCAGAGTGCTAGGATTACAGGTGTGAGCCACTGTGCCTGGCCAAGACATACTTCAGTCTTTCAAAATATCAAGGGCAGAAAAAACATTCTAAAAAGCTTCCAAAGAAAAGCAATCAGGCATTTACAATGGAACACGAATTAGTATTAATATAGCTGGCCTTCTCATCATTAAGACTGGATACTAGCAGACAATGAAGCAATCCATTAAAATTCTCACGGAAAATTCTCTCAACGTAGAATTCCATTCTCATCCCAACTAGCTATCAAATATACAGGCTAAATGTACAGGCTGAATAAAAGGACTTTATAATAAAAGGACTTTTATTTAGCCTGTACATTTGACAGGCTAAATAACAGGTGTGCTAAACAACTCCTATTAGGAACCATCTGCTCATGGCCTGGAGATCTGATTCTTCATTTAAGGAACATTGCACCCACTATGTTCTCTCAGAAGCCTGTTATTACCAAGGCAAATGTGAAAAAGGTGTACTTTTTTCCGCATCCTTCCTTAGGAGGGCCCTTAAGGATATGTTCTATCAAAGTTAGGGAGCATGTCTGGAAAGAAGAAGATATGGGGTCCAGGAGACCATCTGGGATAGCAGGAGGACAGACATGAGGGCTGTCTGCAGAGCAGGCAATCCAGCTTGGAGCAACAGCAGGCTCCAGGAGGAGGTCTGGCGTGGGAGGGAACAGAACGCAATAGAATATGTTATTTAATGGAGAGTCTGAAAATAATTGAGGATATAATAAATGCCAATACTTCATAGAAGAAGGCAATTAAAAAGGAAATTCTATACAAGAAACGTAATCAAGGCACACTACTAGGATATGAAGGAAATTATATTTATATCATAATACTTTTCAACCTATATACAAATCAAAGAAGTCTTAATTGCGGTTACATTACAGCATGAAATTTCACCAGCTTTGATAATAAAAAAAAAGTCCTTGATAATAAAAAGTAAAAAGAAAGTAAAAGGGAGTGTAGGGGGGGAGGTGAAATAAAACGGTAGAGGCTCTACTATTCTAACTACTGAAAACAGAACAAGGAATCCAAACTTTGGTTCTTTGAAAAAGTCAATAAAATTGATAAAGTTCTAGCAAGACTAACAAAGAAAAAAAAGGTATAACAAATTATATCAGGAATAAAAAGAGGGGATATCATTATAGACGCCACAGGAAATAAAAGGATAATAAGAATACTACAAATAATTCTACACACATAAATTGAACAACTTAGATAAAACGGACCAATTCCTTAAAAACTCCAAACTATCAAAACTCACCCAAGAAGAGATAGAGAACATGGGCACTCCTATAACTAATAATGAAATTCAATTGTAGTTAAAAGCCTTCTGGGGAAAAAATAATAATCTCCAGATGGTTTCACTGGTGAACTCTACCAAATGCTTAAGGAAGAAATAATACCAATTATATACAATCTCTACAAAAAATAGAAGAGGCAGGTACACTTCCCAACTCACTATGAGACCAGCATCAACCTGATGCCTGCACCAGATAAAAACCCACTATTAAGAAAACTACACCTGTAATCCTAGCACTCTGGGAGGCCCAGGTGGGAGGACTGCTTGAGGCCGGGAGTTCAAGACCAGCCTGAGCAAGAGTGAGATCTCCTCTCTACAAAAAATAGCAAAACTAGCCGGGTGTGGTGGCATGTGCCTGTAGTCCCAGCTACTTGGGAGGCTGAGGCATGAAGATCACTTGAGCCCAGGATCTTGAGGTTGCAGTGAGCCATGATGACACCACTGCAGTCCAGCCTAGAGCTAAACTCTGTCAAGGAAAGAAAAGGAAAGAAAGAAAGAAAAAACTACCAGACACCTTGACCAAGAGGGGTTTATCCCAGGAATATTAGGCTTGTTCAATATTTGAAAATGATCATGTATCAACAGATGCAGAAAAAGCATTTGGCAAAATCCAAAACATCCAACACCAAACTTAATGGTGACAGACGGAATGCTTTCCAAGACTGAGAATAAGGCAAGGATATTCACTCTTACCACTCCTGCTCATCATACTAAAAAGTCCTAGTCAGTTCACTAAGTCAAGAAACAAAAAGGATACAGATTGGAAAGGAGAAAATGAAACCATTGCTATTCATGACAACATGACTGCCTTAAGAAAATTCCTATTAACAAAACTACTTGAACAAATCGTTGGTGGGGGTAGGTAGGGTGTGACTACAAATAGATGGCATGAGGGAGCTTTTCAAGGTGACAGAACTGTTCTGTATCCTGATCATGGTTGTGGTTAACCAAATTTATACCTATTTAAAAATCCATAGTATATCAAATAAAGTCAATTTTATTGTATGTTAATAAACCAATTACATTCCTTCTTCAATCACGCTATCCTACAGCGATCGGTACAGTGAACTGTGTTCCAAATCAATGCACAATGCCTACCATCTTTCCTCAACCTCCACTCGCACCAGATAGAATACATTTTTAATAAACTAATGAAAATGTTATGGTAAATTAGTTGTAAGCTAAGGATATCTAATTCTGACAATATCTACATAACCTGAAAACTTTCCCCCAAAAATTCTACGTAAAATAAAACAAACACTTTAAAGGCAAAGTGAGTTAGTAAGAGGGAGAAAATCCCAGATGCCAGAAAAGCTGAGGGAACTAAAAACCAGATGCGTGTGAGCTGGGACGGCAGGGTAGAGATCCACACCCAGAACGTGGGGAATAGGGTTTGAAAAACCAACCGTGAATAAGAAAGGAGAGTGGTGGACTGGCATTCAATAAACATCCTACTTTCCTTGTGGGGTGTCTGCTCTGTACTGCAGAGGCTGCAGAGCTAAGAACTCCATTTCCCAAACTCTCTGGCAACTAGGGTTCCTGGTGTGATTAGGCTCCACTGATCGTGCACTAACATGGACTTAGAAAAAGAAACTGAAGTGAAGACCTGATTCTGCTGCATCTGCCACTTTGCTTTCCTGCAGCATCCTTAGCTGAGGTGACGGTGTCTAGTAACCAGCTTCATGAGTATCAAGAGGCAGGGAATGGGTCTTAGTGTGGATCAAATGAGATGAGCATGATCCTGGAGGTGACAGCATTAGTGGAGGCTTCCCAGCCATGGCAGTGGCCACGTGGTTCTGGGTTGGTCTTTAAAACTCCCACTGGGGCCGGGCACGGTGCCTCACGCCTGTAATCCTAGCACTCTGGGAGGCCGAGGCGGGTAGATCGCTCAAGGTCAGGAGTTCGAGACCAGCCTGAGCAAGAGCGAGACCCCGTGTCTACTAAAAATAGAAAGAAATTATCTGGACGACTAAAAATATATATAGAGAAAAAATTAGCCGGGCATGGTGGCGCGTGCCTATAGTCCCAGCTACTCGGGAGGCTGAGGCAGGAGGATCGCTTGAGCCCAGGAGTTTGAGGTTGCTGTCAGCTAGTCTGATGCCATGGCACTCTAGCCAGCGCAACAGAGCCAGACTCTGTCTCAAAAAAAAAAAAGTCTACCCTGAAAATTTTTAACACTGGACCTATATGTATACCTCACATACAATTTGAAACTTAAATTTTAGTACTTGAGGGGTCCTGGAACCTCTAAGTCAAAAAATTAACAACAAAGGATACATCCTCAACCAAAGCTATACAGGATTCTCACAGATAAAGCTCTTCTTCTAAGGGAGAGAAAAAAACCAACTACTCACAAGCCAAAATCACAAACAATAGGAGGAAATAATCCAATATAAGCAAAAGGGAATAGACAAAAGCAAAAAAAATAAAAATAAAAATTAAGAATTCCAAAATTATCAAACAGAATTATTTTGGAAAAAGTTATACAAAAGCTGCAGCCGTCCAAAACTTCTGACCAGTTGAAAGGTGAAATCAGATAAACTAGCCCCTGCTAGTGCATAACTAGGAAAAACTTAACCTTTCCTAGGTAACAACAAAAGTCTTAACCTTCTTCCTAGAAAACTTCAGGTTTAGGAAGTCAAACAGCAATCCTGAGGAAGTGAGGGTACATATGTCCAGCCAAACCACCTCAGTAATCCACACTGGCCACATACGACACACCATCCTCACAGCAAACCTTATAGCACATAAGTTTCTCAGTGTACATAAACAAACATCATAATTGGAAATCCACATACAATGGTAGACTCAGAGGACAGTATGTATCATCCATTCACCCAATTAACATTTCCTGGGTACCACGTACTATAAGCCAGGTATAAGAATAAGACAAAGACCAAGAACCTGAAACCTAGTGAGAAAATACAGATATGCCTGATATACTCTTGATCAAAAAGGCCTTTTTCAGAAAACCTGACAATGCCAGGTAGATGACAAACTGATCTGCCCATTAGTAGGACAAGAATTACCCTGTTTGCCACCATCAAAAACACCTCCTGGAGCATGTACACTCTAGTGGGGCTGTAATTATGACTTTTCACTTTCCAGATGAGGAAACTGAAGCCTGAAGAGATTAACTCGATTTGTCCAAGATAGATCCCACAGCTGGAAAATGACAGAGCTGAGGTCCAATTCCAGGGCTAACTCCAATGCCCTTGTGGCAGGCTTGGGAATCAGGGACAGGCACAGATCACATTCCCATTCCAAGTAAATAGACTGCAGGTAGCTCAACCTCCCAGCCCGCCTTTACGTGGACTCCTCCCCAACATTCATTAGCATTCCAAATAGAAAGGAACTGGAGCTTGCTTCCAGTAAAAAGCTGCCGCCACTAACGGGGACCTGGGCAACGTCTTTGGCAAATATGTTTACTTTGGGAGCAAGTAGAAGAATGCCAAAGTATGTGATTTCTGCACTCAGAAAGCTTAGTCTAGTTTATACCCAAAGATTATTTATTCAAGTTGTGTATAAATATGAAGCTTGCTCAGGGATTATAATACATATGCATGCACATATCAATGTGTGTATAGTAGATGTAAGTCATGTAAATGCACATGGAGAGAAAAAGGCTGCATTTTCTCTAAAAAATTAACATATAGTTCATATAGCTAACTTTGCCTTTATCTTATGTATGGAGAAAAAAACAAAAAGTTTGCTATATAAGAATATAACCAAGACTAAGTGTTACTGGTTAAACTATTAATAACTCTTTCAAAGTAGCCTCAAGCACTTAGAAGCATCTATTTACATGCAACACAAAGGCTCAGGTAATTGCAAATTCCTTAAGGCCCAATACTAGGTAACAGATTGTGGTTCAAATCTTTAATGTATACATGCAAATGGTAATATAACGCTCCTTGAAAAATACTCTGTATTTAAGATCTTATGCTAGCTTAGACTGGCCTTCCCTCTACTCCCTCAGATATTCCAAATTAGTACAGATTTCAGATGATGGAATTTAAGAAATAAAAGAGTCAAAATTCTAAGAGTTAAGCAAGCCAAATATGAAAAAGTGGGAGAGCAATGTAATGGAAAAAATTAGATGGTACAGGTCAAATCCTGAGATCATATACTAAAATTCCAAAATGAGCAAGGAAGTAATCCAAAAGAAATATTAATAAAAAATAAATATCCATTTAAATCAATGTCTTATTTTCTTTCATTAATTTATTTCCATCCCTTTTCAGGTTGGAAGGATTTTATGAGGGGGACAAAGTAAGAGAAGGGGGCATGCTCTTGCAAAAATAAGAGTTTCCGGCTGGGCACAATGGCTCACACCTATAATCTTAGCACTTTGGGATGCTGAGGCTGGAGGATCGCTTGAGGCCAGGAGTTCAAGACCAGCCTGAGCAACATAGAGAGACCCCATTTCTACATCAAATAGAAAAATTAGCTGGGCATGGTGGCGCATGCCTGTAGTCCCAGCTACCCGGGGGGACGCTAAGGCCGGAGTATCTCTTAAGCCCAGGAGTTTGAGGTTGCTATGCTGACACTACCACACTCTAGCCCAAGCGACAGAGCGAGACCCTGTCTCGGGAAAAAAAAAAAAAAGAATTTCCTAGAATCACAATGGAAAATACAAAAATTGAATCTCATTCTTAAAGAGAGATATCTCTAATCTTACTCTACAACTACAATGAAAGTTCTCCATTTAGACCGCGAAACGGGGTAAAAGAAGGGAGAAGATAAATTTACACAAAGATCTCTAAAGTTCCACACCCTCAATCATTCAAAGCAGTGTAGGTTAAGGAAGAGACAAACACTGTCCCCTCACTCTTAAAAAACTTAATGGGGAAGTGGATAGAGTATCACAATTACAATAAAGATCGCTTCGCCCCATACAGAAATCAATACTGACAACTAGCGAAGAATGCTCTGGATTAAACATCAGGCTTGTTCCATGCCCACCCCTTCACTGGCATTGTTCCCTGCCTACTGGAAAGTTTAACGGACGTGAAATGTCAGGAGCTGTTATGAATGTTATATTATTAAATGATACTGTTTGTACAATCACTAGTCACCTTTTAAGAACCAGAAGCCCTAGAGTTGAACAAATGAGTGAAGAGGGCATTAAGAAACCTATCTTTAAGTGTACCCTTTTTTTAGTGCAGTTAGTCATGACTCACTTTAATTACGAACACACATAAAGCAAATGTTTTTTCTTCCCTAACATACAAGGCAAGGCTAAATAAAAATAAAACTTTATTTGCTGAAGTAGCCACCAAAAAAAGAAAAAGAATGAAAAGAAAATAAAAAAGACCGCAGCTAAGTGTTTAGAAAAGTCAAAAGTTACCCACTAAATGATGAATAATTTAACCTTGACTAGTTAGGTCTCAAATAAAATGTTGCCTGAACTCTTCAGGACCTGTTCAGGATGGCCGAAAAAGGTGACGGAGTTTCCCGGCTCGTCCTGACATTTTGCCAGGGCTCTAGCCACGGCAGCCCCCTTATCTATACAGACAGAAGTCACTCCGTGAAGATGAGCTGTTAAGCTTATTTCTGTTTGCACAGAACTCAATATTCAGAATTAAAATTAATTAATGATCTTTGTAAACTTGTAAAAGCACTGTATAACTACAGAAAGGTAAATGATCACTATCGATTGACTCATGCATGAATCCTAAGAATAAATGGAGTCCAGAGACTCCTTACCACTGATATAAAAAAATTATTTTGTACCCAGTAACCAGAAACTCTCTCAAACCCAGTGTTCATCACACTACTCACATGTCTAAGCACTTATAGGAGGAGCTCCTTATCATTTATCAGAGGAATAAGTCCTGCAGCTCCCTATTTAAGACTCTCCAGTTTTCTCATTTACACACACACACCCATACCTGTCTTTTCTAGTGGCTTCTTCTGCCCAGCGTTTCCCCAGTCACACTTGCCTGCCTCAGTCCCATCTGTACTTTGTGCTCATGCTGAAGCTTCCCCTATCATCCCAAGAAGAATCCTCCCTTTTCTATATTCTTGCTCGTGTTATACCCCAAGATGTTCAGATCCCCTTATCCAAAGGAAGGTCTCCTATCTTTGAATCTCCCACATCTGGCACAGGCTCAGTTAATGTTTGATAAATAGTGAATGAATGTTGTCTACCTATCTCTGAGACATTCATGTTTATCACTCTTTTTCAAGCCTCGGGGTCCAGATTCACGTCATCTCTGAAGCCTTCTCCAACTAACTTATTCCATACCAATCCCTCTGCTACTACCACCACTATCTCAGCATTCCTTCCTTCCTTTCATGGGTATTTACTGAGCCTCTCTCCAAGCAAGATGCTGCTCTTGGCCCTGGGAATAACACAATGAACTTAATAGGTAATTTCTGCCCTCATGGAGCTTATGTTCTGATAAGGGATAAGCGCACGCTCAATCTGAACCTCACTATAATTCACTTGTTTTGATTCTATATTGATTTAAGCGACTGTGTCTAGACTCCTGTGGCAGATTATTTGCAAAGACAGCTTTGCAGATAGGTACCAACAATTCTCCCCTCCTCCTGTCAAGAAGCTGTCTGTTTCCTCCCCGCCTGAACCTGAGCTAGCGCCGTGACTTGTTTTTAATCAAAAGAATTAGCAGAAGTCACTGCTGTGCCAGTTGTGGGTTAGAACTTAAGAGATCTGACAGCTTCCACTCTTGAAACCAGACACTATTTTAAGACGATCAGGCTGTCTTGCTAGA
The DNA here is from genome assembly GCF_000956105.1 of Propithecus coquereli. NCBI lineage: Eukaryota > Metazoa > Chordata > Mammalia > Primates > Indriidae > Propithecus > Propithecus coquereli. Next base: position 4,221,801 of record NW_012153396.1, on the reverse strand, counting down.
GAGAATGCCACGAGGAGAGAAAGGCCCTGAGAACGCGGGACCACGTGGCAAGAGAGGACACATGGAGGACAGCCACGGCCCTCCCGCTGACAGCCTGCACGAAGGCCCCCAAAACAAGCAAGTATAGCCGCCTTGGACCCTCTAGCCCTGGCCTGTCACTAGCTGAGTGCGGTCACATGAGTAAGCCCAGTAAACACCATCTGGGGCGGAGACAAGTCATCCCTGACAAGTTTCTGAACTACAGAATCATGACCAATAAAATGGCTGTTGTTTTAAGCCCCTACATTTTGGGATAGTTTGTTAGGGAGCAATAGATAACTTAGACATCTCCTTAACCAGACCATGCTCTTAAAGTCAGGGACAGCACATCCTACAATATTATATTCTTCATTATTCTTATTATGGGTAGGCCGAAGTAAATATCCATCCAATCAATACCTGATGGATAAATATTTATAAAGCTATATGGGAAATATCTAAGCATAGAAGACTTGAGTGTTTTATTTTTTTTTAGAACAGAGGTCTCAAACAATTTTTGACTATGTATTCTATGAAAATTTTGAACATACTTCTAATTTATTTGTATTTACTTATAAATTATAATTACTAAAAATATATCATGAACTGCATATAAAAATATATTTAAGAATATATATGCATATTCAGCCATATATATGGGTAAGTCCTACTGCATCCCAGTGGTTGACTATGCATGCAATTTACCTTGGGACTACTGCTGTAGAATATGTAATTTTCTATGTCATTCTCTAATTCCTTCTTCCTCTTTCAAACTCTTCTCCTTCAGCCTTTGTACTCTAAACTATTCTGGTTTTGTTCTTCTGAATGGTCTCTTTCAGCAGTTCTACTTCCTGCTTCCATCTTTTAAATATGGGCTTTCATATTTGGCTTTTTGCTCTCCTGGGTACACCCTCCATTGGCAATGCCATCTTGCTCACTAACCACCACCAGAAATCTTCGGTGTTTGTTCTCTTTCTTTGTGTTCATCTACAACTACTGGACATTTACACTTGAACCAAAAAATCTCACCAACAGTGTATCACCCTAGCCCACCCTACCACACTTCCATGCCCACACAAAATCTGTATAAGTGCTTATCCAGCTTCTGCTGAATCACCACTTCTAATCATATAATTCTACACATCTGGGGCAATACAAGACATTTTCAAACAGCTCTATTTATTGTAAATTCTACTTATATTAAGCTGAAATTGACTGCCCTATAACTTCCACACTGATTCTAGTTTTGGCTTCTGAGGTTTTACAAAATTGCCCCATCATCACTCACATTCAAGTCTAAACCAAACGGTGCTATCTTTGTAATCCTGAGATCCAGTGGCAAGACATGACGACTTTCTCCAAATAAAATAGGGCAGGTAAACACTGGAGCTGGTTCATGCCTTATAGACCGAAACAGGCACTGAACACCATTGGTACATCAGAGCAAGCCTAGAACAACGTCCAGGGGTAAGGCACAGTGTAGGCAAATGCTCCACAGATATAAAACTACAGGTCTCCAAGTTGATGGGTAATACTCCAAAGTCTAGACATGCCAAACATCATCATCAGGGAGGTCTACCACAGTAGGCAAGGCCTGCTCACTCTCCATTTAGAAAAGTAGGAAGGCCCTCCCCGCTCCCAATCCTGCTTTTACTACTGTCCTTTGATGAGCTGTTGTTAACTGATTACACCGTAGCTTAAAGACTGTTATTCCATCAACCTGATCTGGCAATTTAAACAAAAACATAGTCTGTAGAATAAGGCATGAGGTGTTTACCTAGCCACCGGGAACTTCTGGGTACTCATCAAGTTTTTGGTGAAGTTGGAGGACTTGGTGACTACACAGAGTATGACCAAAAACAGCCAGTAAGAAATCAGGGGAGAATCTGAAGCAGTGCAGGGTGACGTGTCAGCCCGGGACATAGCCAGAGAATAACAGAAAACACAGATGAGACTGGTCTTCTGGCCAGTTTAGGGCCATTCTCTTGGAAGCAAGGGACCACAGAGACTCCCTAAATCTAGCTCTGATGAGCAGCAGCTTGGTAGATAAAGAAGCTTTGCGATTTCTCAGTGATGTTTGAAGAATTTTGGCTACATCAAACCAGATGAAGATACAGAAGAGGATTCCTAATTAAGTTAAATGTGAGGTAAGAAGGGGAAAAACATGTTTCAGATGGAAAGAAAAAAATTAGCTATTCAAATTGTTTAAAAAAAAAAAAAACGGACAAAACAATCAAGAGCAATTTGGAATTCTCAAGGTCTGCCAGGGTTTCCCATACAAAGCAGAAATATTACCCAACTGCTGAAGGAAAAAAGATTTTCCCTTCCTTTTTTCCCTTTCATGTTAGAAAATATTAGCAAAATTCAGTCCTTTTTTCTCTTTAATAGAGACTGCAATTAAAAAAAAGAATAATGACAAAATTGTCACACAATACATTTAAGTTTTAATCTGGGGGCTTACACTGTCAAAGAAATACCTAGTTCTAAAAAGTACTTCCTAAGCCTTTACACATGGTTCTTTAAAATGATTGTAACATCACAAAAATTTTCCTGTGAGAACTCTGTACACATAAAGACTTGGAGCCAGAGCCATAGCTTAAAAAATTGAATTCCCTACCTGATGGCTATTGGGAACTGTAATAATAGAAATTATTTGTATTAGTATTTCTGATTCTATTAATATACGCAATTTTTTTTTTTTTGAGACAGAGTCTCACTGTGTTGCCTGGGCCAGAGTGCCGTGGCGTCATCCTAGCTCACAGCAACCTCAAACTCCTGGGCTCAAGCGATCCTCCTGCCTCTGCCTCCCAAGTAGCTGGGACTA
>NW_012153396.1:4213388-4217904 GCF_000956105.1 Propithecus coquereli | reverse complement strand
AAAAAAAAAAAGAAGAAGAAGAAATATAAATATTTAGACCACATCTGAGCAAGGTCTGTTCCAATCCCAGGAACAAATTTCTAGTTCCATCACAAGTTCCTGTCCTAATGATTAAAATCAATATCTGAGTTGAGCAAATAATGGGCCACAAAAATAAGGATCTCTTTTCAAACTGTGAAAAGGTTGTAACATTTAAATAAAACTAAACACCAGAGATTCAATGAAGTTATTTAAACCTAATACTATTATAAAAGATACAATTCATGAAAAATAAATAAATACCTGAGTAAGCTGTCTCAGGAACAGTTTTTAATATTTAGTTCTTCAGTTCATTTGTCAGCTTTCTATAATGCAGATTAGTTTAATGTTAATTTTCCATATATTCCAAGGTTTATAGTGTAATATATTTGCTGAATGCAATACCAATCACAAAACTGTACACAACTCAGTCATTGATAAGCTTAAAAACTTGTTCTCCAAACACTCCTCTGAAATAACAACGAAAGTACTGTCATCTAATTCAAAACTCAACAACAAATATTCACATACAAGTAGGAGCACTCTTGTTTCCAGCTGCTTACAAGTTCCAGAGTCAAATTAATATACTGATGAAAACAATTCTTGTATTTGAAAGCCCTAAAGCACACAGAACTGACTACTAATCAAAGGTTTACGGTCTTGATTACACAGGGGAATGCGGCTAGGCCCAGCAAATAGCCCAAAGGGGTGCCAGCTTCTCTCTCCTGCAAATTGGCAATGATCTGTTTTTCCTCTCTCCTCTGCCAAATCCTTGAAGGAACAAACTTCAAATACAAAGAGCCAATAAAAAGAACCCTGAGGTGGGAGGATTGCTTGAGGCCAGGAGTTCAAGACCAGCCTGAGCAAGACCAAGGCTCCATCTCTACCAAAAATAAAAAGAAATTAGCTGGACAACTAAAAATAGAAAAAATTAGCCAGGCGTGGTGGCACACGCCTGTAGTCTCAGCTACCCAGGAGGCTGAGGCAGGAGAATCGCTTGAGCCCAGGAGTTTGAGGTTGCTGTGAGCTAGGCTGACACCAGGGCACTCTGGCCCAGGTGACAGAGCAAGACTCCATCTCAAAAAAATAAAAAAATTAAATAAAATATAAGAAAAGCACTTATGCATTTCCATTTGCCCTCTCCCAACACCAAGAGAAAAGCATAGCTTGGCTAGAGTGCTGGTCCTCTGAAAAAGATGAGGCACATGAAGCGCAAGTAGTCATCCTAGTGACCCCAGCCCAGGCCATCCTACATCAACCAAGAGCTGGCCAAACCCCAGCCAAGATCAGCAGAGCCTCCCAACCACCATGGGCCAGACATGTGGCCAATGAACACTTACTACAACGTGCAACTGACGTCTCTCAGTTACGTGTTATGCAGCATTATTATGGCAATAAAGAACTGACACACAAGATCTAAAAGAATTTACCACTCTTGCATTTTTTCTCTAGAAACTATTAAAGGATATGTTCTCCCAAGATAAGTGAATAAACCAACGAAGACTGATATGGGGATCCAGAAGAAGTAAAGGACTCAACAGAGGAAAAAAAGATGGGAATTCTCTATTTGTGAAGTTAAGATTCAGGACAACAGTACAAAGGCCAGCACAGGTTGCCAGAGCCAGGAGAAATGTCTCCAAACAACCTGAAGAACTGATATATAACCTGATGTGTTTATTTTAGAATTCCAGCAAAGCATATGGGGATAAGCTAGTAATGTGAAGAAAAGTAAGCAAACAAAGACTTATGGAAAATTGCAAGAGAAAAAAAGGTTAAGAAATAACATGTGATCATAATACATTACTTGGCTCACAGTGAACGATTTTTAAATAGTCATAATATAGACACTCAACACGTTAGTTTGATATGAGAAGTTAGGGAACACGTCCCTGAGCAAGTGACATCTGAAGCACATCTTTAAATCTGATAATTATGCTGGGAGGACGTGTGTGTGGTTGGGGGAGAGGGGAGTATAAGAAAGAAGATCCCTGTCTTCCAGTTCAAGAAGCCAATAAATAAGATCTAAACCTGAAATAAAAGAAATTGCAATTGAACTACAAAGTTTAGAAATACTGAATTTAATAGCGTAAGAAACAGCTGAAAGAGTTGAAAGTAGTTAACTTTGGGAAGGAGGAACTGGGATGAGACAGAGTTGCTATTTTTAATTATAAGTACTGTGTCTTGTTAAGCCATATACTAATTTCATGAAGTTTGGTAATTTTTATCCATTTCTAACCTCATTTGCTTTACTCCCATTCTCCTTAAATTTCTATTTTCATCCCTTATGTCTAATACAACTACTTATTTTACATATTCATTCAACTATTTATTGGGCAACTACTAATACTAACATCCACTCTTCTAGATGGTATGGCTATAGCAGTTAACAAAAAACAAAGTCCCTGGTAGGGTGGGGGAGACAAATACGTTATACATATATAATATATACATAATAGTTTAGATATATTGAACATAAAGATACATGTACCCGGCAGTAAGTACTAAGAGGAAAAATAATGCAATATAAAGGGTCAGAGATGGATAGGATGGGCTATTTTACATAAGCTGGTGACATATAAGCAGACATCTAAATTTAATAACGGGGCAGGCAATGCAGACATGTGCAGAGCAAACGAGGGGAGAGCGCAGCTAGAGCAAAGGCCTAAGGTATAGGTGTCCTTGGCCTGTTCAAAGGAAAGTAGGGAGACTAGGTTATACGGGGCCTCATGTGTCATTATAAGAATTGCAGCTATTATTCTGAGTTGGTAAATCGCTGACAGTTTTCAAATGAGGAGAAATAAGAGTTAACATTTCTAAAAAGATCACTTGCTGGGGTACAACCACTTTGGAAAACTATTTGGTAACATGAACTAGGGCTGAACCTATGCATAGCCCATGAACTGGAAATCCGACTCCTAGATACATACCCAACATAAATGCATACATATATTTGCCAAAAGACATGCACTAGAACATTCATAGCAGCATCATGCAAAATAGCCTAAAAGTGGGAACTACCTGAATGCCCACCAATAGCAGACTGGATAAATGGAACAGTATACAGCAACGAGAAGAATCCATTTCCAATTTCACGGATCATGGATCAATCTCACACACACGAAGTTCCATAGAAGAAGCCAGACTCAAAAAATTACATATTGTATGATTCGATTTAGATCAAGTACAAAAACAGACAAAACTAATCTATGTTCTAGATGTCAAGACAGTGGCCATCCGTGGGGGGAGTGCTTGGGTAGGAGCATGCGGAGTCATGTTCTGTCTCTTGCTCTGGGCACTGGTTACACAGGTGTGATTGGTGTGTGCAAGTTCACTGAGAACTCAAAATATGCACACTTTTCTGTGAGTTTATAAACATTAGTGAAGTCTTTTTTAAAAAATTACTCTGACTGCTGTGTGGAAATAATTATAAGGAGTCAAGGATGAAATAGCAGGGAGACCAGCTAGGAAGCTAATGTAATAATCCAATAGAGGATAAAACGGTGGTGGTTCAGGTGGCAGAGGCAAAGACGATATGGAGTGGCCACATTCCGGAAATATTTTGAAGCTAGAATCAGTATGATTTCCTGAACAATTATAGCTAAGGATAAGAGAAACAAAGTCATAAAGGATAACATTAAGATTTTGCAAAGATAAATGTTGTCAACTGGAAAAACAAAACTGTAATTGAAACAGGGATAGTAGCAAATATAGATTTGGAGAGGGTGGGGAGAAAAACAGTAGTCCAGTTTTGAACATTCTACGTTTGAGATGGCTCCAAGTGGAGCTGTTGAACATATAGGCTGGATGTATGAATTTGGAGTTTAAAAAGTCTGGTCTTGAGATCAAATTGGGGAGTTGTTGGTAAAAGCACATACAGTGGTTTTAAACCCAAGGAAGAGACTACCTCAGCCAGGTGACCAAAGGTTAAGATCAACAGTGATAAGTTATATTAATTGTACATTCTGTTCGTATTGAGGTGACGAGAATGACTTTACTACTCTGTGGTCTTCTTCCCCAAACCCCTTAACTCCTGACAAATCATTAGACAAACGCTTTCATAAAATACTTGACCAGTACTCCTTAAAATTGTCAAGGTCATCAAAAACAAGGAAAGTCTGAGAAACTGTCATAGCCAAGAAAAGCCCAATAAGACACATCTGCTACATGTAATGCAGTATCACGAATGGGATCCTGGAACAGAAAAGCAAAAGGATATTAGGTAAAAATAACAAAACCTCAATAAAACATGGACTTTAGTTAATAGTGATGTATCAGTATTGGTTCAGTTGTGACACGTGAACCACACCAATGTAAGATGTTAATAAGAGGGGAAACCACGCACAGGAGGTGGTGGTGGTATTATCTTTGCAATTTTTTTGTAAATCTAAGACTACTCTAAAATTAAAAGTTTATTATAAAACAAAATAACAAGTACTTGAATGAGATCACCTAGGGAGTCAGAACAGACTAAAAAGAGGTCCAAGGAAGACCTCAAAGA
>NW_012153396.1:4206544-4212356 GCF_000956105.1 Propithecus coquereli | reverse complement strand
CACACTTGAGGGTTCAGGGAAGCCAGAAACACAAAGGATGAGTAGCAATCTGCCTAGGGCTTCAATTCCACATTACTCTACTAAATTCTAAATTCTCACTAATCATAAGATTCTATTCACTTTGCTTTCTCTTTTTCATTCCATTATCCCTCCAAAGATTTTTACAAATTTAAAAGACAATTAGAACAAGCATGCATGTTTTAGTCTATCTGGGGCTCAGATTGCTTCAGGATCTTTCTCTCAGCTTCTAAACCCTTCAGTCTGCTCAATGACTTTGTATACTCCAATACAATGTTCATAAATCACTCTCTTCCAAATTTCTCTCCTCTTAACAATGTCAGGTTTTTCAATGGAAAGGATCCAGTGAGGTTCTTTTCAGAGAAAGGAGCAGAATTTCACTTAAGACTGGAAGTGGCCCCCAGTGCCACGAGAGATTTACCACAAGGAGACTCTCTTCTCCCCCATGGTGAAAACATATTTCAAACTGCCAACTTGGTTCTAATTATGATCCTCAAAGCTGTGGCCAAATTCCAGAGGGGCCAATTATAATACACCTAAATTTTCTCATAGTTTTAATTGGCTATGCTTCTGTTACTCCACAGTCTTGAAATCACTGCCTAGCATTTATTACAAGATCATTTACCAAAGAATTTTACAATTGGAAGATGGATGTCCTTAGAGATCAATCATTTAGTGCTGTGGTTTACGAACCGTGTTCCAGAGAGGTCCTGCCAACACGGACACTCAAATTTTAACATGCTAAGGGATTTGTTTATTCAGTTTTATGAAGACCTTGGCATAAAGCTCTTCCTGCCTTCTCAGTGCACATATATTTGTAGGTTCTTATAATTGTGTCATTGATGGGAAAAGGCTGTAACTCTGTGGAGCTTGTGCATGCGCGCGTGTGTGTTTAATTCCAGCCAACAGTCCACTCAGGTAAACTTGCTCAAGCAGGTTCACTATCCAGTTTATTGTCACCACTCCGCTCAACTCAATGCCAAGGAAGGCTGAAATACACCCTCTGGCTCATGCTCTCTACAGTGATTACTGTCTGTCGCAAATAATACCCTTGATAACATGTCATGTCATGACAGTGTATTAAAATTTGAGTGCCAATTTAAATTTTGAATGTTTCTTGCCTTTTCCATTTATGAGGAAAAGTGGGCAGCTGTTAGTGATTCAGCTTAAATCCCCTAAAACATGACTGCAAGATGCTTGTTCAACCAATGCCTGTACATCTATAGCAACAGTAAGTCTACCATCTTCCACTCCATCGTTAGACAGCTTTCACCATAAATTATTCCTTAAATTGAGCCATGTCTCTCTTCCTGTGGCTTCCACTGGCCTTAATTCTGTCCCCTAGAACCACAGGTACAAATTCTCTTCCTTTACAAATACCTGGTGGCTAACTATGGCCTCCCGCATTCCCCAAGTTCTCTTTTCTGCCAAGTAAATATTTCTTCAACCGTTCTTCCACATGTCGCTTCTCGGCCCTTCACCATCCTCGCTACTGCCTTTGAACATATTTCAGAATCTGTGTCCCAGAACTGACCCATACTTTATAGTTGTGTCCACCCCAGCACAGAATAAAATATGACTGTCATCTCCCCCAATTCTAGATATTCTTCCTTAAAATACCATATCTGAGATTTTACCTTTGTCACATATCACTACTGACTCACATTCAGCTATTGGCAGAGGTCCCTAAGTGCTACTCCTAAGCCACATACCCTTTAGCATCATCCTGTGCTTACTTATGTAATTAGTTTTAAGGCCAAAATAGGACCTTACATCCATCCAAACTTCACCCGTCCATCCCCTCAATTTGACAAAAATACAATTGAATTCTAATTTGGACATGCAAATGTCCTCTATACCTTAGATCTATTATGTTTTGTGTGCTTTTCCCTCTCACTCTACATTCACAGGGAAAGCCTGACCAGGTGACCTACCTGCAGGGCCACACATGCTACCCCACGTATTCCCTCCAACTCCTTCATCTCAAGTCAAAAAGAATCACTTTACTGGCCAACATAGTGAGACCCCATGTCTACAAAAACCAAAAAAATAGCTGGGTGTGGTGGTGTGAACCTGTAGTTCCAGCTACCCAAGAGGATAAGGCAGGAAGATCACCTGAGGTCAGGAGTTCCAGGTTACAATAAGCTAAGATCACACCACTGTACTCCAACCTGGGAGAGGGAGTGAGACCTCATCTCAAAAAAAAAAAAAAAAAAAAAAATCGTTTCAAACAGATCTGCACCTGGAATTCAGCTCTTCCCTTCCAAAGCCACAACCGACACTAGAAACTATTACATGGTTCCCAGGACTTCAATGTCTCTCTTAAAATCCCAGAGTTCCAAAAAAACCTTCTGTTCTTTTTCAAGAGTTATCATTCACCCCCTAACATCAGCAGCAACTGCAAGAAGGATGTGGATGCCAGAGAAGGTGAGCAGAAAGTACAGGTGGGATTCACACAGGCAGAGACTTGGGGACATGGCAGGGAGCGATTCCAAGCAAGGAGTCGATAAGGAAATACATGAGATGAAAAAACAGCATATATGAACAATACTGTTAGCTTATTGACTAGAAACTGGAATACACGAAGAAGAAGGTAGAAGACATAAACTAGTATTTCATTCAAAGGGTCTAAAGCGAGATACTAAGAAGTCTGGACTTTCTGTTACAGTTGTTTACTATTAAAAGTTATTGCATAAAGTAATGATTTAATCAGACTCATAGCTTGGGAGGATTAATCTGGCAGCAATGTATATAGCTAATTTAATTAGAACAGGAGAAACACGAGAGAGAGAGAGAGAGAGAGAGAGAGAGAGAGAGAGAGACAGACACACACACACACACACACACACACACACACACCACTCAGGAACATGAAGGCCAATATAGAAAAAACTGTACTGATGTGCTTTAGGTACAAAAGTGAAAATCGAAAATTGGGCACATTTCATTGAATCTAAGACGACTTTAAGATGAATCATTACTTTATACACTACTATGAAATTTAAACTGCTGCCAAACTATGACATGCTATCATCCCACTTTCATAGATGTTAAAATGAAAAATGTGCATCTTTCAATCAATGAAATACAGCCAATAGTTTGTGGTTTGTTTTAATACAATGGCTCAGTAGAGAAACTGGATTGTACAGTTACATTGTACTACAGGTACAGTGTACAGCAGTCTCTCTCCCTACCAACTGTATGAATTCTCTCCTTACCAATGCTCCAGACCTGTCACAGGACTCAATGAATGTAGGTAAAAGTAACCCACCAGCACCATTCCCTTCGTTCCCTCGAGGGAAAAAAAAGAAAAAGAAAAAAAGGGAAAAAAAACCCACAGTTAACATGATATCTTCATCTACAAAAATTCCATTTCCTTCCCTTTTGTTTTCTGGGAGCCATTTTTTCTTACAAGGTTCCAGAGACTACTCTTAACTCCCCTAAATAGAGCCACCAGCCAGGAAAGAGCATATTAGCAAACTGGAAACTTTCAACATTTCAGTCTCTTCCCTTCTAGGGTGACAGTCCGCAGATGAACTTGGGTTTCTCAGTAACAACAAACTGGAGAACCAACATAAGAACTGAACCAAAAGGTCAGGTCAGCAGTAAAATCTCTTCTGAGACTAGGCAAACTTTCTGCAAAGGGCCACATAATGAACGTTTTAGGCTTTGCTGGCCATGTGGTCTCTGTCGCAACTACTCAACTCTTGCCATTATGGTACAAAAGCAGACATAAATACATAATTGAATAAGGCTGCATTCTAATCAAGATTTATGACACTGAAATTTAAATTCCATATAATTTTCACATGTCCCAATTTCATTTAACCATTTAAAAATGAAAAATTATCCTTTATTCCTGGGACATACAAAAGCAGTTGGAGGGTCACAGGCAGTAGCTTGCATAACAGGGTATTTTTACAAATCTCAAAAAGAGAGTAAAAACAAGCAAAGAGTTAATAATAAAATACTGTCTCTGGATTTTTTTTTAAAGAGACAGGGTCTCACTCTGTCACCCAGGCTAGAGTACAGTGGCACGATCACAGCTTACTGCAGCTTCAAACTTCTGGGTGCAAGCAATCCTCCTACCTCAGCCTCCCAAGTAGCTGGGACTACAGGCACATGCCACCATACCCAGCTAATTTTTAAAATTTTTTGTAGAGATGGGGTCTCACTATGTTGCCCAGGCTGGTCTTAATTCTTGGGCTCAAACAATCCTTCTGCCTCTGCCTCCCAAAGTGCTGGGATTACAGGCATGAGCCACCATGCCCAGCTATATTCTTTATATATTAATACAAAAATTCTTTCAAGAGCTTTAAAAATATAGTTCATGAACCCCCCCCCAACAACTGTCACTATTATAAAGGTTTCTCTGAAATAGCTGATAGAATTCATGATATTCAAAGGGATTCCTAGTCATTAGGGAAATACAAAGCAAAATCACAATTAAGATATCACTATACTCCTGCTGGAATAGTTATAATGCAAAAGACTAGCAATACCAGGCATTGACAAAGTTGTGGAAAAATCAGAACCCTCAAACATTGCTGGTTTATAAAATGGTACAGCCACTCTGGAGAACAGTCTGGCAGTTTCTTAAAAAGTTAAATACCTATATACTTACTATATGACCCAGCAATTTCACTCATATCTCCCCAAGAGAAATGAAAACATATGTCCACACAGATGTTTATGCAAAGTCCATAGGAGCATTATTCATAATAGCCCTGAACCTGAAAGCTACACAAATGTCCGTCAACTAGCAAAATGGATAACTGACTGTGGTGTATCCACACAACAGAACATAATTAATCAGTAAAAAGGAACAAACTACTGATACGTGTCATAACATGGCTGAGCCTCAAAAGCATTATGTTAAGTGAAAGGAGCCAGAAACAAAAGACTATATACTATATGATTCTTTTATATGAAATTCCTAGAAAAGGCAAATCTATAGAGACAGAAAGCAGATCAGTAGCTGTCTGGGCTGGAGATGAAAGCGGGGACTGACTGTAAATCAGGAGGAAACTTCTCGGAACAAAGCAAGTGCTTTAGACCAGGCTGGGTGGTGGTTACACAACTCTATAAATTTACTTTAAAAATCATTGGATTGTATACTTACAATGGGTGGATTTTATGGTATGTAAATCATACCTCAATAAAACTGCTTTATAGAGGGAGGAAGGGGACCTCAGATAGCTCCATGGACCTACCGGAGTGCTCACAGCTCTCTGCATCCTTTCGAACGCTTCTGTGACTCTGTGCCTTCGTGCTGGTTATTCCTAGAAGGCCTCCTTAACTGAGCACTTCCTTCTAGAAGCTTTGCTCCACCTACATCCTGCCCTATTTCTCATCCCACCTCACTCCCAAGGAGATTATGTCTTTTCACCTTCCAGTGCTTTGCGCTCAGCACATTCATCTTTGTCTCCTTTACTCCCACCTTCCTGATTCTGTGATAAATTCCTCAAGGAAAGCACTGTGTATTATTTATCTTTTTTTTTTTTTTTAAACCCTTAAGACAAAATCTCACTCTGCTGCCTGGGCATGAGAGCAGTGGCATGATCACAGATCACTGCAACCGCAAACTCCTGGGCTCAAGCGATCTTCCTGCCTCAGCCTCCCAAGTAGCTGGGACTACAGGTGCACAACACCACACCCGCTAAATTTTGTATTTTTTGTAAAGAATGGACCTTGCTATGGTGCACAGACTGAGCTCGAACTCTTGGCCTCAAGCAATCCTCCCAGCTTGGCCTCCCAGAGTGCTAGGATTACAGGCGTGGAGCCACTGCGCCCG
>NW_012153396.1:4191482-4194274 GCF_000956105.1 Propithecus coquereli | reverse complement strand
ATAGTAAATACTTGAGCATAAGTAAATTCTCTTTGTTTTCATATTCCTAGCTTCTTATTATATAATTGAGAGCTATTTCTTGGCTCATCATGAAGGTTTAGGTATCAGTTAAAACAACAGAGTCAAATTACTTAATGAAATATTTCCAGAGCATGGTGTTGTTTGTTTTAGATTACATTATTTGACAGAGAAAGGACAATGTGCAGGTAAGAATGGTCTGGTCCATCAGATGGGATGTTTCTATGTAGCCATTTAAAATTCTGTTGAGTTTAAGACAGAACATTAGATGGGAAACAACAACAAAAAAAAATGCAACAGTGTATAATCTCAATTACATTAAAATTAAATAACTATAAGATAAATAAATACAGCTGGGCATGGTGGCTCATGCCTGTAATGCCAGCACTTTGGGAGGCTGAGGCAGGAAGATCACTTGAGGCCAGGAGTTTGAGACTAGCCTGGACAATATAGCCAGACCCCATCTCCACAAAAAAATTAAAAAATTATCTGGGTGTGTTGGCGCACACCTATAGTCCTAGCTACTCGGGAGGCTGATGCAGGAGGATTACTTAAGCCTTGAGCCCAGGAGTTTAGGTTACCATGAGCAATCATTCTGCCACTGCACTCCAGCCTGGGTAACAGACGAGACTCTGTTTCTTAAAAAAAATGCAATGGAGGAAAAAAGATGTCAAAATGTTAACAGTAGTATTTTGTTTGTTTGTTTGTTTCTGAGACAAAGTCTCCCTCTATCACCCAGGCTGGAGTGCAGTGGCATGATCTTAGCTCACCACAGCCTCCAACTCCTAGGCTCAAGCAATCCTCCTGCCTCAGTCTCCCAAGTAGCTGGGACTACAGACACATGCCTGCAAGCCTGGCTAATTTTTCTTATTTTCTGCAGAGACGGGGTCTCACCCAAGCTGGTCTTGAACTTCTGGCCTTACTTGCTCAACGGCCATGGCATCCCAAAGTGCTAAGAACACAGACATGAGCCACTGCACATGGCCAACAGTAGTACTATCTCTTTGTGGTGAAAACACAGGTGAGACAAACAAATGGCATTGCTTTTAATAGTTAAATACTGGTTGATGGTTTTATTGCAATAACATTCAGGTAACAGCAGCAAAAGATTTCACAATTCTATTCTTCCCAACATCCTTCTGCAGTCATGATCTGCATAGTATGTATTTACCAATAAACAATAGCATGCACATTAAAACTGGAAAGCAGTAATGAAATTCTTAATATTCAAAGCATCCACCAAGTTTTAAGTGAATTGCAAAAAAAGATTAGTGTTTCTTAAAAACTACTTTTACTGGGCACTTACCATGTGTCAGGCTGAGCTCTTCACAAGGATTAGTTCATTTAACTCTTTCACAACCCTAAAATATATTATAAATATTCTCATTTTAAAAACAAGAGAGCCAACGAGCCAGGATTCAAAGCCAGATGCCTGACACCAAGGCTCATACTTTTACTGAGAATGAGACATTTGCATTTGTCTTCCTAAATAACCAGATTGAGAGTGTAAGCTACATGAAATATTCCAGATATAGATTCCAGATACAGATTGTAGCTCCCTGGGTCACAAACACAACACCATTAACTTTTCTATAAAACGCCTGAGAATCCCTCCTGAATAGAAGTAACATTTCGGGTTCACTTTTCACGTGTAGTTCTTATATGGGTAAATGTGGCATATAACAAACAGAATGATCTGGGCTCGAAACTGCCAAAACCAGGATAGCCATCTCTGCCTCGCAATCTGAAAGCACACATTGAATTCTGGCTAGCCTCTAAAAAGGGTTTTTTAAAGCACCAATCTGAAATAGCTGTCGCAAACCAAAGTGCAAAGTCCAAGTTGATAAAAACAAACACAAGTTGCTCGAGTTCAAAACAAGTCAATTGAGACCTAACAGGCTATAATTGGAAAAGAGAACAGCTTTAAGGTGAGGATAGGCCAAAAACCATCTGACTTTATATTATATTCACTTTAATTCATTTGCTTTCCATACAGAATTGCTTTTTGAAACCAAGTCTATAGAGGAATCCCAAACTATTCAACATAGGTAGAAAAAATGAAAAGCAGATCTAGGGAAACATCCCGCAACTCAGTGCTTCAACGTTCCCAGAGCAACTGCTATCCAGTATTGTATTCTAGATTGTGGTACTTTTAGGGATTTATTTCAGAGAAGCAAACAAGTAATGCCAAAGTGAACAGTCTACCAGGCTAATATAGCTCAAAATGCCAGATTAATTACTATATGGTACCTTAAATTGAATCAAAATTAAACTGAGAAATTAGTCAATGTCTTAAAAAGATGGTTTTCTTCTGTTAGGGTTTAATTCTAAGGACAAAAGTCAAGACTCTAGACACGTAAGGAGTCCTGACCTAAATGAAGGCTATCAGAAGAGCTATCTTTGGTGAGAAGAAAAGCTATACAACTCTAAAATCAATAGTTTGTCGATTTCCTAATATTAAAAACAGTCTCTGAACATAATAAATGCTTAATAAATGTTAAGGAAAATATCATTACCTAGTGCATAAAGTTCAAATCACTTAACCTGGCACTCAAAACCTTTCCCAATGTACCTCCCCAGCCCATCTCCCACTTCTCCCATTCTTGCCTTTGCTCTGTCAGCCCAAGGGAAAGTGGCCTCTCCAATCTCCACCACCGGAAATCTTCCCCATCTTTCAAGGTCCTCATCAAACGCCACTTCTCCTTGAAATCCCCACCCCACCCCCCAAGTGGTTCTTAACAATGTTCTTTCCATCCATCTCAAAGCACCAACTT
>NW_012153396.1:4188541-4190276 GCF_000956105.1 Propithecus coquereli | reverse complement strand
ATGTTGGAAAAATATGAAAACACATTTTATTTTGCTTCTCTTTAGTCTTTTAAAAATGTTTCTATGCAAATACATTGAGTACAAAAATTGGTGTTGCCGGGCATGGTGGCTCACGCCTGTAATCCTAGCACTCTGGGAGGCCGAAGCAGGAGGATTGCTTGAGCTCAGGAGTATGAGACCGGCCTGAGCAAGAGCGAGACCCCGTCTCTACTAAAAATAGAAAGAAATTAGACGGACAACTAAAAATATATAGAAAAAATTAGCCAAGCATGGTGGCACATGCCTGCAGTCCCAGCTACTCGGGAGGCTGAGGGAGGAGGCTCGCTTGAGCCCAGGAATTTGAGGTTGCTGTGAGCTAGGCTGATGCCACAGCACTCTAGCCTGGGCAACAGAGTGACACTCTGTCTCAAAAAAAAAGACAAAAATTGGCATGATACTATATACATACATATATACAATGTACATCATTTTGTGAGAACTTTCCCATTATTAATTATGCTTTGAAAATATTCTAATAGCTATATAATATTACATCATTTGGATATATCAAAATTGATTTACCTATTCTTTTTGTTGAATATTTGAATTGTTTCTAATATTTTTCTGGTATGAATAATACTTTGATAAATGTCTCTATGCCTGAGTTAGACCATGCCTTCAGGAAAGATGACTTCAAGTATAATCACAAGAATCCCAAATAAAAACATTTTAGGACAGGCAAGATGGCTTTTGCCTGTAATCCTAGCACTCTGGGAGGCTGAGGCAGGAGGATCACTTGAGGTCAGGAGTTTGAGACCAGCCAGAGCAAGAGTGAGATCTCTTCTCTACCAAAAATAGAAAAATTAGCCAAGCGTAGTGGTGTGCACCTACAGTCCCAGCTACTCGGGAGGCTGAGGCAGGAGGATCGCTTGAGCCCAGGAGTTTGAGGTTGCTGTGAGCTACGATGATGCCACTGCACTTTACTTGGGACGACAGAGCAAGACTGTCTCAAAAAAAAAAAACCACACATTTTACTAGAAAGGGCGTGGTAATTCCTGCCAGCAGTGATAGCACCCATCTCCTCATACCCAGGCCAACAGTGAATTTTATCATTAAGATTTTTTTGCTAATAAGTTAGGCAAAAGCTGGTATCTTGCTGTTTTCATTTGCATTTCTTTATTACTGAGGTGGAATTTTTGTTCACTTTTAAAAATTTTAAATGCCTTATATCAAGTCAGAAGTCTGTTTTTCATTAGCATGATTAGACAGCCTTTTTAAAACTTTGTAAAATTTTCAATTGGCTATAAGAGAAATTATCCTATGCCATGACAGAGTCCATTTGGCTATTCTCAGACAAATTACTGCAAAAAAAGAGTAACATCTTCAAAACAGGAGTTTCATATAACTTAACCTAATTTTTTAATTTTACAATTAAAATTTACAATGAAAATGCTAAGTTAGTCAAACTGTATTAAATCCAGTAGCCAAAAACAATGTAAAATTCCTCATTTTACAGGAAGGAAAACATTTAAGTTTTTCCTTTTCAAAAATGTAAATATTTCGGCCGGGCGCGGTGGCTCATGCCTGTAATCCTAGCACTCTGAGAGGCCCAGGCAGGTGGATCGCTCAAGGTCAGGAGTTCGAGACCAGCCTGAGCAAGAGCGAGACCCGTCTCTACCAAAAATAGAAAGAAATTAATCGGACAACTAAAAATATATAGAAAAAATTAGCCGGGCATGGTGGCACATGCCTGTAG
>NW_012153396.1:4186868-4188491 GCF_000956105.1 Propithecus coquereli | reverse complement strand
GAGACCCCGTCTCTACTAAAAATAGAAAGAAATGATCTGGACAACTAAAAATATATAGAAAAAATTAGCCGGGCATGGTGGCGCATGCCTGTAATCGCAGCTACTCGGGAGACTGAGGCAGTAGGATCGCTTGAGCCCAGGAGTTTGAGGTTGCTGTGAGCTAGGCTGACGCCACGGCACTCACTCTAGCCCAGGGAAAAGAGTGAGACTCTGTCTCAAAAAAAAAAAAAAATCACCAAGATTGTAATAAGTTCAGTTTTGAGTGAAACAGTAAATATGAACTATTGAAACTGTTGTCTGAACCGATTATAGCCCTGGAAGGAGGCACAAAGCTGTAGGCAGGGAAAACTGGTTTCTCACCCGACTTCTGACTCGGACTTGCAAATAATTACATATCTGTTAAACATTAGTGATTTTGTTAAATAAATATAAACCATCCCACTGTGAGAGAGGGGATAAAACAAGCATATTGAGAGCATTTTAAACTTTTCGTTGTTAACGGCGGATCCTTCAAACAAGCCCAGACAGGGCAGGGAAGAAACATCATTCACCGAGAGTAGCGCGTCAGGTGCCTTGTGTGTGTCTCGGTCCTCTCTGGGCAGCTATAACAATACCACGGAATGGGAATTTATAAAGAACAGAAATTTGTTTCTCACAGTTCCGGAGGCTGGGAAGTCCAAGATCAAGGCACCGGCAGGTTAGGTGTCCAGTGAGCGGGGCCTGGTCTCTGCCTCCTCTGGAAGAGAGGAAGGCAGAAGGCAGAGCCAAAACCATGAAGCCTCACTTTCATGTAGGAGGAGCCCTCGTGCCCTCATCACCTTTTAAAGGCCTCACCTGTTAATACCACCACATTGGCCATTAAGTTTCGACACCTGAACTTTGGAGGGGCTGCATTCAAACCATAGCAACATATAGCATTTCATTTAATCCTAACAAGAACCCTATGAGGTGTTTTAAACATATAAAATCTCATTTAATCCTAGCAAGACTCCTATGAGGTTCCGAGGAACAGAAAGGTGAAATGAAACTTACCAAGGCCCAAAGCTGCAAGCAGTGGAGCCGAAGTTTATGTTTTTCCTACTGTATGGCAGCACCTCCTAGGCTGAGTCGTTAACTAGCTCTGGCAATTGATTAATTACAGGACACCTGACACCAAGACTACTTTTGATTTCTACATTCAGAGTATCTAAATGGCCCAATTAACTGCATATTTCTACAAGTAATTTTTAACATTACTTTATGCATAAAATTACATTTCATTACAGGTGGTAGACTGCAAATTCCTTGAGAGTTGGCTCAATAGATATGTGTAGAATACTTTTTAAAACCCATTAAGCCACTCTGACGTCCACCACTTGCCTAAAGGATTGGTCTACAACATTTGCCTCTTTCATTCATTTCTCCTAAAGTAAAATAAAGCGTATAAACGAGGTCCCATTTGTTAATTTCTAAAAGAGAACTCAAAAAATATGATTCCATGACCAGAAATAATTGCTCCTCTGAATTTCCACACCCTTTGTGCCTGTCCCTTTGAAGCTGAATAAATGTTTAAATGAAGAAAGTTATTTCTCTTTTTTCCCCTACACTTCTACCAGATAGATGCTTAGAATCAATGTGGTTCAT
>NW_012153396.1:4182836-4183755 GCF_000956105.1 Propithecus coquereli | reverse complement strand
TTAATTTTAAGAATAAAAAGTAGATGATATGGTTTGTATTGCTGTTAAATTCCTTGAGTGTGATGACAATACACTTATTTAGGAGAACATCCTTATACTTAAGAGATACATGCTGAAATATTTAGGAGTCAAGTATCACTATGTCTGTGACCTACTTTCAAATGGCCAAATGGTCCAGGAAAAAAAGATACACAAATATATGTATACACACACACACACACACACACACACCTGTACATATGGAAAAAGAGACAAATGTGATAAAATATTAACAATTGGTGAATCTAGGTGAAAGGTATACAGGAATTCACTGTACTATTTAAACTTTTCTGAGCTGGAATTTTTTTCAAAATATACAAAGTTGCAGGGGAGAAGGATGAGTAAGAATTAGGCAGAGAAAAGCAAAGGATTCTTCCAAACAGGTACCATGAGGGTTACAGAAATAGCAATTTAAAGACTGAAGAGAATTAAGAAATAAGAGGTTTTAATTGTAGGATATAAGCATAAGGGGCATAAGAGTTTCAGAAATCAGCAGAGATTTCAGGAAAAAATGGAACTTTAACTAGGTATTAAAGGCTGAGCAGAGTTTTAGTCAGAACTAAGTACGCTTTAGGACAGGAATGTCAGCAGAGGTGTGTTAACCACAGACAGTGTGTGTATATATACATACACATATAACATATATACATACATTCATATGCATATACATATATAATATGCAGTTATGAGATTTGCTATTTTAGACAGAAGATAAAAATAGGGGATAGAGCCAGAGTGTGAAGAGCTTTGCAAACTCTAGAAGGATCTGAATTCTATACAATAGTAGGTAATGGGAACTCTTGAAGGTTTTCTCTATTTTTCTCCTAAATAATACAAGTAATGTCTGTTTAATTTAGGAAGTACAGAAGAGTATTATAAA
>NW_012153396.1:4180202-4182786 GCF_000956105.1 Propithecus coquereli | reverse complement strand
AAAAAAAAAAAAAAAAAGAAAATTACAAGAGATGAATGTTTTTACCTGTATATCTTCAGTGTTTTTTTCTTCTTCACTTTTTAAGTATTTCCAAATATTTTTAAAATCTCAGCCAAATCATCACCAGGAAAAACACTGGAAGACTAATACATTTTTCTAAAACATAGAAACAAAGGCATTCCAAACCAAAAGCTTTTGCCTGCCTGAACTTATTCACAGCTTTAGAACACTGTGAAACATGGCTATTAAACACAAAACTGAACCCTTTATAGGGTTATTTTAAAACCCGGGGAACTATAAAAGGATTATAACACCTATGAAGCAGTAAGAAAATGATTAAAATGTATGCCAGCAAAGGGATTACAAAACATATGACTGGAGGATTTATGGCAGTAAGGTTAGTAACAACTGTAAACTAGTTCAGAGTAAGCCAGCAATAGAAGGGGGAAAAAATCAGTTCCTGAACGGTTCACACTTCCTATCTCACCAACACTTACGCGAGCAAAAAGTCCTGGCATTTGATGAAGAGCTACTCAAAATATAGCAGGAATTGCATTTTAAAGGGAAAAAAAGGATACTAATATATGAAGCATGGCATGTGTTTTGTTCTTTCTCAGAACACAATATTGCTTTCTCCAAGTTTGTACCTTAGATTAACATGTTGCAGGGTTTTCTCTTCCTCTGGAGAGTAAACAGCTGGAAACTAAGCACCATGTCACAGTCCTCAGCCTTTCTCAGTGGTGCTTACAGTCCTACCCTGGCTGTACATCAAGAGTTAAGTAACTCTTGCAGGATACGGAAAACACCGAAAGTTCAGAACTGAAGCAGTAATGCCCCGTGGGTGTTCAATTATTAATGTACTTCCCCTAAAGCTTACTCCATTTAACCCAGGAGACAAGAAATTGGTTTTAGACGAGTTGCAGAAGCTGGGGAGAATGGACCTTAAAAAATGATGCTTTAGTTAGAACAATAGCTACCACAAATGCTTTAAAAAGTCCTCTATGGTAGAAATTGCCCCTAGGAGAGACTTTTCTATCAATATAGATGCTCAATTGGTATCACTAAATGCTTTTAGGTAACCCTAAAAGCAAAACGGAAAAGACGCAGGACAACAATCAATATGTACAAAGAACGATCAGTATGTACATTCTAAGTAGGGCGAAGAATCCTAAGAGCCAGTCAAGTCAACAGCCCGCGACTCTACCAAACACAACTTTCCTGACTCCATGCCTTTCTCAGTATTGTTCCCCCAGCTGAACTGTTTTGACCCTCATCTCAGCCTTTGGCCTCATTCAAGACTGCCCCAAGAATACCTTCCATCCTCTCATTGCTAAAGCGCTTTGTGATATTCCCTGTAGCACCAATTAATTCATTCTGTCTGTTATATAGCCACAGTCAGGACTTTACCCCTGTGTTCCTCCAGGACCTACACAACATGGAAAAGAGCTTTCCATTTCCTACACTGCCTTGCACGTTATATCAAATATTTATGGACTTTGTCAGAACTGGAGAGACTTGGAGGTCTGAGTCTCAACCCTGCCTTTATGGTAAAGCAATCAAAGACCACAGAGCTGAAATGGCTTCACTGACAAAGCAAACATTGACTGAGCACCTCCAAGAGGCATACCCACAGTGAACTGAACAAAATTCCTGACCTCAATGAGCTCACGATCCAGTAGAGTATAATTATAAATAACGATTACCCAAAGGGGGGAAAAAGGATCCACAGTATGATACATAAGGTACGAACAGGGTCGTGTCACATTAATAACACAGAAGAGGGCACCCAACTTAGCCTGAAGGTAGGTGAAGGCCTCCTCTGCAGAACTCAACTCAGCTCATGGAATGGTTAGAAAAAAAGAGAAAGGAAGGAAGAACATAATGAGCGAAAGCAACACATGAGAAGGCAGAGAGATGAGAGAGCCTGGAGCTCCCCTTCAGTATGGGTGGAGCATGGGGGGTTTGGGGGGTGGGGAGGACAGGGGAAGAGGCTGATTTGCCTCTTTTGAATAAATGAATAAAGGAATGCACGCGATAGAAAAAATAATATATGCTTTCTTTGTACTAGCAAGAAAGTTATACTCTATTTGAGGTTAACACCATATTGTTTTGTATTATTGGTTAGGGGCCAATAAGAGGCAGCTGGAAATAGAACCGGATTAGGAATCAGGAAACCCAGTTTCTAGTCCCAACTTTGTCACTAACTACACAATTGCTCTTGGGCAAAACACTTACACTCACCTGGAAAATAAGATGCTTGAACTAGATTTACCACTTTCTCTTCTTATTTAAACATCTATTTTGATGCTAAAATGGAAGAAGGAACAGATTACTATGGACAAGGACAGACAAGGCACATTTTCAGAGTGATAACTTTTTAAAAGGAGGAGTGAGACCAGGTGCAGTGGCTCACATCTATAGTCCTAGCACTCTGGGAAGCCAAGGCGGGAGAATCGCTTGAGGCCAAGAGTTCAAGACCAGCCTAGGTTGGCTGGGTGTGGTGGCTCACACCTGTAATCCTAGCACTCTGGGAGGCCAAGGCGGGAGGATTGCTCAAGGTCAGGAGTTTGATACCAGCCTGAGC
>NW_012153396.1:4178046-4180152 GCF_000956105.1 Propithecus coquereli | reverse complement strand
GTGCTTCTACCAGAAGGCATGGAATGCTACGTTGCCCCCAACACTGAGCTTCTTCAGGAAAATAAGCACCAATGTTTCCCAGCACTGCTCTAATGGATTCCAACAGGCTTATGTGAATGGGTACCATTTAACACTAAAAAAAGTATATTAAAATCAGTTTCTAAAAAGTTCAGACAAATAATCACAGAACATATAGCAAAATAAAGGTAGATTCAGTTTCGCGAGTTCTTATCAAAAGCACGTAGATATATTCAAAGCCCACAGGATGAGTTGAGCTAAAAAGAAACAATTTCCCATTGCTCCCAGGAGAAACTAATATTATAGACATGGGGAAAAAATCAAGAGTACAACTTACCTAAAGAAAGAGATGTGTTCTATTATAGTTTCTGTAAAACAAATTACTGACAAGTGACTTTTATCTTGCAACTCTTAGTTTATAATCACTCTACTGGGAAAAAAAAAAAAAAGTATCCCCTTAAAATTATAGCCAGTTTTCCCAAATCACTTTCCAAGAAAAATAATAACTTTCTGACAAATATCAATACCATACTAAATAACTACATGGTGTTAGCTCAAAAGAAATGTGTACAGTTGAAAAACATGGAAAGACTCTATTTCTCATATTATTTCCACAAGGGAATGATTAAGGCAATTTAGCTAAGTTCTTTATCAACCTGAAACTTTAACCCTAATAACTTATAAACTTTTAATTTTTACCTTAGAAGTCTTTTTCCCCTATCAAATTAATCAACTGACTACTTTCTAGACATTTTTGCCTGACAACACCTATTCTCTCTTCTTGTTCAGGAAATATTACCACATAATGATGGAAATGACCAATATCTAGCTGTGACTAACTCTCAGCCCAAAGTCCTCTGGGCTCCCATAGCATCCTGCATGTATCTCCATGACAGGAGTTGTCGCACAATGCCAGGAACGTAGCATGGGCTCAATGAATCAGTATTATTAAGCAGATTGGTAAACTGTGACTTTATCGATAGGCCTATTTTCAACCAAATAGTTGGGAGGGAGTGTGCTCCCTCATCAGAAGGTAGCAGTGACTTAAATGATACATAGCGAACCTGACAAAGCAATGCTTGTTGTCAAGTATGTCAGTTGTCTAAACTTAGCTTGGATGCACAAGACCTTGACACTGTAGCTGGTGTGTCGTCAGCCAGAGAATACCTGAGTTCTCCAAACTGAAGGTTCTGCTTCTGAAACGGCAGAGTGCCATAAAAGAAAAGGCACTGGGTGTGAGGCCAAGCACCTAGCTTTAAGTCCCAGTCTACTTCTGCCTCATGATTGCATGATCTTTGACTCCTTGGGCCTCAATTTCAGAGATAATATCCATACTTTGCTTCTCTCGGTATCAGTGAAAGGGGGTCACATAAAGCCTTGTTCTTTTCAGCATTTTCCGAATCAATCCCCTCTCCCCATTCCAACCACCATGTCCTCCAGCCCAGCTGTCAGCATCTCTCACCAAGCTTCTGCAAAGGCCTCCAAATGCTGGTTTCTCCACATCCTTTCTCACTCCTCACTCAAAGATTTTCCACACAGAAAAGTAACCTTTTCAAAATGCAACTCTAATCATGTCATGCTCACACGCCCCCAATACTTCAAAGGGACATTGTTGCTCTTAGAAGCAACACTAGAACTCTTAGCATGGCCCATAACCACTCGCCTGCTAGAGTCCTTGCTTCCTTCTCCAGTGGCATTTTGTACCACCCACAGCCTACCCCCCAGCATACACACACAAATTCTCTGTGTTCCAGCCACAATAACTGTCTTTCAGTTCCCTGAATGTACAATGTTACCTCCCACCTTATCATATCTCCCTGTAGTGGTCTCTTTTCCACACCCAAATTTCCCCTAATTGACTTCTACATATCCGTCAGATCTCAAGTCACCCAAAAGCCACTTCCTTCCCTCACCTCCCACCAGCCAATATTCTCAGGGCACACCCCACGCGGGCGAGTTTATTTGTGTGGTTATTTGCTTCATGTCTATCTATCTCCTCACCAAACTGGAAGCTCCATGAGGACAGCAACAGTCTTATTCACCAATAAAATACGATATATGTTTCAAAAAAGACATGATCTTTTGAAA
>NW_012153396.1:4165570-4166795 GCF_000956105.1 Propithecus coquereli | reverse complement strand
ATCTGTGTTTTAACCTTTACACATATTT
Organism: Propithecus coquereli; assembly: GCF_000956105.1. Classification (NCBI taxonomy): domain Eukaryota; kingdom Metazoa; phylum Chordata; class Mammalia; order Primates; family Indriidae; genus Propithecus; species Propithecus coquereli. The sequence continues at coordinate 4,166,767 of NW_012153396.1, read as the reverse complement.
CTATTAGTTCCTGAGATCAGACTTCTAGAAGTGGAGCCACTAGGTAAAAAGATATACAAAAAGTGTCAGCTTGTCAAACACCGCCAAATTACCTTCTAGGAAGATTATACCAATTAACACTACCATCAGTATTATAAAAGAGTACTGTCTCACACTACACCCTCAGTAATATTCGATTCAATCATTCAACAATATCTACTGAGCAGCTATGTGCTAAGCCCTGCTGTAGGCCCTGGGAACACAACAGTAAACAAGACAGACCAAGTCGCTGCCCTCATGGAGATTATTACATTCTGGTAGGAGAAGCAGACCAAAAAATAAAAATAAATAAATAAAGTGTGGGCATGGTGGCTCATGCCTGTAACCCCAGCACTTTGGGAGGCCTAGGTGGGAGGATCACTTGAGGCCAGGAGTTCAAGACCAGCCTGGCAACACAGCAAGACCCCGTCTCTACACAAAAATTGTTTTATAAATTAGCCAGGCATGGTGGTGCACACCTGTAGTCTTACCTATTCAGGAGGCTGAGGTGGGAGGATTGCTACAGCCCGGGCATTGGAGGCTGCAGTGAGCTATGATTGCACCACTGCACTCCCACCCGGGTGACTGGGTGACAGAGCCAGATCCTGTAAGAAAGAAAGAAAGAAAGAAAGGAAGGAAGGAAGGAAAGAAGGAAGGAAAGAAGGAAAGAAGGAAGGAAAGAAGGAAAGAAGGAAGGAAAGAAGGAAGGAAGGAAAGAAGGAAGGAAGGAAGGAAGGAAGGAAAGAAGGAAGGAAGGAAAGAAGGAAGGAAAGAAGGAAGGAAGAGAAAGAAGAAGGAAGGAAGAAAAAAGGATTAATACGATATAACAGAGGTCTAAGAAGGAAAAAGATAAAGGAAGGGCAGATAAGTGCTACAGGGAAGGGGATGGAATTTTAAGGACTGCCATGGACAGCCTCACTGCCTTGGTGGTATCTGAGTAAAGATCTGAAGGAAGGAAGGGGCAAGCTGCAAAACTATCTAGAGAAAGGGCATGACAGGGAGAGGGAACAGCAACTACAAAGGCCCTGAGGCAGAAGCGCACCTAAAGTACCTGCAGTGTTCAAGAAACAGCCAGAAGGTCAGTGCCTGAAGCAAAGCGAGTCAGGAGAAAGAAGCAGGAGATGCAGTGGGAAGGGGCCACATCTCATGGGGCTTGACAGTTGTACATTGTCATTTTTT
>NW_012153396.1:4162055-4163160 GCF_000956105.1 Propithecus coquereli | reverse complement strand
CAAAGAGTTTTACTCTGTCTTTGCTGGTTACCTGGAACCCAAACACTCAAGGATCGCACCCATGATGGCAATATGCAATGCAGACGGACTAAAAGTCAGGGTTTTTCCTTGGATCAGTAATGAAGTCTAGAGAGATGAAATTATTCCTGCCAAACTTTAAATCAAGGAGGTTACTAAAGGAAACGAGTCTTGAAAGAGATAAGAGAGCATGTTGTCTTGTTCTAGCTGTTTTTAGTTTTAATTTTACCTCTTAAAACCTGCTCAAATATTTCCATCTCTTGGCATGAGTCTCAAAAGCCCAAATGCCATTCTGCAAAGGCTCCAAGTTGAGTCAGCACATTGTTTTTCTGATTGCAGATGGGCAAATGGAAAAACTGAGGCTTTGCACGCTCCCATAAAGATCAGGTGATGCCCTCAGTCTGTCTTTGCTAGCAAGGGAAAACATTCTCCCTCTCAGATTACCAGCCCCCCACCCCCATGGGGCGTGCGCACGTGTGTGTGTGTGTGTGTGTGTGTGTGTGTGTGTGTGTGTGTACACACAAACAAATCAGAGAATTTCATTCTGTCTCTTCTGGTTACCTGGAACCCCAAAACCTCAAGGATCGTACTGATAATGGCAATATGAAATACAGATGACAGAAAGTCAGGGTTTTTTCTAGTCTCTGCAAAGTAATCCACAGAAAACCCTTGATAAAATGATTCGGAAAAGAAAGCTACAAAACTATTTAAATATTAGCCAAACAGTCTTTTCTGTGCTCATCTCCTAGCCCAAATCCCCAGACTGACACAAAGCCACTCTACAGAGTAGATAGAAACAGATTAACTTTTACACTTCCAAGCTCCAGCCAACCATATTTTTTGTCTTGATCGACATTTCCTACAGCCTATTTCTTCTTTTCCTATACCTAATTTGGAATAGAAAATCTACCCTTTCCTATCAAATTTCCTGAAGAATGACAGTGTCAGTAACCAATTGTGTGTACTTGATTCTCTATATATGAAAGTGGCCAGTAAAAATGCCTAAATTTTTTAAAGAAAAAAAAATCTACTACAATCAAATGAAACAAATAAACATAAGATAACCCCCAACAAACTCAGGATTTTA
>NW_012153396.1:4159063-4162005 GCF_000956105.1 Propithecus coquereli | reverse complement strand
ACATTGTCATTTTTTCTATCCTGGCTACTTTGATAAGTAAAAAGATAATATTTTATTATTTTAGTTATAGGAGGTTTTTGACAAACTGGTAAGATGAAAGTTATGTTTAAGGATGATCACCCTGACAGAGGTACGCTTGATGAACCAGACAAGATAAGGGAAGCCACCTTGGAAGTTTTACAATAAGCAAGATAGATTGGTTGATTCATTCATTCATTCATTCATTCAAAATGGATTTATGGAGCACCTAACACACAGTAGGCCCAAATAAGAGGAGCTAAGGGCTGGGACAGTAGCAGTGGGAATGCAGAGAAACCAAAAAGTATAAAAGTATTTTCAAAAAAGATCAATTAAACTTGGTAACAAGATACAGGGGGGAAAGAATATAAATTCTACAAGTTACTGGAGAGCAGAGTATGTATCTAATTCATCCTTGCATCCCCCACAGTACTCTATCATGATGCTCAATAAATGCTTATGGACTAAAGGATGAGTCAAAGAAGGTTTTCTCAAGATGGAAAAAGACCAGGGAAGGGAGAGATAAGGACAAAATCTCGGGAAATGCTCAATTAGAAATGGAAGGAAAAATCAGGAATCTAAAAAGAGAAAGGAAGGAGTCAGAAACAAGAGGAGAATCAAGACTGTGCTACAGCAAGCTGCAGGAGCCAAGTGGAGAGAAGAGTGGGCCGCATCTTCTGCTAAAAGCACCAAAGGAGCCAACAAAGCTAGGAAGGTGGCAGTAAAGGAAGTCACTGGTTGTGACAGGCTGAAGCCAGATTGTACAGGATAAAAGATGTAGCCAAGGGCAAGGAAAAGGAAGTAACTAGCTATGCTTGAAGAACAGCTGCTTCTCTTTTTCTCGCAGTAAAAAGAGAAAGGAAAAATAGAATAGTAAGGATCCCCTAAGACATCGACCTCTGCTAGAAATGTCTACTTAGCCCCTGATGGTGCGCAGTAAGGAAATATTTACAACATTCAACCTGGCTGGGATCCTCAGACAACCAGGTGGTTTGAATGAACGCAGGAAAGATCCTATCTGTACCACACATGAAAAAAGCAGCAAATTTTCACATTTGCTACTAGCATAGGGTTTGTTACATGGCCTGAGAGGTCACAGAGAAAGTAATAACTGCTGATTTTTTGGATATTTAGCTAATGTGAGCTAAACCAGCTTAAATCAATTAAGGTGCCTTTTCTGCTTGTTTTAGTCTCTGTGATTCCTAGTAGAGGCTCTCCTCAAATATCCAGAGATGTCTGGTTGTCCATTCACATTTCAGAGGGAGGCACTAAATGCTGGCTGCAGGCTCTATGTCACTGATGAGCTTCGCTGTAGAGTAATCAGGTCAAAACTGTGATGTGTTTTTAATATCAAGGAACTGAATAAATTTGTCTAATATGCATGTGACTCTTTAAGAGCAATGCTGTTTGTAAGTAAAGCAAATATCAATTTCTCTTCCGAAAATGCTTAGTTTCCTTGGGAAGTTAGCTAAGGAATAGAGGCAAAATCCTTCATCATTATTGTATGGCATTTTAACATAGACTTTAGTAAAGACAGCTAAATGACAGGTAATTCAGCCTAGAAATAGTTAAATACAAAGTTTCTGTATGCATCCAGGAAAAGAAAGAAAAAAATCACATCTTTTCATCTGTCCAAAAATATGTATAATTTTATAGGAGTATAATCAAACCAAATATCTGATCTTTATCAAAATTAAAAGGTCTTTTTTTTTTTTTTGAGACAGAGTCTCAATCTTTTGCCCAGGCTAGAGTGCCGTGGAGTCAGCCTACCTCACAGCAACCTCAAACTCCTGGGCTCAAGCGATCCTTCTGCCTCAGCCTCCCGAGTAGCTGGGACTACAGGCATGCGCCACCGTGCCCGGCTAATTTTTTCTATATATTTTTAGTTGTCCGATTAATTTCTTTCTAATTTTAGTAGAGACGGGGTCTCGCTCTTGCTCAGGCTGGTTTCGAACTCCTGAGCTCAAACAATCCGCCCGCCTCGGCCTCCCAGAGAGCTAGGATTACAGGCATGAGCCACCGCGCCTGGCCTGTTTTTGGGTTTTTTAAGAGACAGGGTGTTGCTGTGTCGCCCAGGCCAGAGTCCAGTGGCTATCAGAGGCGCAATCTTAGTGTACTACAGCCTCAAATTCCTGGACACAGTAATCCTTCCACCTCAGCCTACCAAGCAGCTGGGACTACAAGTGGGTGCCACCATGCCCAACAGTGAAGTTTTTAAAACATAGTTGAGACCATGTTGTTCTTTTCACTTAATCATTTCTCCATGTTATTAAACACTTTATAAATGTAACTCTAAATAGTTACATCTTATCTATATACCCAGATTTGTTTAACTATTCCTCAATGGTGGACTTTTAGACTGCTTATAATTTTTTGTTATTTTAAAAAATATTTAGTGGCTCAAAAAATTAAGAATAAAATTACCATACTATCCAGCAATTCCACTTCTGGGTACCCAAAAGAATTGAAAGCAGTGAGTCAAACAGATATTTGTACACCCATATTCCTAGTAATAGCACGGCTCACAATAGCCAAAAGGTGGAAGCAACCCAAGTGTCCATCAACAGATGGATGGATAAACAAAATGTGGTACATACATATAATGGAATATTATTCAGCCTTAAAAAGGAAAGAAATTCTGATAGGTTACAACATGGATGAAACTTGAGGACATTTTGCAAAATAAAATAAGTCACAAAAGACAACTACTGTATGATTCCATTCATAAGAGATACCTCGAGTAGTCAAAATCATAGAGAAGAAAGTAGAATGATGATTGCCAGGGGCTGGGGAGAAAGGGGATGGGAGTTAGAGTTTAATGGGTATAGAGTTTCAGTTTTGCAAGAAGAAAAGAGTTCTGAAATGATGGCCCAACAACAATGTGAATGTATTTAACACTACTGAATTGTATACTTAAAATGGTT
>NW_012153396.1:4131030-4155562 GCF_000956105.1 Propithecus coquereli | reverse complement strand
TCTCGCTCTTGCTCAGGCTGGTCTCGATCTCCTGAGCTCAAACAATCCGCCTGCCTCGGCCTCCCAGAGAGCTAGGATTACAGGCGTGAGCCACCGCGCCCAGCCTAAAAGGTCTTTTTATTTTAGCAAAATGTGTAAGATAAAAAACTACTGACTGAGCTTCAAGCATGAGGGTTCCAGAACAGGTATTTTATTCTTTTGTCTCCTGTTGATAATCTTGACGAAGATTTATAGTGATGATTTCTTCAGATAAAAGGAAGCACTAGTTTCCAGAATCTCAGTGTCCCCAAAAAAGAGGTATCTTGGGATTACAGCTTTATGCTGAAAGGACAAATCAAGTTGGAACTCAACCACTTCACCAACCCTTTGTTTAATCAGGGCTGTCACGTAAGTGCAGCATCATAGGCAGACTACATGCATATCTAAAAAAAACTAGATTTTGTCACCTAATAACATGTTCTAAAAACAAATGCAACCCCAAAACCTAAGTTCCTTTATTTCACACACAAAATTAATTTCACTAAACTGTTGCGCACACGCGCGCGCGCGCACACACGCATACACGCACACAACCTCATGGGCTTTAAAATATTGTTCATCTTTCATCCCAAACAGTAAGGATTCCAGTGAGGAGGGAAAAAATGGCACAGATGACAGTATGGCTGCATCATGGACAAAACATCCCATATCTCCCAAGATAAAAAGAGTGACTTTTACCTAAATACACTGAATTTCAATTAAATTCCTAAATTAGTGATTTGAGTTGCAAAGTTTACACTTTAATAACATTTTAATGGATTTATTTCCCCCAAACATTACAAAATACAAGTTGAAAAAAAAACTTGGAGCAACACATAAAAACATACTTCCTTCCCCAAAACCCACCATCAAGAGATAGTCATTGTTAGTTAACATTTTAGTAAATGTTCTTCTACTTGTTACAGGTAAATGTATATATACACAAACAAGCAAATAAACATTTTAAAGAATAAACCTAAGCAAAAGATGGTCCATACAATATGATTATAAGAGTATTATACCTAATTGACTTGCTTCTAGCAGAATCTCACCCCTCCCAATTTTCCCACCCCCACTGCAACCGAAAAAAAAAAAAAGAGCACGAAGACCAAAGAGTTTTACTCTGTCTTTGCTGGTTACCTGGAACCCAAACACTCAAGGATCGCACCCATGATGGCAATATGCAATGCAGACGGACTAAAAGTCAGGGTTTTTCCTTGGATCAGTAATGAAGTCTAGAGAGATGAAATTATTCCTGCCAAACTTTAAATCAAGGAGGTTACTAAAGGAAACGAGTCTTGAAAGAGATAAGAGAGCATGTTGTCTTGTTCTAGCTGTTTTTAGTTTTAATTTTACCTCTTAAAACCTGCTCAAATATTTCCATCTCTTGGCATGAGTCTCAAAAGCCCAAATGCCATTCTGCAAAGGCTCCAAGTTGAGTCAGCACATTGTTTTTCTGATTGCAGATGGGCAAATGGAAAAACTGAGGCTTTGCACGCTCCCATAAAGATCAGGTGATGCCCTCAGTCTGTCTTTGCTAGCAAGGGAAAACATTCTCCCTCTCAGATTACCAGCCCCCCACCCCCATGGGGCGTGCGCACGTGTGTGTGTGTGTGTGTGTGTGTGTGTGTGTGTGTGTGTATACACACAAACAAATCAGAGAATTTCATTCTGTCTCTTCTGGTTACCTGGAACCCCAAAACCTCAAGGATCGTACTGATAATGGCAATATGAAATACAGATGACAGAAAGTCAGGGTTTTTTCTAGTCTCTGCAAAGTAATCCACAGAAAACCCTTGATAAAATGATTCGGAAAAGAAAGCTACAAAACTATTTAAATATTAGCCAAACAGTCTTTTCTGTGCTCATCTCCTAGCCCAAATCCCCAGACTGACACAAAGCCACTCTACAGAGTAGATAGAAACAGATTAACTTTTACACTTCCAAGCTCCAGCCAACCATATTTTTTGTCTTGATCGACATTTCCTACAGCCTATTTCTTCTTTTCCTATACCTAATTTGGAATAGAAAATCTACCCTTTCCTATCAAATTTCCTGAAGAATGACAGTGTCAGTAACCAATTGTGTGTACTTGATTCTCTATATATGAAAGTGGCCAGTAAAAATGCCTAAATTTTTTAAAGAAAAAAAAATCTACTACAATCAAATGAAACAAATAAACATAAGATAACCCCCAACAAACTCAGGATTTTACAAGTATTTTTCTATTTTAAGAACTACTTGTTACCTAACAAACAAGTTCAGCAAGGTTGCAGGATACAAAAATCAATAAATCCCTTGTATTTCTATATACTAGCAATGAACAATCTGAAAATGAAATAAAACAATTCCATTTATAATAGCAAAAAATAAATAAAACACTGGGCTGGGCATGGTTGCTAACACCAGTAATCCTAACACTTTGGGAGGACAAAGCAGGAGGATTGCTTAAAGCCAGAAATTCAAGCCCAGCCTGAGCAAGAGCAAGACCCTATCTCTACAAAAAATAAAAAAATTTGCTAGGCACACATGCCACTGTAGTCCCACCTACTCGGGAGACTGAGGCAGGAGGATCCCTTGAGCTCAGGAGTTTGAGGTTGCTGTGAGCTATGATGACGCCACTGCACTCAGCCTAGGCAACAGAGTGAGACACTGTCTCAAAAACAAAACAAAACGAAACAAAAAACTAAACAAATAAAATATTTAGGAATAAATTTAACAAAAAGACCACAAGTACACTGAAAACTGTAAAATGTTGTTGAAGGAAATTAAAGAAGACCTAAATAAATGGGAAGACATCTCTGTTCATGGATGGAAGATGTAATATTGTTAACATTGCAATACTCCTCAAATTGATCCACAGATGCAATGCCACTTTGAAAATTCCAACTTCCTTTCTTTACAGAAATGGGCAAGTTGATCCATGAAAAGATCCTGACAGCCAAAACAATCTTGAAAAAAAACACAAGTTGGAAGATTCCAGCTTCCTAATTTCAAAACTTATCACAAAGCTACAAGAATCAAAATAGTATGGTACTGGCATAAGACTATAGATCAGTGTAACAGAATTTAAGGTCCAGAAATAAACCCTCACATTTATGGCCAAATGATTTTTGAAAAAGATGTCAAGACAATTCAATGGAGAAAAAAAAACATAGTCTTTTCAACAAATGGTGCTGGGACAACTGAATTTCCACAGGCAAAAGAATGAAGTTAGAGCGCTACCTCACACCATATACAAGAATTAATTCAAAATGGATTAATGGCCCTAATGTAAGAGCTAAAACTATAAAACTATTAGAATAAAATATACGCATAAACCTCTGTTGTCTTGGATTAGGCAATGGTTTCTTAGATATGACACCAAAAGCATAAGCAACAAAAGAAAAAAATGATATACTGGACATCATCAAAATTAAAAGCTCTTTTGCTTCAAAGGTCACAACCAAGAAAGTAAAAAGACAACTCAGGCTGGGAGAAAATATTTACAAATCATACATCTGATAAGTGATTAGCACCCAGAATATAAAAAGAAGCCTCAAAATTCAACAATAAGAAGACAAATAACTGAATTTAAAAATGGGCAAAGGAACTGGATAGACGTTTCTCCAAAGATCTAAAAATGGCCAACGAGCACACGAAGAGATGTTCAACATCATTAGCCATTAAGGAAATGCACACCAAAACCACAATGATACCACTTCACACTCACTAGGATGGCTATAATTTTAGATAAAGGGGGAGGGTGGCAATAACAAGTGTTGGTGAGGATGTGGAGAAACTGGAACCCTCATACATTGTTGGTGGGAATGTAAAATGGTACAACCACTTTGGAAAACAGTCTGGCAGTTTCTCGAAAAGTTAAAATAGGGTTACCATATGACTGAGCAATTCAACTTCTATGCATATACCCAAGAGAACTGAAAACACACATCCGCGCAACAACTTGTGCACCAATGTTCATAGCAGCATTATCATCATAGCCAATAAGTAGAAACAGCCTAAATATCCATCAACTGATGAATGGATAAACAAAATGTGGTATATCCATACAACGGAATACTTGGCCATAAAAAGGAATGAAATACTGATACACACTACAACATGGATGAATCCAGAAAATAGATACTGCTTTTTTCTTTTTTAGAGATGGGGTCTCTCTCTGTCACCCAGGCAAGAGTGCAATGGCATGATGATAGCTTACTACAGCCTCTGACTCCTGGGCTCAAGCAATCCTCCCACCTCAGCCTCCCAAGTAGCTGGGATTACAGGCATGCGCCAAGAAGCCAGTCACCAGAGGCCATGTTTCATTTACCCGAAATATCCAGAGTAGGCTAATCCACAGAGATAGAAAGTAAATTAGTGGTTGCCAGGGATTGTGGGGAACACGGAATGGGAATAGAATGCCAATAGGTATGGAGTTTCTTTTAGGAGTGATGGAAATGTTCTAGAAGTAGACAGTAGTAATGGCTACATAACCTTGTGAATACACTAAAAACCACTAAATCATGTCCTTTGGAAGGGTGAATTACACCTCAATTTTTAAAATTTAAAAAAAAAAATTTGTTTCAGCAGTAAAATGTTCCTAAGAAGAAATGGAATATTACGAGTTCCTTAACATGAGCAAAGGTTAGTTTTCCTAAGAGCAGGACTCATAATGTTCTTAGCAGATCTGAATTTTTCCCACGTATATCATGTACAAAGTTAACAAAGCATTTGCAAAGAAAGGCTATGATCACCCCTCCCTAACTCATCAACCATTTTCACTTTTCCACATTCCCTTCCAGTTTATACACATGTATATTCGTACATGTATATAATCTATGCAAATAATCAGCGTAAATTTTCCCATATTGCTACATGACCTTCAAAATTATCATTAAATGGTTGCAATTAGTTGACATTTACCATTTTCCTAACTCTTTCCTCTCCATACCTGCCTTAAAGTGTTAGATATTTATTTCCAATTTTTCACTGCTTATAGGTAATATTGCAACAAATTTGCAATATGAAAAGCTAATATGGCTCTTTTCTTCTCTTGAATCACTGAATTAAGATTTCCAGGGAAAAAATTACTAAACCAAAAGGTAGGACATTTTTATGACTCCTGGTTGCCTTCCAAAAGTATTACAAATTTATACTGCTATAAGCAACACAAACCTGCTATATTTAGACATTATCATATTTTATGCTTTTGACGTAATCAATGTTAAAAGATTTTATCAGAGTAATTTGAGATCTTCCTTTAATCTTAAAACCTTGGTTACCTAAGGGCTTCCAAAATCCATGAGCACTTGCTCTGTTTCTTTTAAAAATTGTTGTCTTTTTCAGTCACCTGTGGTTAAAAAGAATGAAGAATTATTTTAAATTCAGTATTCTTACTCTAAGGAAAATAGAACATGTAATATATCCTTCTGTTTTCCTTAAAATATACATATGCATGTAGCCATCTTATCAAGTAACAGCAACTGCTAGAAAAACAACAGAGCCTACAATTCAAACACAATAAAAAGGAAAAGAAAAAAACCTACAATAATTATCCACTTTTAAAATTTCAACATCTATAACAACTATCAATATAAGCACACATGTCCAAGGTGTCTCTATTGACTACCAATCTCTAGTCTAGAAAAAGATCAAGAACAACTGCCATGATTTGAATGTGCCCCCTCCAAAATTCATGTTGGAACTTAATCCCCATTGTGGTGGTATTAAGAGGTGGGGCCTTTGGGGAAGTGATTAAGTCATAAGGGTAGAGCCCTCACAATGGGATTAGTGCCTTGATAAAAGCACTGGAGGGAACTAGCTCAGGCCCTTTTTTGCCCTTCCACTCTCCTGCCATGTAAAGATGCAGCAAGAAGGCCCTCACCGGATACCAAATGCCAATGCCTAGATCTTGGACTTCCCAGCTTCCAGAACTGTGAGAAATAAATTTCTATTACTTATAAATTACCCAGTCTGTGGTATTTCATGATAGCAACATGGATAAACTAACACAACAACCAAAAGTCTATAGAAAGAATTGTTATAATAAAAATAATGGTTAACTAAGCACTAAGTACTATTAGAAATACTTTTATATTCCATATCACATTAATTCTTATAATATAGTAAGGACCATATGAGTTAGGAAATATCCCCATTTTACCATGAAAAAAACTTAAGCTTAAAGAGGATAAGTTATGTGTCCAAAGCAGACCCAGGAAGAGTACATTGTTCTTAACCTTTGTGTTAGTAGGTAGTCTCCTCTCCACAGCATGTGAATTCAAAAAGAAACATTCCCACCTAGGTCTGACAGCAAGGGGGTTAAGTATGATGATGTGATGATCTCACCATCCTTATAGCAGTATTTATGATCAATGTAAAATAGGGAGAGGGCTTAACATCCGCACTATCCATCAACACCTAAGCCAGCCTACAAACGTATGCAGATCATCTGATCTACATGATGATCTCACTATTAGCCTCCTAGCTCCCCCTTCTAAAGTCTGTCGCCCCATTATCCCTCTGTATAGACACTCTAGAGTTGCCAATGTATATGATGTTAAAAGAAAGAATGCTTCTTATTGTCGCTCCTTTTCAGTGTTGGGATGATTTGAGGTTTCTTGTTTGAGTGTTCTAAGGAAAAAAAGATGAAATGACAAGATTAAAATAAATTGTATTCAATTCTAGTGATCCAATTTCATGTATTTAAGTTTAATAAATATTCTTTATATGTCAAGTAAATCTTAGTGAATTGTAAGTATACTACCAATGATAAACATAAATATATTAACATATAAATATATATTGTATATAATATTTATAATATATATAACATGTATTTAGAGGAAAGAGCCCCTTTGAAAAAAATATACCATTTTATATATAAGTAAACATCTAATTAGGATCCAGAGGTTTGTTCTCAAAAGTTTAAGTTGTTCAACAGCAAATAAAAAACATAAAATATGATGTTGGCTCAGTCTGTTCTGTAGGTTTTCCTAGTTAATGATATTTTAAATTGTGTTTAGTTTTGCTCATAATTAAAATTAACAAGCTCCTCACAATTGTTTGGAATGTCTCAGAATTTAAATAATACTGAGGCTCTTTGGGAGGTATGGGGAGAGGCAGGTGGTGTGTAATCCCTATAAAAACCAAGAGAAAAAGCAGAACAAGGTCCTTTCCTGTTTCATCCAGCTCATTCTAAGTCAGAGCCGGTATTCAACTATGCAACTATGGTCTCTCCTGATGTAAAGGTCTATGCTCAGACTTCAGCGATCCTCATAACACAATAACTTCCCAAAATCGGGCATGATTCTCTGTATGACTTTAGCTTACACTTTTTTAAAAAACTGGAGGGCGGGCAGGAGGGAAGGGCGCATAGGTGCATAAATGAGACACGATGCTTTGATGAACATCTCAGTGGAAACTTTACAGACTTGTACTGTGAACAGAAATGAAGAGTCAAGAAAGTTTCACCCTCACAGCCCCAAATCCAACCATTACTGTCATAGAAGAAACAACCAATAAGAAAATATACCATTAAAGGATATCCAAAACATGCTAAATCAAAAGAAATACCTTATATTTAACTACCTGAGGCTTCTAGACATCAATACCCATTCCTAAAATACACTCCTACGCTGACCATAGCAGAGTAAAAAACTCAACTAAGATAAAACACAGCATAAAATAAAATAAAATGAGCTCACACACTCGGACTTATTTTCTACTTAACAAAATGCCCGTTGAAGATTGCTTGAATACAAGACATCTACAATACTGACATCGAAATCACAAGACAAATAAAACAAAAACCCGTGTTAACCCTGATTATTTGCTTTTCCAATGATACAGCTACCTGTAAGTCTGAATAACGTGGGACCAGAAGACCAGCCTATTGGAGTGGAAAGAACTCGATCTAAAAGTCAGGTCATGGGTTCCAGTCCAGCTGATGCTTCTAACGAGGTGGGGGCCCTAAACAAGCCACTAATTTTCTCTCTTCTCTTTCTTAGGGTTTACTTTCCTCAAGAAGTTGACTAGATCAGTGTTTCCTAAACTCACCTACCCATAAGAATTACCTCAGGGTAAGGTAACTGCAAACAACATGGATTCATTCCAAGGCCCCTTCCCCAAACATTCTGGTTCACGAGGACTCTCGGTGAGGCACAGGACCTCACTCTTATTAAGTGACCCAAGTAAATCTTATCATCTGGTAAATCTGGCAAACACTGGGCTAGATAATCCTCAAGCTGCCTGCCTTCCAGCTCTGAGTCTATACTATCTGGATATTTCATAAAGATGTTCTAAAAATATGCAAAATTACAATAATTCAATGTATTATTACCGCACAAAAATAAATGTACAAGATCATAAATACAAATATATCCACTCCCTGTGACACCATTCATACCTTTAAACATCAATAAAAACATCTTCCAAGATTCTAGGCAAGTACAACACTTAATTTGGTGAGGGGGGAAAAAGTAATATTAAACTCTCAGCCTATTAATATGGAGAGACTTGTTGAATTATATAGCTCATGTTTTAAGTGGAAACTGTACAGCGCATTCTTCCCTTGGAGAATAACATTATCTGGTGATTCCACCTGTTCGTAGCTCAGAAAAAGCTAGAAAAGAGCCTAGCTAAGGTGCTAGCAGCTGCCAATAGCAAGCTCTGCAATACTGGAATGCAACTGTTACAAAGCTAAAATACAAACAATGAAACAATAACTGGTTACTAATTCTTCAAATTTGCCTCCATGTGGCCTGATGTTTTGTTAGGAAGGTTCTGTCAGGCAAATGGGAGCCTCTAGCATGCTTTCTGCACTCAAAGGTAGGAGCCTTTAATCTTGCTTTTCCTTCTCCTTCACTATTTTGCTTTAGACAGTTTTCCTAAAATTCTCATAATCCTCTAGAGAGATGTCCTGAGTTTATTCTCCTATTTAGATTTATAGGTAACAACAAAACTAACAAAAGAAAAAGAGAAAGATTGCATGGAGTACAGAGGGACAGAGTTGTAATGGATGTTCATTAGCAACCACTTATGAGATAGTTCAAAAAATGTAAATAAAAACCAAGATTAAAACACAAAACTGAGTTTGACAAACTACTGTGTGACCCTTGCAACAAAAAAAGATAAGAAACCAAGAGTGAAACGTAATCACATAATTTAGCCGTTAGAAAAATAGTTGTATGGCTGGGTGCAGTAGCTCACACCTGTAATCCTAGCACTCTGGGAGGCCAAGGTGGGAGGATTGCTTGAGCTCAGGAGTTTGAGACCACCCTGAGCAAGAGCGAGACTCTGTCTCTACTAAAGAAAATAGAAAGAAATTAGCTGAACAACTAAAAATATATAGAAGAAATTAGCCGGGCATGGTGGCGCATGCCTGTAGTCCCAGCTACTTGGGAGGCTGAGGCAGGAGGATCACTTGAGCCCAGGAGTTTGAGGTTGCTGTGAGCTAGGCTGATGCCACAGCACTCTAGCCCGGGCAACAGAGTGAGAACTTTGTCTCAAAAAAAAAAAAAAACAGTTGTAGAGTAGCCCATCAAAGTAACACTCTAGCACTGTACAATGTTAGTATAGAACATTTTCAACATGAATCTTGATGCCTGATGTGCAAATATTGCAAATAGAATTCTTTGGATTTAGGATCACACAGGTCAAAAAATTGATTTAATGGCAAAAATGGGAACACCAACTGTTATGTATATCACAGAAGGATTGGGTTTAAAGCCACGTGTATGTTTAAAGATATTTCTGTGTCCTACTGCCCAACAGACTCTGAGACAACGTTTGGACAAAAGACCAAACCTTCCACTCCGTAAAACAGAAATGGCAAATCAGGATCAAGGGAACTAGTATAAGACAGTGGTTAAGAGAGCAAGTTCTGGTGTCACACAGACCTGAGTTAAAACCCCAAATAAACAAATTATTGTGTGACCTTGAATAAACCTCAATTTCCTCAACTGTAAAATGGAGATAATGCTTCATTCAGCCATTGTGAGATTTAAACAAGGTGCTTCATGTAAAGCACTAAGCCCTGTCCCCGGCACAGAGTAAATAGGTAAGTCATCATCATCATCATCACCACCATCATCAAGCTCAAATTGTAAAATTAGCACAGTTACTTCCAAGGTCAAGTAAAGCAAAAGGTTTCCTGGTAGCCAGACAAAAAAGTTCTAAGCATTAGAAAGAAGACAGTCACATATACTAATATAAAGGTAGCTTTTCTTTCCACGTTACAGAACCTTTTGTTTCCCCCTCCTTAGTAAAGATTAACTCAGACGAATTCTATACTGCTATATACAGAAAAGGTTTCAATACAGGCATTCTTAATTAGGAAGGATAATTTTCAATGAGATCTAGATTGATGATCTAAACAGTTTGGGGGAGTTACAGTTGGTATTGTTAGGGGCGTCTGTTTTGTTTTTGTTTCTTGGAAATGGAGAAGTTAGGAGAGAGGGAAAAGAAGTCTTCGAACCATTCCACGCATCACTATTCAATGGAAAAAAACAACAGAAGGTCGACTATTAAGATTATGTCATAATCGAATTAGAAAATGAAGAATAAAAAAATCAGGTGAAATATTTTAACTCCTACATTAAAAAGGACTAATATACCTGGCTGGGCATGGTGGCTCAGGCCTATAATCCTAGCACTCTGGGAGGCTGAGGCAGGAAGATCACTTGAGGTTGGGAGTTGGAGACTAGCATGAGCAAGAGCGAGACCTCCTCTCTATTAAAGATAGAAAAATTAGCCCGGCATGATGGTGTGCGCCTGTGGTCCCAGCTACTCGGGAGGCTGAGGCAAGAGGATCACTTGAGCTCAGCAGTTTGAGGTTGCAGTGAGCTAGGCTGACACCACAGCACTCTAGCCCAGGCGACAGAGCAAGACTCTGTCTCCATAAATAAATAGATAGATAGATAGATAGATAGATAGCCCGGCGCATTGGTGCACACCTGTAGTCCCAGCTACTGGGGAGCCTGAGGGTGGAGGATCCTTTGAGCCCAGGAGTTTGAAGTTGCGGTGAGCTATGATGACGTCACTGCACTCTAGCCAGGGCAACAGAGTGAGACTCTGTCTCAAAAAAAAAAAAAAAGAACTAAAATACCCAAGAAAGGGAAAGTGAAAAACCAATTATTCCAATAAGTAATAAACAAATACGCATCCATACCATCCTCTTAAGGTCATGGCTTAAATTTCCAATGTGCAAACAGTCTTTGCTTGCTCTTCTGAATATGCCACCAGCTTGAATGTATACCATTAACTTGTACTATCTTCTTAACCCAATACATCATTCTGGTTAAGGACAAAAATAAAATCTTGTACTTTATTATTTTTCTAGAATTCATGGGAAAATATTAGTAATTCATTTAAACGGGGCATTTCAAAAAAATACTATGAGGTGATTTTAGAAGAAAACCATTTCTCACGAAAATAAATCGGTCATAGGAAGATTATTCAAGAACAACCAAAAACAAATTTCAAAATAATGCACGTTTTGAAATTTTGAGTAGGGGCAGGATTAGTGAGCTGTGACGTGAATAACTAAATTCTCAAAGAAAAAAGATAAAACAGTGAAGAAAAGACTTCAGCAACAAGTACAAACTAGTGTGATCAATCCATCAGTAAATGTGCAAGACTTCTGAATAATTTCTAAAAATACAATAAATTATCTGTATCAATACTGGGAAATTTAGCAATAGAAAGACTTTCAGAGGTATTTTCATGCATTTCAAGATACCTTTCTGTATTACAGATATTACTGCAAAATTACTGAAGAGACTGGTTAGATGCTCTGCTTAACAACTTAGCAGTGAAAGAATCATGACACCCCCAAAAGAAGCTCTGTCACCTAGAGATACTGGATATTTTCTTTTCACTACTTAAGAATCCAGAAGAATCTCCTTCTGCTTTTAAATGCAAATTATCAATCTCCAAAGCACATTCTGCTCTATTCCTTTATATGAAAATTAACTGCAGTGTGATCCTGTTCTAAAGAGGACATCATTCAGCTAGAAAATGGAATTAGGACAACCACACACTCCCTGAGTATGTTCAGATCATCACATCCAGTGAGCTGTCACCAGGTACACTTGGCCTTTTTCACAGCAGAGACCACTATCAGTGATCAAAATTCTATCTGAAGAAGGAAAACTTAGTTTTGAGCACTATCAGGTCATGAAAGATTATATACACATTTCAATATATGCAAATGCACTAGCATAATAGCAATTAAAAAACAGCATCCCTTGGTTTTCAAATAACACTAGCTATTTACTGGAAACTTTCAGAATTTCAATATAATAATACGAGTTGCTATTTACCTGTTCATTACACAGCAAAACAAACAAACAAAATCCCACAATGCAAGAAATGATGTGCTGTGTAAGCACATCAGACTCTGCACTTCTTTCTCTTCCCTGTTAAACACCCCGGAGCAGTGAGAGTTGACTTGGTGACACATTTCAATTTAATGTACCAGGGGATCAATGTCGAAAAAGAACAATTTTAAACAGCAAGAGGCAATAAACAAATAACCATAATAAATAGAGGGATTCATCCTATTGTTAAAAGTTCAAGCTTTCTGGCAAAACCATACTTGGTTTGGGAAGTTTTATGTCTTGTCAGGTAAATGTAAACAAATAGCAAAGAAAGCTATATATATAGATATCGCCTCATAAAAGGTTAACTTAGCTCTTTCCAAGTTATATATTAATAACTAACTCTAGTTTTGTTTTGTTTTTTAAAGACAACTCTTTTCTAGGTAAGGCAAGTCACATCCAAAATGAATGATTTTTTTGGTTGTGCTTGGCTTACTCTATCCACTACCGTCAAAGGCAGACCTCAATCTTCCCCACAGGTCGCCGGACAACCAGGAACGGAAGCTATGGAAAATGTACTTGCAATCTTTGAAACATCAGTGTGGATACTTAAGGAGAAAGACAAAAGGATTGCACTGGCTTTAGAAAAGCTATGTAAATGTTTCCCAAATGCCTGTGATTAGTACATGTCAACCAAATGGCAGAGCATTAGCCAGCCCCCGCTTTCACATACCCACTCAGAACCCAGACAATGAATGCAACAGACGGGGGCGGGGGGGGTGCGGGGTAGTATCATGCACAGAAATTAGGAAGTTTACTTTTCAATCATGGAACAAAGTAAGTGATGGCTGTCTTGTGCTTTTCAAGAACCTAGAAGCCCTTACTAGTTCAATCCGTCCCCAAATCCACACCACCCTTTCAACTTTGCAATTAAGAGAGAGAAGGAGAAATTCCGGTCAACTCGCCTTGGGGGGTTGGTCTGAGGGTAGAAGATTCAAGTAGGGAGGAGGATGGAGAGAGAAAAAAGCAAGCCAATGAAAGATACCAAAATTTCCCACCTTTCTTAAATTCTTCCAGCATAGCGTCCAACTTGGTGTCATTGAAAACAAAGTGCAAGGGGTGGTTATAAAATTTGGTGATGGTTTTCAGGGGAGTACAGTCATCTGGATCCACGAAGGCCAAGTCTTTGACAAAGAGCAGGTCCACGATGTTGGAGCGCTCCCCCTCAAATACTGGAATGCGAGTGTAGCCGCTCTCCATGATCTCCGACATGGTGTTGAAATCCAGGATGGCTTCGCCTGTGATCATGAAGCAGTCCCGGAGGGGGGTCATCACGTCCTCCACGGTCTTGGTGCGGAGTTCCAGCGCCCCTTGGATGATGTTCAGCTCCTCCTTAACGAGGTCGTTGTAGGGGTCGGTGACCCGGAGCATCTCTAGCAGCTTTTCCCGGTTGTAGACCGTGCCTATCTCCTGGCCGAGGACGCAGTCCAGCAGCTTGCTGACCGGGTAAGAAGCGGGGAAGGTCATCATCATGAAAAACTTGGTGAGGAAGATGGTGTTGGCCCCAACAGCCAGGCCGTGTCGGGAGCAGATGGCCTGGGGCACGATCTCCCCGAAGATGACGATGCCTATGGTGGAGACCACAACCGCCACGAGGCCTGAGCCGGCGATGTCGTCCAGCAGGATAGTGAGCGTGGTGTTGACCAGCACGTTGCCCAGCAGCAGCGAGCACAGCAGGTAGTTGCCCTGCCTGCGCACCGGCTCGATGCGCTTGGCGTAATTCTTCTCCTTCTCGGTGCCGCAGTTCTGCACGATGCGCAGCTCCATAGGGTCCAGGGCCATGAGCCCCAGGTTGAGGCCGCTGAACATGCCCGACAGGCACAGCAGTAGCGAAATGAAGATCACCTGCAGCCAGAAGGGCAGCAGGAATTTCTTCTCCTCGCCTACAATCATCTTGGTGTCCTCGCCGTCGTGGTAAATCCAGGTGGTCTCGGCCCACGGGGGCGGTGGGAGCCCGGCCACCCCCGAGCTGCCTTTGCCCCCGACGGCGCCAGCCGCAGACCCCGGGCCGCCGGCGCCCAGGGCAGGCGTGGAGAGCGACGTGCACAGGTAATAGGACTTGCTCTTCTCCATCTTGCGCAGCGGCTTGATCTCGATCTCGATGATGCCCGATGTGCGGCGGTTAAGAATGATGTGGGGCAAGATGATGATGTCTGAGGTGCGGATGCCGCAGCGCTGGGGGCCGCTGTCCGGCTCCGGCGGCGCGGGGCCCCCCAGCCCGCGCTCGCCGGGGCTGTGGCGCCGCCGCTCGTGCTCGGTAAAGGCGATGCGGGACCACGTCTCGTTGTTGATGTTCTGCCCGTACACCCGCAGCTTGACCCGGGTCCGCTCGCTCACCCGCAGCGCCCCCCCTTCCATGAACGACACGTCGTTCGTGTCCTCCAGCCGCAGCCCGATGATCACCGTCTCCTCGTTCTCGCCCGCCGCCGCGCAGCCGCCCGCGCCGCAGCAGCAGCTCAGCAGTAGCAGCGGCAGCAGCCGCCCGGCAGCCGCCTGCAGGACCCCCCGGCCGCGGGAGCTGAGGCTGCGGCGCGCCGCCATCTTCCAAGTGGGCAGTGCGGCGGCTGCCTGCCCGCCCGCCATCTTTACTTCGGGTTCACAAGCGCCACAGCCAATCATAGGGTGGCTGCTCCAGCTGCGGCTTCATCCTTCCCACCCGGCGGCGCGAACGCAGGCACAGTCCCCCGGGCTAGACTGCAACGGAGCGTCCGCGCCCAGTGTTCAGCAGTTCGCCTTCCTGACTGACACTGATTCGACCTCTGCCAGCTGAGGAACCCCGAGGCTCGCGGGAGAGGGGAGGAGGAGGGAGGGGAGCGCCAGCAGCTGCGGCGAGAGGCAGGCCGACCAGCCAATCACGAGCGGGCGCCCGCCCTCCCAGCCAGGGGGCTGGAATGGGGGTGTGGTTGCGAGCGGCACCCCGAACCACTGGCACGGTAAGTGGGTGGGGCGATGAGGGCCACTGTCCTCCTCAGCACGCCAAGTTTCCAACTGAAAGGCGCGTGACTCTTGTGTATGTGCGAGGGGAGGAGGCGTGGCCAGCTGGAACCCGAGAGCCAGTCAAAGATGAGAGCTGTAGGAAAGGGGGCGGGGCCCTCCGTCTGGCCGCCAATGGAAAGGAGCCGCCGTCGGCCCGGCCCTCCCTGAGGGGGCTCCGTAGTAGGTCCCGGCGCTTGGGTCGGCCGGGTCGGACTGATTCCCTGCGGCAAGAGGTGGCGGGTTCTCGCTGCTCCATCTTGTTGGTTCCCCAGTGCTCAATGCTCGGGCAGAAAGCGCTGCCCCTTCTGCCCCAGGAGACCGAGAAGCCGACTAGGGGCGGCTTAAGATGCACACAAGCCCAAAAAGCCGCGGCACCGGCCATGCTTCCCCACTGCTAGTGCGTGCAGCTCCGCCGGGGCAAGCGGCCGCCGGGTGGCCCCTGCACCGCGGCGGACCCACTCTCCTCGCGCCTCTCGCTTCTCCCTAGAGGACACGCGCCCTCTGCGACTCGCGGTCCGATAGCGCCACCTGCGGGCTGCACGGGGGCCCTGCAGCGCTTTCCAGGTCCGCTGCAAACCCCAAAAGGTGTGCGGGAGTTAAGGGTGGGGAGGTTAGGACAGTTTCCCAGACTTCCTAGTCGTAAGAACCCCCACGTATTCTTGCTAAAAGTATATATTCCCTGGACCCCCTTCCCATACTTACGGAATGGGAAGGGCCCAAAATCTGTATTTCCAACAGGCACCCAGGCAAGTTTAGGAAATGGGAGAGGACAGACACCCTAAGCAGACCCAAAAAGGCTCATTCATTCTTAATCACACTGACCAGACCCTGCTAGTGTCATAGATCGCTCAGGAGCAAAAAATTCTGGAAACCTAGCTTCCGGACTCCGAAGACCATTGCGTCTAGAGGAGATGCAGTAACAGAGTAGCTGCCAAACTGGCCTTTTTCTCAAAATTTAAGAAAAATTATTGCTTCCTTTTTTTTTTTTTTTTTTTTTTAGGTATTCTACAAGCACATTTGCTTCCCCTTTTGTAAACACATCAAACACTTCTGATTAATTTCGGGGATGATCACAGTGGTCTAACCAATCTAACTAATCTCTCTCTTCTACACCTGCCCCTTTCCTTTCTCATCCCAACCACCAATGATCTTGTCAGATCCTTTCACTCTCTTATTTGAAACCCTCCGCTGGCTTCGCATCTCATCATAGTAAAAGCCAAAGTACCTATAATATCCTCCAAGGCTTTAAAGGGTCTGCTGTCTCCCTTTACTTCTCTGACCTCTTCACCTGCTGCTCTGGCCAGGCTCTCCTCGCTATGGTTCAGTCACCCCAGGGAATCCCTGGGAGCCTTTACACTTGCTGTTTGTTTCCTGTGTCTGGGACTCTTCCCCCTAATGTCACCATAGCCTGATTTTTCACCTCCTTCAAGGTTTTGCTCGAAAGCCACCTTATTTTAAACTTAACGAAAAACACACCCTGGCCTAGCATGTAATCCTAGCACTTTGGGAGGTCGAGGTAGGAGGATGGCTTGAGGCCCGGAGTTGAAGACCAGCCTGAGCAACATGCTGGGGACCTGTCTCTACCAAAAATAGAAAAATAAGCTGGGCATGTTGGCACACCTGTAGTCCCTGCTGCTTGGGATGCTGAGGCAGGAGGATCACTTGAGCCCAGGAATTTGAGGTTTCAGTGAGCTGTGATGATGCCACGGCACTCTAGCCAGGGCAACAGAATGAGACTCTTGTCTCAAAAAAAAAAAAGTAAAACACTTCCTATACCCCACCTCTGCTTTGTTTTTCTTCAAAGCAAAGATCACTTTCTAATATACCATGTAAATTGTTAATTGGGTTTATTATCTGTCTCCTTCCACTAGAACTTAAGCTCCCTGAGGACAAAATTTTGTTTGTTTTGTTCACTGCTGTATCATCAGGGCCTAGAACACTGGTAGGTAGGTATTCAAAACAATATTTTTTGAGTGGTCACGCCTGTAATCCTAGCACTCTGGGAGGCCGAGGCTAGAGGATCGCTTGAGCTCAGGAGTTCGAGACCAGCCTGAGCAAGAGCAAGACCCCATCTCTACTAAAAATAGAAAAAATTAGCCAGGCGTGGTGGTGTGTGCCTGTAGTCCCAGCTACCCGGGAGGCTGAGGCAGGAGGATCACTTGAGCCCAGGAGTTTGAGGTTGCTGTGAGCTAGGTTGACACCATGGCACTCTAGCCGGGGTGACAGAGCAAGACTCTATCTCAAAAAAAAAAATTTTTTTTTTTTGCGTGTTAAAGAAATGTAAGAATTTTTATTCTGATTATTTCAAATAATGCCCCCAATCTAGTTTCCAGCCCTTCAGTTTCTGGTGCTGTTTCCCCTACCCCCAATTCTCATACTGCTTATTTGAAAAATAAGTTCAGATGAAGAAAACTTGACTTGCAGACTTGGCATGCATTTGTAAGAATGGCATTATGGAAGTTTAGAAAAAAAATGGTTGGGATTTTTAGGGATATCTGAGAAAGGTAGACATGGTCCTTCTAAGTCAGCTGTTTGAAAATGAAACCATTTTAACTTCATAAAAAGTTTGAATAAGGGAAGACAACTTAAAGGCTCTGACTTGCTGAATGTACACTTTTGGAATAGGAGTGTGGAGAAGGGAGTGAGGAAGAGCTTGCCAAACCTAAAGACATTTCCTGTGCATTTTGGAGAAAACTAGAACAGTGAGGAAAGTATGACATTCAGCAATTTAGAAGTTAGAAATTCAGGACTTAATAACAAAAATATCAGAAAAGACCTGCCCAGATAATTTACAATATTTAAAAAACCCAAGCTCAAGTTCACACAGGGAAACACTGAGTGATCCTGGGTGGGGAGGATGGGGGTTATATGCTTCCTGTATACCCAAGACACACCGCAATCTAGATACCTTTTCTTAGTAAAGGATGTTCCTTCAAGTTTGGAGGATTTTTAGCTCAAGGAGTTATACTCTCTTTGGGGAGGAGCTGCTAGTGAAGGTTTGTGGTGACTTCTGGGGGCTTCCCAACCTGCTCATCTGTTTGCATGGAGGGCAAGGTCAACATCCGTTTCTAGTGAATCTCATCTGAAATCTAAAAGAAAAAAAAAAATACAACATAACCCGGAATTATAATATTTTACCTCCATAAAGGGATACAAAAAGCCTGAGATTGCTATATGGTTCCTACAGATGTCTAACCCTAGTTCAGTTCTGGCTCATCTGACCTGGAGCAAGTCATTTAGCTAAATCCAGAACCTCCTAGCAAATACTTTCCCTAACTAACCCTCTTTTGCCAGAATCCTTCACTAGATACTAAGAGAGAAAGGTGACTTCAACTTTCTCATCTGCAAAAGCTAAGCTCCCACCTGTGCAGGTTCGGGGATTTGGGAAGGCGCTGCGTCCAGACCTAATTAAGTCTTTTAGAGTTTGATGAGTCTGATTTTCTTAAAGATTGCAAATAAAACACCACATGGCTCTCTACACATTTTATTTCTCAACATAAATCTATGATTTTATAGAGAAGCTTTTTTTTTTTTTTTTTTTTTTTTTTTTTGGAAATTGTCTAGCTATAAAAAAGTATTCAGAATTACTGCTTGGACAATTACATTTTAATCACACCAAAACACTAGGTCTTCTGAGGAAAAACAGGAACTGGGAAAATGCGGGAGTTACCCAAACTTTCCATAGAATCAAATGTTAGCCCTTAGAAGGGTTTCTCAGAAGCAACGTTACCCACTTCCTTAAACACATAGAATTCTTGTAGCTAAAATGAGACTTTTTCACAATAGTTGGCGAAAAAAAAAAAAAAAGTACAATAAAACCTGCAATGCCATTTACCATCTCAAGAGGACTTTTCAGACCTCTTATTTATATTTAGGGCTTTCCCAGTCCCTCCTTTTTCTAGATATTTTCTGGACATTGTTACTGGGCTGAAAAAGAGAAATGTGGCTCTTTGGCGGAGTTGTGAGAAAATCTTCCCCCTTTGAGAAGGGTCTGGGCTCCTTGGGTGCCACCCTTTGCCCTTCCTGGGAATCAGGATTTCTGGTGCCCGCACAGGAGGCGGGTGTGAGGGGACCACGCCCACCAATGGCATGTTGCCCCTTCCCACTCTGTCCTCTCCACCCACTCCTCTTCCCATGCTACTGGTCCCTCCGTGGTACTGTGTGGCCTCAGGAGCTCAAGAGCACCCCACACCCATTGCCCTTCTCAAGAAAAGCCTGCCCTTCCAGAACCCCCCACAGGGCAGCCCCAAGAGGTCTTCTGCGCTCTGTGCTGTCACCCACTCCCTTCCCCTACAACCCCCTTGACCCTCCTGGGCTACTCAGAGAACAGTTCTGCTGCTAAAAGTCCACTGTTTGCCCTATTCCAGCACCCCTGCCCTTCTGACTGCCAGGCCCTGCAACTGTGGGATTTTCTAGACTCTTCTAGAATGTTCTTTATGACTGGCTGTTCCATGCTAGTTACAACCTCCAGCTCAGCCTTGGACAAAGGTATAAGAGAGGTTTTCGAGCCCAGTTATCCTTATCACTGTGACTAAAACACTCGACCCAGGTCATGATTTTAGGGAAACATTTCATTTCCATAGTTTTTAAATATTGAACCATGTGAATATTGCCTATTCAAAAATCTAGATTTAAAAACTACATTTGGGGAGTAAGGAAGAGGTGGATTATAAGGAAAACTCTGACAGGAGTATGGTAACTAGGAACAGGGCCACAGGAGAAAGCATAGGTCCTGAATGTCCAATTCTGGGCCCTCCCGTAAGATTCGGACCTGCATGGCTCTGACACCAGAGCTTCAATTTATGATTATGACTCTGGTCATAAAATACCAGTTTTCCCATACCGGCTGAGTTCATTCCCACGGTCTCTTCTCCACATCCTCTGAAGCTGGAAATAAAATTCTACTCCAATAAGTCAAATTCTACTTCAATAACTCAAATTCTCCACCCCCCACCCTCCCCAATGCATAGACAAAACATGTCAGATCTCAGTGGAAAAACAATTCGCCTAATTTTAGTTTCTCTGAGATACCTATTTATTTTAAATATCACTAAACTGAAGATTTAACTTATCTCTCTCCATTTATTAATACGGCTCCTTAATTCTCTGCTTCCTCTTTAAATTTTAAATTAAAGTTTGTGTTTTATTTCTCACCCCATTTCTTTTTCTCCTCTTTTATTTATACATCTATCAACTAATATATATTGTGTATCTAATAAGTTTCAAACACTGTGCCAGGCATTGCAGAGCTACAATACTAAAGCAGAGGTTACCCCAAAAACTTACCAGTAAGGAAGTTATTAGCCAATGTGTACATAAATAATCATATAATACAAGATCAAACATCAAATGTCTTAAAAACAAGTACAAATAAAGTGGAAGAACTAAGGAAAGCTTCATGGTCTTTGAGTTGGTCCTCGTAGAACAGAGGTTTTAAATGTGCAGTGTCAGAGCTATTCCAAGGTGTCTCAATCTGCTGGGCCACCATAAAAAAATACCATAGACTGATTGGCTTAAACAACAGAAATTTATTTTCTCACTGTCCTAGAGGCTAGACATTCTAGATCAAGGTTGGGCAGGATGGGTTTCTGGTGAGGGCTCTCTTCCTGCCTTGCAGACAGGCCTCTGGGGTCTCTTCTTAAAAGGACACTAATCCAATTGGATCAGGACCCTACCCTTATGACCTCATTTAACCTTAATTACTTCCTTAAAGGTTTTATCTTCAAATATAGTCACACTGTGGGCTTCGACATAGGAATTTGGGGGCGGGGGGGTGGCCACAAACGTTGGGTCCATAACAACGGGATTGAGAGATAAGAAAGAAGAAAAAGGCATTCTATTAGACGGCAAAGTATGAAGCAAGGTTGGAAAGGGAGCAGCATTTTTGGAACACCGCGTGGTTGAATTTGGTTCAATAGCCAATGAAGAGGAACAGCAGGAATAATGTTGGAAAGTTGGTTGGGGTCGGTTTGTGGTGCACTGAATGCCGAGTTTAGGAGTTTAGATTTACAGTCAGGAGTTATAAAAAGTTTTAAGTAGAAGAGCTGTATTATAGGAATTAATTTGATGGGTACCACTACAGTGATGCTGAGGCCTTGGCGATTTAGGAATTTAGGAAGCTCCTGCCACTCAAAGTAGAAAAAACCTTCACAGTTTACAAAGCACTTTCTTATATTATCTTGGACTGACCTTCATAGCTAGGACTAAGGGATATGCCACTTCTCCAGCCACATATAGGACAAAGAAAGAAAGTAAGTATCTCATGCCAGGGGAGCCCCCAGAAAACCAAGACGGGATACTGCAGCCTCTGTTCAGGAAGCCCACACCTGGCTCACAGCTACTGCCACCGTGGTCACTGGGGTACTCCTGAGTCTAAGAGCAACCATACAGTTCCCCAGGCTGGCCACAACTCCTAATCATAGGTCAGACTTCCTGATTACTTTTTAAAATAAGAAAAATTTGATCTATAATAAATACAAAAAAGTGCATAAAACATAAATGTACAGTATGCCATGTATTAATAATTTATCATCTAAAACAGAACCCTTTTGAAAATGAAAAAAATGGTACTATTAATAATTAACCCAGTTTAAGGCTTAAACTGGGACAGTCCCAAGCAAAGACTATGTTCATTTTATAATAATTTATAATGGTAAAGGTAACCACCCCCTAGTCAAGAAAACCCATATATACCCCTTCTAGATCACGCTCCTCTCCCTCCACCCTAGATATAACCACTACCTTTACTTTTACAGTAATCATTTCCCTTTTTAATTGCTGTATCTTTAAATTTAGGAATTCCCTAAAAAAGAGCAAGGACAAACCATATAACACAATGGCACAAGAGTCAGAAGACCTAGTTCTGGTCTTTGTTCTAACACTAGACTATGATCCCATCATGCAAATCATTTAAATATTCTCAGCCTCAGTTTTCTCTTCTGTAAAATTAGAAAAATCAGCATTGCAAGGGAGGTATAAGGGAGTTATTTTTAGTAAAGAAACAACTCTGGATTTTGGCATGGTTTATAGCCACACAAAGCAATGAACTTTCCCCCATAACCATGAGAAATCACCATTTTTAAAGAGTTGCATTGGCTTCATGGGTTCCTGCTACATTACTTAAAAGCAAAAATAAAATACCTCCCTCACAGCATTTCATTAGTTAGATCCAGTTGAAAGGAATAATAAAGTTAATCAAAAAAAGAAAATCAGGACAATTAAAAAAAGATTAACTACGAAGCCTAGAAGCCACACGAATCATTCTGCACTTGCTGTGCGAACCTCTCCTTCCCTGGCAACTTGACATTTGCTTTCTAGAGGATGCTCATTTAATATTCTCAAAGAAAGTTATGTGATGGGAGCTTGTTAACTCTGGGAACAGAGAATAAACTGTCCAGGCCACTTCACCTGACACAATTAGGCTCTGAGTTATATGTCAAATTACCATAAGCAGCTCCAACACTCTTCAGTTCCCTCCGGTGAGTGTCCCTGCAAAGCTCCATGTGCCCTTCTCGCCTGCTGTTTGTAATGAATTAAATATATGTTAGAGTCATAGATTAGGCCATTGACCTGCCATCATTTGAACACAAGGGAAAAAAACCTCACTGTAACTTTGATGAAACTGTGCTAATTTTAATTTTAAAAAAGGGTCACAAACTCAAAAGCCTATAGGAGTCAGTGAAGTTGACTGGGTGGGGAGGGTGACAGCGTATCCAAAGGGGACACATCCTGTCTAAAGAGGAAGCCATAACTCAGCTCTGGCCATCACAACTGTGAAGAAATGCAGGGCTGGTGTTACCAGCACTTCCAATTTTTCAAGAGAAGCCAGAAGTTTATATGTTATATAAAATCTTCTTATTTGTAAATATGGGCAACTAATTCACAAAATTTTAGAAACACTGTGACCTCTACAGAATCTGGACCCATAAATCTGTTTCTAAACCTGGAAGGGAACTTAAGGTCTTCCAAGTTCAACAGCTTCATTTGACAGAGGGGGAATGTGAATCCCAGAGCAGACAAATGATGTTCCTGTGGCCAAATAACTAGTTCAGCAGCAGAGCCAGATCTAGAAAGAATACCTGCTTTCTGTCTCCCACATCACCTTTGTTCCACCATTGAGAAGAAGGCTAATAGCTTTAGGCCTAGTTAAAACGTTAGAGCCGGGCATAGTGGTGCACGCTTGTAGCCCTAGCTACTCAGGAGGCTGAGGTGGGAGGATCCCTTAAGCCCAGGAGTTTGAGGCCAGCCTGGGCAACAAGCAAGGCTCCATCTCTCGAAAAATTTTTTTAAAAGTTAGCAGACCCAAGTCTGGCTTATGGTGTGCCTAGAACATGGATTTACCATTCTACGTTTTTACTCTCTCTGGCCTCTGGACAATGTACATGAGGCAATGTGTTACTATATGAGGCAGTGGAGTAGTATTAGGGCAGAACATTTTTGGTCCAAATTGATTTTCCCCTCACTTGGAGCATATCAGTGCAGCATGGCCCTGCAACATGAAAGGAGGGACTACCATGTTCCCATTGGGGAAGGGGTTGGCATGGTTGTGAGTCCAAGACAAGTAAGGCTCACTCAGCAGGAGAAGATTAAGTACAAAACTTACATTCACGTAACACTCACATTAACCTCAGTGGGAGTTGTGCTTATAGGAATTGCAGGATCAGCAATTGAACAGACTGGAATGAAGCAGGAAAGCTCGAGTCATAGGTTATTACTAGGATTGTATAATTCCAGCTTCATATTTGCAAAAGAGTTCATTTTAATGTAGTGAGATCTCCCTCTACTGACTCTTAGGGCGGTGTCTACAAAAGAACCTTTGTTTGGATCCAAATTGTGGTGTGTAGTTGAAGAAACTTGGCAAATTGTAGAAGTTAGGACAAGTGCCAACAAAGTTTAGCAAATATACTCAGCTGTTTCTGTCCCACTGGTCCATGGGGTTCCTAATATTCCATTTTAGCAACCAGGGCCTACAGCAGTGCCTGATACACAGTAGGTAATTACTATTTAGTGAATAAATGAAAGAAAGGATGAATAAGTTCATGTTTCTTACCAGATTCACTTAGTAGAATTCCCATCCTAACATGGCAGAAGTAGGGACAACCTTGGCTGCTTCCTTGAGCCATGCAAGGAAAGGCCAAGAATCGATAGAGGAACAGGTACTGGGGCTGTGTTGG
>NW_012153396.1:4127020-4130560 GCF_000956105.1 Propithecus coquereli | reverse complement strand
GTCCCAGCTACTCGGGAGGCTGAGGCAGAAGGAAAAAAGTATAATGTTAAAATGTACAAAATAATCACAAAAGGTTAACAATTATATAATCTAGATGGTGGGTATACAGATAGTTGCTACATTTCTTTATTTTCTGTATATTTGCAAAATGTCATAATAAAATGTTGGGGCAAAAATCACCTGCTGTCAAAAGAGCTACAGGCAACTTCCTTAAACCATGCTCTGGCATCAAAAGAAGCATTGATCTTTAGCTGCGCAAAACACATCTACTTTAATTTTATATTGTCTAATACATACTTTTTTCTAGAGTCTAAGTCAAATACAATTCTTAATATGCATACTTTTGTTGGACTATATTGTATAAAGTTATATTCTTAGGAAAAGAATGTGAATTTTCATACTCCAGCCTAATCTCATCACTTAACTTCTTTTTGGGGAACTGGGAGTTCATTCAGAATGACAAGTAAAAGGCTAATACCACCTCCCTCTAAATTTAGAAAAGGCTAATAAACCAAATAACGAGAACATCTTTTCTTTTAATCATTTCCCCTCTAGCACAGACATCGTGTGCTCATGAATAGCAAAGTATGCTTAATCCCAGCTGTACCATTCTAACATCAGATACAGAACTCTAGAACCAAGAAAAGCACTGTTTAAAATCAAGGTCACAGAGATGAACAGTGCTTAAAAAATACCACCTCGTCTTTTCCTCTGTCTTCAATAGTAAGTCATGGTCTATAGCTGAACCAAGTCAGAAATTGGAGAATTTCTCCATTTTAAACAGGTTTCTTAGATAGCAGAGTGGCGCAGCAGAAGTGTGCTGGGCCCATAAACAGCTTTCTTTTTGTCTTGTCTTTTTTATTTTTTTTCATTTTATATATGTTAAATGAGCTGGGTGCAGTGGCTTATACCTGTAATCCTAGCACTCTGGGAGGCCAAGGCAGGAGGATGCCTTGAGCTCAGGAGTTGGAGACCAGCCTTAGCAAAAGTGAGATCCCGTCTCTACTAAAAATAGAAAAAATTAGCCAGACGTGGTGGCGCATGCCTGTAGTCCCAGCTACTTGGGAGGCTTAGGCAGGAGGATCGCTTGAGCCCAGGAGTTTCAGGTTGCAGTGAGCTATGATGACGCCACTGCACTCTAGCCCAGGCTACAGAGTAAGACTGTCTCATAAATAAATAAAAGTGACCCACTTCAGCTGCTTCACTTGACTAGGAAAAAAAAAAAAAGACAGTTACTTCATGGAGCTCTCTTACCAAATTTGATTTGGCAATCTTTTGGTATGATTAGCATGATTTCAGTAGGAGCTTTGTTTAAGGAGCAAACATAGTGAAAAATCAAAAAGGTGCCATGCAGAAGGTCAGAAAGTTTTTCCGGAGACCCTCTGCCCACCGTTATTTCTGAAGCCTTTCTTGTCTGTAGGCCAAGCCTTAAGATAGCTTCTTAGTTCCATTTCTAACCACTAAATGGCACCAGAACTACAAATTAGTTGAGAAATAGAAAATAATCTGCTTAACTAGTCTGTTTGTTTGTTTGTTTGTTTTAGAGATAGGGTCTCACTCTTGCTCAGGCTGGTCTCAAACTCCTGAGCTCAAGCAATCCTCCTGCCTCTGCCTCCCAGAGTGCTAGGATTACAGGCGTGAGCTACTGTGCTTGGCCTGCTTAACCAGTCTTTAAGTGATTTGCAGTGAACCTTTAATTAATACGTCCTAAAATTAATTCATTTATTTTTATCAGTGATCTAGGATATGATGGCTTTTTGCCATTTATTATTTCTTATGGGGAAAAGCAGGTTAAAAAACATATGCAAATCGTTCCTTAGCCTCTTGCCCATTACTGTGGTCCCTTAGTTGGCTGTAGCTTTAGCAGCATTTCTTTGTGCCACAGCAGCCTCCAGCAACATCAGGGGCACATCTGGACTTCATATTGTCAGAATCTTCTGCAAGCTTAAATGGATCTGTGATTATATCCTGTCAAAAGGCAAACCAAAATGAAAGGACAAGTTAAAGGTGTTTTGAGGTACCCAAACACTAATATTTCTGTTTGATTTAGGTTGATTTACATAGAAGGGAGATAAAATTTTACAATTCCGTGGGGTCCTGGTCATTCTGTTATAAAGGCACTGTCTTCCTGAAGCTTCTAATCAAATTATTACTACTTTCGAGGTAAACTTCATTTAAAGTGTCTCAAAGATTGGTCACTATTAGACCAGGAGAGTTGATTTTGCTAAACTGGTTTTGTTGTGCTAAACTGGTTTTGTTCCCATTTGTACATACCTTTTACCCCTTTGGAACTGAGATACTGAAATGCTGAAACTTCTTCCCTTCCCTTACTCTAATGCCCAGAAACATGCATACGAGACAAGAAAGTAAGTCCCAGATACAGGGCCATCATTAGCAATTGCTGGTGTTCCAATGAAATTGCCAAGATTAAGTGGAGTTTTCAAAAGGCACAACTACAGTCTTTATTTTCACCTCCAAATGAGATACCTCTAACAGTAGCACCGGTGGAGCCAGAGAAAAAACAGGCACAAAGATAGGAAATCACAAGAATGAACACACCATCTTAAATAATAAATTCCTTAAACATAAATTCACAGGTGGCTCACGCCTGTAATTCTAGCACTCTGGGAGTCTGAGGCGGGAGGATCACTTGAGCTCAGGAGTTCGAGACCAGCCTGAGCAGGAGTGAAACCCTGTCTCTACTAAAAATAGAAAAATTAGCTGGGCATTGTGGCTCGAGCCTGTAGTCCCAGCTACTCAGGAGGCTGAGGCAGGAGGATTGTTTGAGCCCAGGAGTTTGAGGTTGCTGTGAGCTAGGCTGATGCCACGGCACTCTAGCCCGGGCAACAGAGTGAGACTCTGTCTCAAAAAAAAAATTTACAGTCTTCCTACTTATTGCTGGTCACTGCAGAGAAGGGTATACAAAACAGGCACAGACTCTACATTCATGAAACGGACACTCTTGTGGACTCTTCCGTTTACTGAAGTGACTGACTTGCTGGTGGCCTTGGCCTCTCTGGCCCTCAGTTTGCACCTTTCTAAAATGAAGAGGTGCCCTGGATCCGGGCAGACTAGCATCTGTTACAGCAAGGGGTCCCCAGGCCTGGAGGAGGCCAACCATGCTGGGTGCTGCTGCTGGGCCTTCACATCCACTGTATTTCTGCCTCTCAGTATATTGGAACTCCTGGTTGGAAGAGTGAGCCTCTCCTATTTTCCACCCAGAAAAATGATTTTCCATGCCCTTCCTCCCATTCAATGTTCTATAGCGGTATCAATATCACTTCCAAACACATTCTCCTAATCCTAAAAGAACTCAAGACTTGAAGGAAATAAGAGGTGAGGTGCCTGGATAAGCAGTGCTTTCCCGCACCAACATCCTATGACTCTGAAAAGTATAAATACAGAGAGGCAGTACGACATACTGGCTTAGAGTGTCAGCTCCAGAATCAGACGTGGCTTCAGATTCACCACTTTCTAGCTGTGTGACTTTGCATTAGTAAATTGATCATTCTTTCTTTTTATTTTTTTTTTTTTTTGAGA
>NW_012153396.1:4124036-4125935 GCF_000956105.1 Propithecus coquereli | reverse complement strand
AAAAAATGAGCCGGGCATGGTGGCACATGCCTGTAGTCCCAGCTACCTGGGAGGCTGAGGCAGGTGGATTGCTTGAGCCCGGGAGTCTGAGGTTGCTGTGAGCTAGGCTGACGCCACGGCACTCTAGCCCGGGCAACACAGTGAGATTCTGTCTCAAAAAAAAAAAGTCTTCATGAGTTGATCTTCAACACAAAACAGCACCTTTCGTTCCTCTGTTGCAGCCACTGACAGAGGACCTAAGTACGAACCATTTCCTGCATGCCACCTGCATGTACTATCTGTACTCCAGGGTTTAACAGAAAGGTCTTTTGTAAAAAAGATAAAAATGTCCTCCCCCCAAGGGCACAAGTTTATATCCCTAGGTCACACAGCTGTTTCACTTTTTAAATCTTCCTTCAGTGACAATTACTCCCATTTCAAAAACTTGGAACTGATCTGAAAATATTGGCACGTCTGCAGCCTGAAAGAAATCAGGCAGAAGAAAAAGGAGGCCTTAGGTTGGAATACACCAGTTCAAATTCGTAGAATGTTACAATTCATGTTCTGACGTCAAGAACCCTCCTGTACATGCTGTGTACACATTAGGAGGGAGAACAAGGAGAGCTACACTGGAAGAAAATAGTTCTATCTGCAAAAGCAAACTCACTTAACTACTTTTATTACAGCCAGATACATTGAAAATTTGGCTAGAAAAAAAACTCTCCTTACTTTAACTGTATTCTTCTGACGGCTTTTATTTTATGACCAGTATTCAGGAAATCAGGTTACAGGAGAATTAGAATGATGAAAACATTTCAAAATACACATTAATTCTGACCAGCAAGGTTTTGTTATCAATAAACTCCCCCGAGAGTTTCAAAATACCAATTAATGAACTGAATATTCCAAAGTCAAATCTCTCTACTTTTCAAAAAAACACCTTCTTCTGTTCTAGAAAAACAGAAGAGTAACTAACAATAGTGTGCTCAAGAATTTAATAAAGCAAAGCAAGTAAATCACTTGCTCTGTAAGTGGTGGCTTCTAGACTTAGCTTGGGCTAGATTCACGCTGGTAATATCGGTTCCAGGTTTTTTGGCTCCAGGATTCTTGTCTTTTAGATTCAATTAACCTTCCCTAACTACAAATTTACCATTTTTTGAGTGATCTCTAAATAAGCTTTACTCTTAAAGACTGTTTACAAGGTAACAAAAGTAGGAGAAAAAGGCACAAGAGTTACTTGTGTATTGATGTATACTCAGTGAATCCAAAATTACTACAAAATGCAAGCTACAAAAAGCAAAAACTCACGGAGAAGAATTACAGAATTTCTGAGACCACGTGAAAGGGCACATGGGAGAATGATAAAAGAATCCTGGTCAGAACTCAAACATTTAGAACACAGCCCCGAGAGATCTGGAATCTTAATAAGTATAATTCCATAATTAGAACTGTTTGTATTTTGTGGGTGTGTGTTATATGCCAGGCACTGGGCTAAGCATTTCGCATATATACTTTCAATTGATCCTCACAACCTGAGGGAAAAAAGTGATCATTACTTCCCCATTACACATGGGGAAACTGAGGTCTACAGAGGTTAGATAACTTACCTAAGATCACACATAAGTGGCAAAGCCCGGATCTGAACTTCGTCTTTCTGACTCCAAGGCCTGTGGACGTAAACCCCACTCTGTGCCACCATCCTGCTATGGCAATATCAGTATCTTATTTCCTGGGGCTTCCAACATTCAGTGCCCTGAGCTGCATCACTCATGATTTTGGTGAATATTGGGAGAAGTTCTATCAGCCAGAAGAGTCTTGAAACCCATCACTAAACCTGTTCTAAACAATACAATGCTATAATATTATGAATGGCTTAATAAAATAATTGTGATAGCATGAATAGGGGAAAAAGCAAAAATA
>NW_012153396.1:4119143-4121356 GCF_000956105.1 Propithecus coquereli | reverse complement strand
GGGGTCTCGCTCTTGCTCAAGCTGGTCTCGAATTCCTGAGCTCAAACAATCCACCCGCCTCAGCCTCCCAGAGTGCTAGGATTACAAGCGTGAGCCATCACGCCCAGCCAAGAATTGGTTCCTTTATGGTTCCATAAATGACTACATAAAAATTGAAAAGATCTATTTAGGGGAAAAATGGAATTCAAAACATAAAATGACATGCTGAGAAAAAAGATTTGTAACACATGATACATAATCTCTCTCTCCTATTTTTTTTTTTTTGAGGGACAGTGGCTTTGCTATACAGCCCAGGTTGGGCTTGAAGTCCTAGCCTCAGGCAATCCCCCCACCTCAGCCTCCCGAGTAGCTGGGACTACAGGCATGCGCCACCATGCCCAGGTAATTTTTTCTATATATTTTTTTAGTTGTCCAGCTAATTTGTTTCTATTTTTTTAGTAGAGACGGGGTCTCACTCTTGCTCAGGCTGGTCTCAAACTCCTGAGCTCAAACGATCCGCCCGCCTTGGCCTCCCAGAGAGCTAGGATTACAGGCGTGAGCCATCACGCCCGGCCCTTGCATAATATTTTAAAGGTAGCTCTTATACTTTTTTATAACTGGACCCCTTTGAGAATCTGATAAAAGTAGTAGGTCTTCTCCCAAGAAAATACACATGCATGCATATAATTTTAAGGGGTTCATGAATGCCCTGAAGTCCATTCATGAATACATCAAGTTAGGAATCTCTGACCTACTGTCAGGATTGAAAAAGTGAAGTTACGATAGCCAATTGTAAAAAATAATGATTTGTTTCCCGCTTTAGTAGTAGACTGTGGCAAGCATGATGATTTTTTTAAATGGTTCTCTGAGGTAGGGAAAGCAAAACAAACCTTGGACTCCAAAGCAGAACAGCCTCCAGATGTTGGCAACTTCTCTCCAATTGGTCTGATCAGAAAATCTTGAGCAAATCGTGAATTCTTCAAGATAGCTGCTGTCTCTTCATCCACTTCAACAATTTCACCTTCCTAAAGGGTAGCACGCAAAACACATACTAAGAGATGCCACTTTAGTCTCAATAGAAGAAAAATGCCTATAAGTTTACTAACGAGTGGCATTTCAGAATAAAACGCCGTATCTTCTGACATGGTATTCTCTCAAGTTCAGACTCTGTTAGTTTCATGTTTATTTCCAGATGGACATGATTAGTGTCATAATCAGTCTTTTTTTGTTGACGATGCTAAAAATGGACACTCGTTGAAGTCTCTCCTCAGAGACAGAAACAGAAACCACTGTATTCTGAGCTCTACCTTATTCATTACTGTGTGAGGGTGTCAGACCAAAGATAAGTGCTGGTAAGGATGTGGAGAAAAGGGGACCCTTGTATACTGTTGGTGGGAATGTAAATTAGCATACCATTATGGAAAACGGTAGGGAGATTCCTCAAAAAATAAAAAATAGAACTACCATATGACCCAGCAATCCTACTACTGGGTGTATATCCAAAGAAAATGAAATCAGTATGTCAAAGGGATGTCTGCAACCCCATATTTACTGCAGCTCTATTCACAATAGCCAAGATATGGAGTCAACCTAAGTGTCCATCAAAAGATGAAGGATAAAGAAAATGTAGTGTATAAACACAATGGAATAGTATTCAGCCTTAAAAAAGAAGAAAATCCTGTCATTTACAGCAACATGGATGGAACTAGCGGTCATTGTGTTAAGAGAAATAAGCTAAGCACAGAAAGACAAATATTGCATGTTCTCACTCATATATGGGGGCTTAAAAAGTGAATCTCATGAAGATAGAGAGTAGATTGTGCTTATCAGAGGCCAAAAGGTAAGGGACAGGAGGATGAAGAGAAGTTGAATAATGGGTACAAACATACAGTTTGATAGAAGAAATAAAACCTAGTGTTCGATAGATCAGTAAGGTAACTATAGTTTCTGAATTATTGAATGTTTCACAAAAGCGAGAACAGAGGCCAGGCATGGTGGCTCATGCCTGTAATCCTAGCACTCTGGGAGGCCGAGGCAGGAGGATCACTTCAGCTCAGGAGTATGAGACTAGCCTGAGCAAGAGTGAGACCCCATCTCTACCAAAAATCGAAAAAAATAGCCAGGTGTGGTGGCACACGCCTATAGTCCCAGCTACTTGGAAGGCCGAGGCAGGAGGTTCCCTTGCACCCAGGAGTTCAAGGTTGTAGTGGCTATGTTTGCACCTGTGAATACCC
>NW_012153396.1:4095328-4117782 GCF_000956105.1 Propithecus coquereli | reverse complement strand
TCTGAGTAGCTGGGAATAAAGGTGTGCACCACCACACCTGGCTAATTTTTCTATCTTTTGTAGACATGGGGTCTCACTATTTTGCCCAAGCTGGTCTTGAACTCCTGGCGTCAAGCAATATTCCTGCCTTGGCCTCCCAGATGCTGGGATTACAGGTATAAGCCACCACACCCAGCTGACAAAACAAACCTTACTATGCACAGTGTAGTAAAAATACCAATTAGTGTCATCATCAAACACTAAAATTTCTCAATTCCTTGATACAATTAAACAACTGAAATACTGTTACGCACTACTCTTATTCTTTCCCATCCCACTTCTCTGTAATCCAATGTCTGAATGAGGTTTCTCATAAAAAGATTTCTTAGGTGTGACAATGGTCTTGTGGTTATATAGGAGAATATTTCATTCATAAGAGATACATGCTAAAATATTTAAAGTTAAAATGTCATAATATCTACAAGTTATTTTCAATGGTTCAGCAAATACACACACACACAGATAAAAGGAAACATGGAAAAAATGTTCTCAACTGCTGAAATAGGTAATGGGTATTCACTGTAATATTATTAACTTTTCTATATTTAAAAATAGTTTTAGAATAAATAATTGGGGAAAAAATGCCTTTTTACACCACTTAAAACATACACACAGGCCGGGCACGGTGGCTCATGCCTGTAATCCTAGTTCTCTGGGAGGCCGAGGCGGGCGGATTGTTTGAGCTCAGGAGTTCGAAACCAGCCTGAGCAAGAGGGAGACCCCGTCTCTACTAAAAATAGAAAGAGATTAATTGGACAACTAAAAATATATAGAAAAATTAGCCGAGCATGGTGGCGCATACCTGTAGTCCCAGCTACCCGGGAGGCTGAGGCAGGAGGATCACTTGAGCCCAGGAGTTTGAGGTTGCTGTGAGCTAGGCTGACGCCACGGCACTCACTCTAGCCCGGGCAAAAGAGTGAGACTCTGTCTCAAAAAAAAAAAAAAAAAAAAACATACACACAACCAAAGTAGCACCAGCAAAGTGAGAAGCAATGCAAGGCCAAGAGAAGGTACCTGGAGCAAGAGCAAGAGCAGAAAGATGCCAGAAGTCATGGAAATTTTTATTTACCTTAAATGTAAAACTTGCATCAAATATTAGCACCTTTTCATGTCCTGTGATTCCTCCATTGTAAATAACTTGGCATCTTTTGGATGGTCCCGTCTTAGGGCATTTGAAGAGACGAAATGTTGCAGAAACAAAACGACAATCACCTAAAAACAGAATTTACTCATGGTTCGTCTCCAGCACTCCAACAGCTATTGGTTTGCTCAGCAGCTGAGGAACAAATATAAAGATGATTTTCTGTTTTGCATGTTATCAATTATTTTTCTGGGTACTCCCTCTATTTACTGAATGACTTCAAAGTACTTTATTAAATACCAAACTTTTGAGGGGTTACCATGATACAGGAGACAAGATGGATATCTCCAGGTGACACAAAATCTCCCTAAATGAGACTCACTCAAAGGCACTTAATGATCACCAAATCTGAACCATTCAGTTGCAGTTATAATAGTCCCTGCTGCTGTTTCTTACCAATAACCCTCTCCAGTTCCTTGTTTTGAATTGTAATGAGATTGGCAGTGACCAAACGTGGAGGGCAGAACCCACTTTTTTGGGCAAGGATGGCAAGATCCTTCCAGTACAAAGCACCACCCAGGCACTCACCTAAGAAAAAAACAAAAAACAAGCCACAGGGCAATCAATACTTAATATGGCATTAAGAGAATTATTCTTCTATATCATTGATTAGGACATGGTATTAGTTAAAACATAAATCCTACAAATAGAAGCTAACCTGAGGTCTAGAAAGTCATGGCTAAGACTGGGTATGCTAGCTAATGGTGTCTGGGTATCATTCACAGGATAGTCACTAATGGATTGGTTCTACCCGGCTGTGATCATAATATTCATGTATATATTAGGTTACTTTCTGAAAAGTGCTATGTTATGTGAATAAAATAGTATAAAAGCAAAATTATAACATTGCCTCTTAGTTCCAGATTAATCTCCCAATGATCTGCTACCAGAACGATAACTACTACTAATGTTCATAAGGCATTTTACAGTTTTTTTCAAGCACAAAAATGGTAATAGAAGTTTTATTTATTACATCAGTAAATGGGAAACAACCTAAATGATCACCAATAGAGAAATGGTTTCAGTATGGTACTGCTGTTCAACACAATTGTATAATATAAACATTTTTTAAATGTTTTTTAAAATTTTAGGCTAAATAAAATTAGAATACTAAGTTCTAGATATGGCATGCTGCCAATTTTATTATACACACACACAGGAAAAAAATAAACTAGAAGAATACTTACTAAAATATTAAAGAGATTATCACTGGATTTTATACGATTTTAAGTAATTTTTTTAAGAGATGAGGTCTCGCTATGTTTCCCAGGCTGGACTCAAACTCCTAGGCTCAAGAGATCGTCCCGCCTCAGCCTCCAGAGTATCTGGGACTACGGGTGTGCGCCACTGCACCCAGCTTAGTAATTTTTTAATTTTTTCTTTTTTCTGTGTTTGCCAACTTTTAACAACGTCCATTTATTACTGTATAGTAAGAAAAAGTTAACATAATTATTTGAAAAGAACTTTTGATTTCATAGTCAGACTGACCAAAAGCATGCATTTATCTCATTAACTTCCTGAGAGTCTATTTAAATGACAATAAACAACACAATAATGATGAGAACCTAAGGGAATTAAGGGGGCACCAGCTCTGGAACAGTTGCCCTCATTTCCACACTACAGTTTTCAAAGTATTTCTCACATTCATTATCACATTTAATCTTCATAACAGCCCTTTACTGGCAAATTGTATTACTATTTACATTTTACAGTTTGGAAAACAATAACTCAAAGAGATTCATTAAATTGTCCAAGGCCGTATCACTTTTGAGTGGCAGAGAAAGAATGGAACCTCAGCTTTCCGGCCTAATCCCATGCGATGGCATGTCACACAGCCTCATCCTAACCAGTAGAACGGAGCTCCGCACGTGAACGAGCATCTGCCTTAAAACAAAACAAAACAAAACAAAATACCTACCCCACAAAACTTTGTGTGTCCTGATTTCTTCTGGCAATTCAAGGCTAGCATAGACGTCACTGAAATATAGCTCCCCACCACACTGAAACGGAGACATGTTAGTCCAAACAAGGTTAAAGATTACATTGGCCCAGATTACAAAGAAAAGGAGGAAGGAACAAAATCAATTTTCAAAACCAACAGAAATGTTTGAGCTGGCCCTTTGTGAACAAATAACAATCAATAGGCAAGTGCCAAGGTTTCTTTTTCCCAACGGCCTATTACCTCGACAGGTAATAAAATCACTCTCTAAGAGTGTCTCTCTCCTAAATAAAGATACTCAGGCTACCTAAAGTTTTAGCCAACCTGAACCAAAAGCAGCTCCAGGTTGTTGTATAACTAACAGAAGATATAAACAGTATTCATAAACTCTTACCTCTTAAAAATAAGTTTTTGTGATGTTGTTATTTACTTTCATAACACATTATATTTTTAAAAATATTGTCCTTAAAATGTAAAGCAAATGAGTGATTAGAAACTTAAAATTTTATTTAGCTAATTTCAAAAGCCTGGAGATCTAGATTCTATAGTAATATTTCTACCTTTTATAAGTATATCTTGGTAAAGATAGTGAACTGGCCTATGAATTGGCATACTAACAAGGACATTATTAAATCATTTCTATATAGTTATTTTTATTTGAGCTTTACTACAGCCAAAATGTCAGAATTGTTTGTTTGTTTGTTTAGAGGCAAGGTCTCGCTACATTGCCCAGGCTGGAGGCAAACTCCTCAGCTCAAGCAATCCTCCTGCCTCAGCCTCCCGAGTAGCTGGGACGACAGGCAAGCATGCCACCTGCCCAGCTAAAATCTCCTATCTTCTACTATGAAAACACACATCTCATGATACACATGAAGGCTATAGAATTCCTGCAAGTTTTTCTTTCAGAAAGCAATTAATGTAAAGCCGGGCATAGGGGTTCACACCTGAAATCCTAGTACTTTGGGAAGCTGAGGCAGAAGGATTACTTGAGGCCAGGAGTTTGAGCAACACAGCAAGGCCCTGTTGCTACAAAAAAAAAAAAAAAATTTCCAGGTGTGGTGGCGCATGCCTGTAGTTTTAGCTACTCTGGAGGCTGAGGAAGGAGGATCGCTTGAGCCCAGGAGTTTGAGGTTGCTGTGAGGTATGATGACGCCACGGCACTCTAGCCCGCCGGGCAACAGAGTGAGACCCTGTCTCAAAAAAAAAGAAAAGTAATTAATGTAAAAGTTCCATCTACTGTAACTTCCCGAAGATCTGAAATCATGACAGATAAGAAATAAATAGCACTCAGAGAAACTAGAAGTGTTAGAAGAGAGTATATTCTTTTTTTTTTTTTTTTTTTTGAGACAGAGTCTCACTCTGTTGCCCAGGCTAGAGTGTGGTGGTGTCAGCCTAGCTCACAGCAATCTCAAACTCCTAGGCTCAAGGGATCCTCCTGCCTCGGCCTCCCAAGTAGCTAGGACTACAAGTGCATGCCACCATGTCCAGCTAATTTTTTCTATTTTTAGTAGAGATGGGGTCTCACTCTTGCTCAGGCTGGTCTCGAACTCCTGAGCTCAAGCGATCCTCCCGCTTCGGCCTCCCAGAGTGCTAGGATGACAGACGTGAGCCACCGCTCCGGCCATAGAAGAAAGTAAATTTATAGCAGCCTTTAGTAATCAGTCCAAAGTTTCTTGCAGCTCTGCAGTAGCTATTCTAGGATCACGTACAGAGGCAAACAGGAGAGACACCCAATAAAGCAAATATCTTAACATATTCAGTGACAATTGTCACCCTCATATTTACTATCTTTTACAAGCTGAGAGAGAAAGAATTCATACCTAGGGTATTCCTGCCTCTCCCCTTTTTTGCCATCTCTTTTTAATTTCTGGATAAACTAAGAGTTTGAGCTCTCAGTTCC
Source organism: Propithecus coquereli (assembly GCF_000956105.1). Classification (NCBI taxonomy): domain Eukaryota; kingdom Metazoa; phylum Chordata; class Mammalia; order Primates; family Indriidae; genus Propithecus; species Propithecus coquereli. Next base: position 4,112,763 of record NW_012153396.1, on the reverse strand, counting down.
AGGAAGAAAGAACAGGATTGGCCGAGCGTGGTAGCTCGATCCTAACACTTTGGGAGGCCAGGCAGGAGGATCGCTTAAGCCTGGGATTTTGAGACCAGCCTTAGCAACAGCAAGACCCCATCTCTATCAAAAATAGAAAAAATTATCCAGGTGTAGTGGTGAGCACCTGTAGTCCCAGCTACTTGGGAGGCTGAGGCAGGAGGATCCCTTGAGCTCAGGAGTTTGAGGTTGCAGTGAGCAATGACGATGCCGGGCAATAGAGGGAGATCATGTCTCAAAAAAAACAAACCAGGACTGATCCCATCAGTTCTCACTGATGTTGAAAGATAAGTTATCTCACTCTTCCCCTCACCTTCAGCACTTGATACACCTCCTGCAGCACGTGTTGTTTATCAGGCACAAGGTTAATAACGCAATTTGATCTAAAAAAGAACAGATGGAATGTCAAGCAAATCTACACACTATTTCAGAGCTCTTCTAATCTTTTCAGTCGCTAAAGGTGGCTTCTACCATTTTGTCAAAGCTATACCATTCTTCCTGCCTCCCTCCTCTCTTACCAATACTCAACTCTTCCCCAACGTAAGGGAGATAGGCAGTGTTTAGAATCTCTATAAAGTGTTAGCAGATTTGAATGTGCAGGAAAAAATATCAGACATGATTCTTATTTGTTTCTGACCTGATGTTCACCATTCAACAAGATGAAACCTGGGACCAGATTCCTACTGCACAAGGCATTTCCCCACATAAATAGGCCAAGTTCCTCAAAGGCAGCTTTCCTAAGGTGGTCACTTGGGCATGATTTCACAACAACTCACAGGGAAAAAAGAAACATAGAATCCTATAATTTGACATGAAAATATTACTAAAGATAACAGGTCAGTGTATATTGTAGGAGCAAACTTAGTGGTCTTGATAGTGTATTTGGGTTCATTGGTTTATGGTTAAGTTGCAAGTAAGTTCTCTCTTGGCCTAGCGTGTTCTGCTGCCAGTGGGCTACAGGCAGCTCAGACCAGGTCCCTCCCTCTGTTAAGACATGCTAAGTTTAGTTTAACAGCCTAAATGAGAGTCAGTTCAGCAAAAAGTGGTGACATTTGTGTGTTCAAATGGAAATGGACTATACTTGTGGCAGTAAGGATAACGACCTACATAACAACATCATAACTCTCATTCTTGACTCCAGCCTCTCCCAACTTCTCAATGCAGCCATGAATAAAAGTCACATTGGGTGCCTGGAAGCCAAATTTTTGCATGTGATAGTCAAGATACTTTTTAGCCATTTCCAACTAAAGGAAGAAAAATACAGATGTGATAATCAAAGTTTTAAAAAATATTCTACTTTTTTCCTAAAAATTTCCTATTATTTAATATTACCAGAATATACCCCCAGATTAATTTGAGTAAGTAGACAAGGTTCCTATGGACACGTAGGAGAAACTACAGCCTGGGACATAAACTTCCTGCTACATGCGTTTGCTTAAACAAACTCTTCATTCAATAAGAAAATCATTCAGCACAGATGGCAGAAGGAAGGAAAAGATCAAACTCCACTGGGCTGTCATGATATTCATATACCAGATCAAGCCTCTGACTTTGTGTTCTCCCATAAGAGCCCCTAATTGTCAAAGTTCTCAGCTTCCGGGACATGAAGTGCTAGAGGCACAAGTGAGCATTGCTAAATAGCAGTCTTGTAAATTATCTTTGAAGGGTCACAAAGAAAACAACTTTATCTCTAAAAGAGTGCTTTTGAAATTTTTTTCCTCCTTATCCTCCAAATCATTGCTTCACCTGATCTTTGGTCATGTCTATTCCAGTGATGTGTCCCTTCTCACCAACCAGCTGACTAAGCGCATAGCAATCTCTGCCACTTCCACTGCCCAGATCCAAAATCCAGCAGTTTTCTAGATGCTCAGGGATGACCAGACCACAGCCATAATACCTGGGAAACGGAAAGCGCATATGTTTTCCTCAGAGACTGTAAGACATGCAACCACTAAATCTTATACATCTTTCCTTTCTTCGTTCCTACCTCCCTGCTTTCCTTCCCTCATTCACTCATATTTCTCTTTAGGTGTTTAGTCTCCACCACTAAACTGGACGCCCTGAGAAGGCTGGACTATATCTGCTTTAACACAGTAGTATTGAGCACTGTGGTAGATATACTAAGAGTTAAATAAGCCATCTAAAATATTTATTCAATGAATACATTTAGGCATTCGCGGAGCATCTAATTCAGGCCCAGTACTGTGCTAGCTATTGAGGAAGAAATGTAAGATTCCATCCTCTGGGTGTATTTACTCTAACTAGGGAGGCAAAACATGGGCACAGAAAACAGGCACTGGCCACCACGTCCGGCCTCATTGGAGCCTCTTAAACAGAGCAGTAGGATGATCAGTGCTGACCTTGAGGATTTTTACAATAGATAAGGCGAGCCGGGTGGATTGGTGGTGATGGGTTAATTTCCTAGTGACTGGCATCACTATCTTTCTAGAAAGCTGAAATCTGGGGTCTTCCTGGGGGCAGCACAGGACACTCTACCTCAAGGCTACTTCTTCATGTACATTTTGCAAGGCTTCCCGGATGTGCTTGGGGACCGGTCTAGCTGCGGTGACACAGGCATTGGTCTGGAGGTCTGCCGACTTCTTCAGCACCTGCCCATAGTAGGTCTGACCCAGCGGCCCAGAGTGGAGAGAGGTGAGAAGCGGAAAGAAAAGCTGCAGCTGGTGTCTGCAGCGCGAGGGCCCCACCACCACCCCTATCCCCACTTGGCCCACCTCTGTTCCCGCCAAAGTTCTAAGGCCACACCCTGCCTTGTCCCCACTCCAGGGGTCCCGGGGCCGGGCAGAGGCGCTGGCCAGGCAGAGCTTCCATAGGCCTAGGCTGCACCTCGGCAGTTCCGGGCCCCACAGCTCTCACCTGCACAGACTCCCGGATCTCGGCGTCGCGGGGGGCGGCCACTGTCGGGAGGGGAAAGGTAGCTGAAAGGCCGGGGGTGGGGTTGGGGGGGCACCACGAGATGGAGGGGTGGTTAAGGGGCAGGAAGCAGGCCGACGGCCGCCGGGAGGACCAAGCTCTCGCGGCGTAGCTCTGGGGATGGCAGACGCCCGGGGAGCCGGGCTGGGCCGGGGATGGAGACGAGGTGCGCACTCACTGTCTCCTCCGCCTGGGGGCTCCAGGACCGAAGCCTCCCGCTGCCGGCTCCTCAGGTCCCGCCCCAGAGCTGCCAGGCCGACGGGATCCGCGCCTGTCCCGGGGCTGCACCCACGCCCCGACCTCCCGGCTTCGCGCCGCCGCGCACGCCCGTTGTCATCTTGGTAGCCCTGGAGTCTTTCCAGCCAGGAGGACGATATTACTACTAAGTAGCATCTTCCTTTATTGCTCCACTGTGATTTTCATTGATAATCTCGTATTCTGCCTTCAATGAACACCCACATATATAATGATATTTTTCCCTTTTTGGGAATGAAATCACCTTTTTTCAATCCAGTTTTTAAAGTCAGGTTTACTGAGGTGTAATATACATTCTGTAAAATTTATCTTTCTTTAGTGTACAGTTCTGTGAGTTCCGACAAACGTATATATCACCACGATTGAAACTAAAACAGTTCTCTTGCCCGAAAGTGTCTTCGTGTCCTTTTGTCCTTCCTCCTCCCACCCACAGCTCTTATGCAACCACAGATCTGTTCTCCCTCCCTATACTGCCTTTCCCAGACTGTCATGTAGAATGGAACCGTTACACTTTGTAGCTGTTCTCTGCCTATTTTCAGTTGTATTTAGGAAAGCAACTTTGATAAATTCATTTTTACCTCTAGTAATTTTTGGTCAATTCATATGTGTTTTCTAGGTATTGTCACTTCATTTTGCAGAAAGCATTTTTTAATTATTTTTACTTCCACCATTATATTTATGTATCTTATCTTGTTTTGTGGTTGTGACAAGCACTTCTATTCATTAGGATGGTAAGGAGTTAGGGAAATCCAAGTGAAAGGATATCTAAATGGAAGACACGGACTCCTTCACTAAATTATACTCATTTTTCAATCTCATCTGCCAGTAACACAAAAATGTTGTTGAAATCCAGCTACTAAATTTTCATCTTCCCTGATGTCAATTAGTTGTTTAATAGGAAGGTGTTGTCTTTTTATATTTTCCACAAATTAAACCCATGGAAACAATCTTTGTTGGAATATTTTCATAGGTTAGAATATTTCCAACTATTAAATACATAAAACTTAGTGTTTTTAGATAGATATCACTTAGTTTTTTTGGCAATCATATAATGATGAAAACACTCCTAAATATTAATTTTCAAAATAGTCTTTCCATAAAATGAGTTCCTTTAGAAAAGCAGTGACTTTCTCATTGTTAAAACGGTATCTTCCTCTTAAAGGGGCAGATGAGTTGCAAGTTAAGGAAAGGACTCTATCATTTTCACTTGTGCTTGTTCTGTTATATTATCTTCAATCTGTGGTTTAGTTACAAGATTCATCTGATAACCCTTCAATCTACCTAACCACACCCAGATAAGCTGCAATAAAACAAACCACTATAAACTTAAATTGAATTATTCTCACTTTTCCCTCATGGTATCTGGTGTGCTGGCCTGTTTCGCTGTGACCATCATGCATTCTGATTGTGAGTTTGTTTTTTTTTTTTTGTCTTACTCTCACCCCTTCTAAATGACAGGTATACTATCTATCTGTATCCTAGGTAGACCAGTTAGGGTTCTCATATCAAGCCATATTTTAAATGTTAGCAAAAACTAATTTTTTACGATAAAAATGAACATACATAGAAATTTACATGTTTTCTTCCCTTACCTCCAAGGAAGGCCTTGTGCATATGGCCACATGTTCCACTTTGAAAGCTACTGGTGTGACAGTTCCAGGATGGCCCAGAAAGGCAGATTTTGGTTCATGATACAGAACCATCTTTCAAGAAGTGGAGTTTTTCCAGGAGGGCCAGTATCCCTAAGTAAAGGACTCTCCAAACATTGGACGCATTCTGGCAGAAGCTAGATGAGCAGCTGGATGATTGCTCACCAGAGACACAGCAGCAGGGGTAAATGGAGGGATTCGATTACTCCCAAGATCCTTTCCTCTTCTAAGAGTTTTTTAGTATTATGTTAAAGACTAGAAATGACAGGTGGCACCCTTACTTCTATTTATAAGGGAAATAACAGGTAACAGAGAGTTAGACTAATAGTCAAAAGACCTCCCATCAAGCTCAGTGACCTTTGGGCAAGTCATTTCATCTCCCTGGCTGTGTCTTTTCATCGGTAAAACATGGGGCCAGAATTTAGTAACTTTTAAGGACCAACAACTCTAATATTCTGGGGTTCTATGACTCTCTCTTCTTCACCAACTATTACGTTCGTTTTTGGGTTTTAAAATATACTCTTTAGAAAAAAATAAATTCTTTTTGTTTATATTTTTATTTATTTGAAATTTAGAAGTTGAATTTTAAATGCCTTTTTGGTATATGTTATAGTGATATAAGATTTTATTATTTCTTATTAATGTAATGTGTTTTGTAGCTATTTTATCAACTTTGCAATTCTGAAATTACGTGAGTTATTATTCAAAATATTTCTCTATTCAATTTTTCTAAGGTTTTTTCCAGTATTTTTACATTCATATTTATAAAAAAGAATCACCTAACTGTTCTTACATCATCTTGCTTTTTGTTTTTTAAAATAAAAATCACATTTATTTCATCGAAGGAATCAGTGTCTTACTATCATTTTCTATATCCTGGGAGTATATGAAAATGATTTGTTCTGTGACAGTTTGGAAAAGTCTAAGGAAAGCTATCATAAGCAAATGCTATTTTTTTTTTTTGAGACAGAGTCTTGCTCTGTTGCCCGGGCTAGAGTGCCGTGGCATCAGCCTAGCTCACAGCAACCTCCTGGGCTCAAGCGATCCTTCTGCCTCAGCCTCCCAAGTAGCTGGGACTACAGGCATGTGCCACCATGCCCCGCTAATTTTTTTTTTTTTTTTTTTTTGAGACAGAGTCTCACTCTTTTGCCTGGGCTAGAGTGAGTGCTGTGGCGTCAGCCTAGCTCACAGCAACCTCAAACTCCTGGGCTCAAGTGATCCTTCTGCCTCAGCCTCCTGAGTAGCTGGGACTACAGGAATGCGCCACCATGCCCGGCTAATTTTTTCTATATATTTTCAGTTGTCCGATTAATTTCTTTCTGTTTTTAGTAGAGACGGGGTCTCGCTCTTGCTCAGGCTGGTTTCGAACTCCTGAGCTCAAACAATCCACCCGCCTCAGCCTCCCAGAGAGCTAGGATTACAGGTGTGAGCCACCACGCCCGGCCTTAATTTTTTATCTTAAGTATTTGTTTCCTGTAATGGTTAGACTAAGTTTTGTCTCCTAAATTGGTGGCCTTTCTTTTTAAAGGTAAATTGAGCCCATTTACATTAATATTATAATTACTGATAAATGTTTATAGAATGCATAAGTGAATGCCTTTGCAGACCTTTCACACCTAGTTTTTTTAACCTTAAGTTAATGTCCATATGAATAATGAGAGAGAAATGTAATCAGATATGCTTAGTTGATGATTTGACAATAACAATATGAACTAAATTGAACTGACTCTTACTTGCTCTTTTTTCTTTTTAATTATTATGAGTACATAATAGGTGAATATCTTTCTAAGGTTGCTCTTTTTTCTTTCAGTGAAAACACTATTTTCTTATGTTAGCTTTCTCTCAATCCCTTCACTAAGTGAAGACCTGAACTAGAACAAGATAGAGCTCCATTTTAAATTCAAACAAAGATATTCGGGTTTGACAACAGACTCATGGTAATATCATTTAACAAGATGAATTCAACGAACATAAACAAATCCAAATGTTAAGGATTTCACCATTGCACAATCCCATGCCACAATCACTCATAACTCATAATTAATCAATTGCCTTCACATTTGGCAGTAACATCATACAAATGAATTTGCTGATGATTAGCAAAAGTACAAAATGACCCAAGGTCACTTAATCAAGGATAACAACAATAAAGAAACCCTAGGAATGCAGGTCAAGGCAAGAGGCTGCAGCTGGGCAGATATGATACCACTTGCCTTATTTTCATTTAGGAATTTGCTACAACAAATAAAATAAGTATCTCCTTTGAGTTACTAGAAAAGAAAACAACCAGGTATTACCTATCACCATTTGGTGACCATCAAATTAAAATATTTCCTAAATGAATGATTAAAATTTTAAAAGTCTTTAAAAAGAATATTAATCATTCTCATGTGTTCACAATAGCTCCATTTTTGATACTCAATATTTGCTTAAGTATTGCAATTAAGAAAATATGGCTTTTGACACATTAAAAGTTCTAAAGCTGGGCACAGTGGCTGGCACCTATAATCCCAGCTACTAGGGAGGTTGAGGTGGGAGGATTGCTTGAGGCCAGGAGTTCCATATCAGCCTGGACAACACAGCAAGATCCTGTCTAAAAAAAATTCTATAGGAAAAACTAAGATGTCTTTTAATTTAAACAATTAGATAGAGCAACTTAAAAAATTCAGTAAGAGGATAGGTTACTCCAATTCAAGGACTGTTTCCAAACTTCAGCCCCCACCTAGCTTCTTTTCAGGAGAAATCGTACATCAACACAAATCTTCAATAACTTAACTTTTGGAGAAGAAAACAGAAAACTAAACCCAGAGCATTATGGTTGTGTAAGATATTTCCTCCTCAGCATTAGGCAAAGAAGTGCTATTGTGCTCTTATATACCATTTTATTTCAACAGATGATTCAACTGGTCTTGTAGATCTGATGATTGTTCAACACTAGAAATTAGAATAGAGAAAGAGTTTATCTGAATGAACAATGAACATATCTCTTTGTACAAACTATTTATATTTTAATGTATAAATACTGTTGCTGCTAAATAAAAATTTATATTGGTCCACTTGGGTCCCAGAAGTGTTTAAACTATGAAGAAAAGTTTGCAATGCCAATTAGTAGTATAAACAATATGGCAAGGGACAAATTTAATCCACTTTAGAAAACAAGGCTATTTAATGGTTTTAGCACATTTACTCTACTTCATGAATATTACTAATGTAAAAGGTTTTCTTTCTATTCCTTAAGGTTGGCCTTTATACCCTGTAACTTTTAGAAAGCCTGTACTAGCAGTGAATTGAGTCACTGCATGCCTTTGAAATATATTGCATTCTTTAAATCCTGAAAGAGCTATTCCAGAGCATATGTCAATTTAAAGACATGTGTTAACCAGAGTTTTATATTGATCCTGGGCCCAGCAGTATAATTCTCCCCAGCCTGCTTCAGTTGGTTTCCTACTCCCCTGCCTTTGGGTTTACTTACTTCTTCTGAATAGCTTCTTGCCTAAATCAGAAAAGAAAAGAGGAAAGTAAACATAAGAAAACCTAGTGAACTAGTTGGCCAGATGTATACAGCATAGGCAGGACAAATTTCCAGCTTATGTCACATTCTACATCTCTGTCAATCCTATCCTAAGACTGTGCTATTGAACAGGGTTTCCTATCTGAGTGCAGAGCTGCTGAAAAGATGGATTCTAAACCTAAAGAGGTAATAATATGTTTTCGGAGTGAGGGATGTGGCCCATCAAACTCCATGCATGGCTCAAATTACATCTGAGTATATGGAGTCAAATGTCACATACCTAATATGTAGACCCCCAAAGAATGAATAGGACAAACAGCTATTTAAATATCAAGAGTTAAATACCCAACCATGTATTTCCAATAGATACATAAGTATAATATCAGCTACATAACATATAAGACATGAAATAAGATGAAAAGCGAATTATAATTTTATGCAAAGTTACAATGGAGAAGGGGTCTCTAGATTTTGAAATCTCCTAGACGACTTATACATAGCTGGTGCTGTGTCATGTGTGGAAATGTAGGATACAGGTTACAGGTACACTTGATTCGCTTGCAGAGGAGCAGACTCCCCAGGAGAGAGTCGAATACTGATGAATTCCCTCATAGGTGATAAACAGGTGGTCCTGGCATGGGCCCTGCCCTTCTGGGGAGTCTCTCCCTCTGAGGAGCCCTCAAATTATTAAATAACATGGGGAGGTTCATAGAAGGTGGCCCTGCTCCTGATCTCACCGCCTACCCCAACTGCTTCTGAGTCTCAGGCATCTTTTCCATCTTTGCCACTCCTGCCTGCACAGGAAAATGTGCTGAAGCACAAAGGCCACGAAAGCAGGCCAAGGGTAATGATTTCGCAGCAAGTAGTTGCTGGAAAGGGCATACTTACTGGTACTGAAGATGTGTTGTTATTATTGCCATTTTCCTTAAACTCTGTATTAAAAAAGAGAGAGAAACACAACATTCCACTTCCCTATAGCCACACAAACTATGTATATAAAACCCAAATCATAAAAAAAATTGTTTCTATTCTACTAAGTAAAGTATCACAAGAATGGAAAAACAAGCACCACATGTACTCACCGTCAAATTGGTATTAACTGATCAACACTTAAGTGCACATACAGTAGTAACATTCATCGGGTGTCGGGCAGATGGGAGCGGGGGAGAGGGGATGGGTATGTACACACCTAATGGGGGCGGTGTGCACCATCTGGGGGATGGACACGCTTGAAGCTCTGACTCGGATGGGGCAAAGGCAATATATGTAACCCAAACATTTGTGCCCCCGTAATATGCTGAAATAAAAAAGAAAAAGAAAAAATTGTTTCTTACATCTTCTGAGTGCAAGATGGCATCTTCCTGTAGTACCATGTTTCGAGCTGCCTGACCTAGCAGCTGGAAGACAAAAATAAAATGGTAATAATCAAAATTCCCAAACTTCCTCTAATCTTCTCTCTATAGCCGTCACACCAATACCCTCTATGCTCCCCCCACCCACTCTTCCACCATACATAACCACAAACACTCAAAATATAATGGAGGATAATTTCCTATTTGTTCATGTTGAAAATTAATTGCATTGACACTATGGTGGTTCTGGCATGGGCTTAACATCTGTTCCAAAAGCTACCACCTTTGCCTTAAACACTGACAAAGAAAAAAAAAAAAAAGCTATCACCTGAGAAGTGAAGCGCATCCTGATTGCTGAGCCCTCTGCACAGTGTATTCACCAGGTGCTGAGAGATGTCTATAAAACCTTTGGCTCCACAAGTCCAGTGAGAGAACCTACCCTCTGATTCTTTAAAGGCAGATTTGAGATTTGTGGTGCTTTGAGAAGGGTGAGGGAGCAGGAGTTGGGACTGGGCTGAAAAGGGCAGAAGGAATGTAGCTGTTTAGAAATGGAATGAAGAGGGGGAGGGAGGCATGGGAAGAAGCTTGGGGCTTAAACTGGGAACCCCCCCACCCAATGAAAGACGGCCAGATGGAGCCAGGGAAGAGAAAAGAAAGGAGAAATGCGTAAGGGAGATTCTAATGAGGTCACTGAGTTCAATGGGCCCTGAGTCCAAGAGAGAAACACTAAACTCTGGATTCAGCTGGGTGGCCAGTGGGTCAAGGCAGAGCTGACAGAGACAGCACTTAGAGGCAGACACCAGCAGAGATTTCTGGCCTAAGGCTGCACTCTGCTCCTGGCATACCTAAATCCAGCCACATAACCATAAAAAAAGGAGCTATTGTTACGTGTATCCTACCAATCCTTCTCTGTTCCCTTGGGCCACAGAGATTCTCAAGGAAAAGAGGGCTGGCACTTCAAATTAACTGGGAACTTCAGCATTGCTGCAGTTCTGAGATTCCTGCCCCTGGGCAGCAACTTTATTTATTTATTTTTCTTTTTAATTTAAATTTTAAAATTAGTAAACCCTTCTGTGCTTCTAAAGTCAAAATGATAAAGTAGGACTTTCCATCTCTGTCCCTTCCATTCCGTGCACTCCCCCATCCCATACATAATTATTTTTATTTTATTCTCTAAAAAAAAAAACCAAGTATTTATGGAGTGCTTACAATATGCCAGTACTCTGGAAAAGAGTACTAATGGGGCTCACCATCTGGAGGGGACATAGGCACTTACAGCACCCTATAGTAAGTGCTGATGGGGAAACACCAGAAGCCCTGGGAGCATGCAGGGAGAGGCAGGGCAGCTAACCCATTGCAGGGGTAGGGGCTCAGCGAGGGCTTCTAAAAGAAGTGACTTCTAAGCTGAGACCTGAACGTTAGGGTTTAGAATTCATCTTATGTGTAATTTTACAGAAAAGTAGCATGATTTATTGTAGTAGTAGTAGATTTATTGTTTTACAAGTATAGTAAGCAGATGCACTAGAGTGGGGACCAAGGGCAGAGACTGGTTAGGAGGACACTGCAGAACTCCAGGCAAACAATGAGGGTGGCCGGAAAGACAGAAGTGGCAACTGGGGGTAAAAAAAAAGGGATGTCATAGAAAATAGACGTTATGAGACTTGTGATTGCCTGCAATGCAGGGGCTGTTATAAGGCCAAGGTCTTTTCCTTGATGATATATTCATTGGCATTCTGCATCATTTTCCTTTTTTTTTTTTCCCTTCCGTGTCAGACTGGCAATGTGCCGACGTCATAGCAAAGTTTGAGGGAGATACATCTCTCACATGCGCATGAACTCTCAACCACCACGCCTATGAACTACAAAAAGATCCCTGCATCACTTTCTTACATAAACCACCAGACATATTACACATCATTTAAGATTTCCAGGCTTGCTTTAAAATGGAAGAACATCCTGAATACACCTATAAACCCTTTTTTTTAACACTCAGATTTCATCATTTTTCATATTGTTTTATTAAATTATGCAGCAGCCATTGCAAGTATAAGCACCATACACACATTGTGTTTAGGAAAAAATACACTGGACCCTCACTAAGCACACAACTCAAATGGAGGGCAGGAGAGCAGGGGTGCAAGAGAGCAGCCTGTTAGTCATAGCGCTCGTTGTGCTGTGGGCGTAAGTCAGTGTGTTTTTCCTTACTCTGTGCTCCAGCCATACTGGCCTCCTTGCATTCCTGGGACACATTCCCATCTCAAGGCCTTCGCCTTTGTCATCTTCACCACTTTGAACTCTCTGCCTCTAGATATCAACAGGGCTAGCTGGCTCACTTCATCCAACTGTCTGCTCAAATGTCACCTCCCCAGAAAGCCCTTCCCTGGCCACCCTGTTTAAGGTAAACCCTTTCATCACTCACTTCATCACTCTCATTCCCAGGTTTATTTTTCGTCACAGCATTTACCGCCACCTGATGGTTTTTCTGTTTCATTTGTTTACTGTCTGTCTCTTGACTAAAATGTAAGGTTCCTTAGTAAAATACCCAAGTGGAGACTGTTCAAGAGATAATGCTCTATGGGTTAAGAGGGATTGAAAATGAATAAGACACTCCAATAACCTCATAGTCTAGTAAAGGAAATGGCAAAAGTACGTAAGTAACTGTAGAATGAAGGAATATTGTATGTTGATAAGTGTCATAAAAGAGATCCAGTAAAAAGATCAAGTCCAGAAAATTGAGAGATGATGTGTCAACGCTGTCCCAGAAAGCTGGATTGATTTCAGTTTAACTCAATCCACACCATTCACTGAGCAACCAATCTAAATCTACCGAGAAGCAGCCCAAGTGAAAAGTTCACGAGGAGGAGGAACAGGAAGGAGCGAGCTACACTGGGGCAATCAATGGTGACATACTGGCTTTTTGGCCATTTAATCCAACCAGTACCACACAGGAGGTAGTATCCAAGAGTGTGAACTTAGAACCAGTATGCCTAGGTTTGAATCCTAGCTCTATTCCCTCCTAGCTAGGTGTGATCTTGAACAAGTTAAATTCCTCTCTATATCCTCTCTGTAAGAAAAGTACCTTCTTTATTAGCAAATCTGAAGACTTAATAATTAAACTATATAAAAGATAGTGGTGTCCTGCACATATTAAATGGTCAATAAATGTAAGTTTTGGCCAGGCATGGTGGCCTATGCCTGTAATCCTAGCACCACGGGAGGCTGAGGCAGAAGGATTGCTTGAGCCCAGGAGTTCAAGAGCAGCCTGAGCAACATAGTAAGACCCTGTCTCTACAAAAAGTAGAAAAATTAGCCAGGCATGGTGGCACACACCTGTACTTCCAGCTACTTGGGAGACTGAGGCAGGAGGATCACTTGAGTCCAAGATTTTGAGGTTGCAGTGAGCTATGATGACACCACTGCACTCTAGCCTGGGCAACTGAGTAAGATCCTGTCTCAATCAATCAATAGAATAAGACCCTGTCTCAAATAATCAATCAATAAATGTAAGTTTGTTATGATGAATATGTTCAATATTTACAGGTAGTTACCTATGAACACTATCTATTTTTTTAAATTTATGTTTTTCCCCAAAAAAGATTCAAGACAATTTATAACAAACTATGTGTGGATTTACACACATACACAGATTTTTTTAAAAACAGAAATAGAGGCTGGAAGCGGTGGCTCACGCCTGTAATCCTAGCACTCTGGGAGGCCGAGGCGAGTGGATTGTTTGAGCTCAGGAGTTCGAAATCAGCCTGAGCAAGAGCAAGACCCCGTCTCTACTAAAATTAGAAAGAAATTAATTGGACAACTAAAAATATATAGAAAAAATTAGCCGGGCATGGTGGCACATGCCTGTAGTCCCAGCTACTCGGGAGGCTGAGGCAGTAGGATCGCTTGAGCCCAGGAGTTTGAGGTTGCTGTGAGCTAGGCTGACGCCACGGCACTCACTCTAGCCCCGGCAAAAGAGTGAGACTCTGTCTCAAAAAAAAAAAAAAAAAACCTAAGGAAGGACACAACACTAAAGCCAATTCTGTAAAGACGAGTCTACTGGGCTCCAAACTAATATGAGTAAAGGTGCTATAAACACTTATACACAAGTCCAAAGACTTGCGGACATACTATGCTTGCTATTTCAACTACATAACTTAATGAAATAATACGGAAACTAATGAAATATAAGTAAAAAGACAGAAAGAATTGCTATCGCTATGAAAACAAAGTTGAAAATAGGAAACACTTATTGAAGTAGATAAGACAAACTGCTACTGAGTTAATGATGAGCAAGACAATGAAAAAGCCTGTGGGGAAGGGGAATAATTAATAGAAATCTAAAAAGATTCTGTGCTCAGATTGTTTTACGGATGTATTCAAGATGTTCCCAAACTGGAAATCTTAGATGGTATGTGCTGGGTTGCTTTATCTAACACAATGATGGACATATGTTTTCATTTATCTTGGGTAAATACCTAGGAGTGGAATGGCTGGGTCATTGGACCCATTTCTTTTATCCATTCACCTGCGAATGGGCATTTGGGTTGTTTCCAGTTTGGCACTATCATAAATAAAGGTGCTAAGAACATGTACAAATCTTTGTGTGGACATATATTTTCATTCCTGTTGAGTGAATATCTAGGAGTTTAAAAGATAAGTCTGTTTTTGGAGAGAGATAGGGTGTACATATATACAACTTTCTGGTGAGAAAAGCTATCAGATAATTCCATCCATGGAACCAGCTGGAGTATGGAGAAGGAAAAAACAGAGGAAAGGAGAAAGCTAATCTAAGAAACAGAAAACCAAGCATGTGCCCAGAAAGACAAATAAGAAAAGAATAAGCCCATAGACAGGTGATGCACAAAAGTGTGGAAAGAACGTGGGTTGTTGAGGGCAAAACCATGAGGAATTTGGGGGCTGAAAGGAACCAGTCTACACTAGGGACAACGCCGAAAAACAAAGAGGAATTGGTTAGGAACACTAGCTCATCTGCCATCTCGCAGCTATCTTTGTTGTAAAGCAGATTCCCACGACATCGTTTCTCTCCCTCCGCCCTCAAGCTGCTAACCCTAACCAAAGAGACTACACACCCCAGAATGCAACACGCACCCTCGGCGAACGAGCCCTACTCTTGTCCCAGGATGCAACGCGACCCTCTTCCCACAGCTATGAAAGACTGCTGCTTCCCGGAGCATTAGGCCGGGCGAGTTCACTCCCAGCTCACCTCGGAGCTCCGGGAGCCCTTCAGCACCTGCTTGGTGAGCGCGATCACGTCAGTACCACAGGTGTTCACCTTCTCCGTGAGAAGCCCCTTCACGGACTGACCAAACCGTGCTTGAGAATCTGGCGTTCCAGTCGCCATCACTTCAACTAGCGAACGCCTCCTCACGGGCGACGGCGAGTCGCGGGGGCCAAAAGGGATGCAAAGCGGAAGAAAAAGAGGATGTGTGTCTGTTCCTACTGTGGGAAAAGGAAGGGACGCATGCGCCTAGCGGAGGTTGCTCTTTGCTCACTTCTATCGTGAGGAAGACAGGGCCAAGGCAAACATCTCTGGAAAGGATGGGGGACAATTTCAGTAAATCTGTGGTTTAGAATCAGAGGTCCTGGTTATCACTCCCAATGCTTCCATTTAGCAGTATGTGAATGCAAATTACTCCACCTCTGTGTCTTACGTTCTTCATCTGTAAAACGGAAGTAATAATGTTAAAGTTTCCAAGTGTTTATGAGTGTGAATTAAGATCGGTCAGTTCAATTTATTGAAAATTTTGTTCAAAATTACCTGTATTCAGTATCAACATTACTTCCTCTTCCAAGTGTGTAGAACCATATGTCTCTGTTGAATCTCATTTAATTTTTGTTCTTAATAAAATTTTTTGAGTTATAATTTAGGTACAATAACTACATTCTTTTAAGGTGTACAATTTGAGTGTGACAGATGTATACAGTTGTGAACCACCACCACTATTAAAATACAGAACATTTCCATCACCCCAGAAGTTTCCAGATGCCCCTTTGCAGTCCATCTCTCCCTCCACCTCTCACTCTAGGCAACAACTGCTTTGCTTTCAGGAACTACAGATTAATTTGCATTTCTAGAATGTTACATAAGTGGAATCATACAGGAAATACTCTTTTTTTGCCTGGCTTCTTTCAGCATGATGGTTTTGAGAATCATATACATTGTTGTATATGTAACCAGTCTGTTCCTTTTTATTGCTGAGTAATATTCCACTGTATGTATATATCTCACTTTGTTTATCCACTCACCTGTTGATGGACATTTAGATTGTTTCTACTTTGAGGATATTATGAATAAAGCTGCTATGAACATTTCTATACAAGTCTTTATGTGGGTTGTTTTCATTTCTCTTGGGTAACTATCCAGGAGTGGAATGGCTGGATCATATGGTAAGTGTTCAACTTTTCAAGAAACTGCCAAGCCATTTTCCAAAGTGTTACCATTTTAAATTCCCAACAGCCAGTGTATGCCACCACAGTTGCTCTACATGCACAAAGTCATGAAAAGAGTGATTGTTCTGTAGCCACGGTAACAAGTAACTGCCTGTGGTAGGCAGACTGGCCACTGACAGGTGGCCTCCGTGATCCCCACCTCCTGGTGTTCATGCCCTTGTGTGAGCCCTTCTCTCCTCTCATGTGTGGGCAGGGTCTGTAACTTGCTTCTAAGCAACAGTATATGCGCCGGTGATGGGAGATACGTGATTACCTTACAGAAGATTGTAAGGCCCATCTTGCTGGAGTCTCTCTCCCTTGCTGGCTGTGAGTGAGCAAGTGGCCATGATGGAGAACTCCACATGGAACTGCAAGCACCATCTAGTCACTAAGATCTGGGCCCCAGCTGACAGCTGGGGGTGGGGAAAGAAGCTCTTAGCCAACAATCAAAAGGAACTGAATGCTGCTAACAACCAGGCAAGAAGGGAAGCAGATCCTTCTCCAGTAGAGCTTCTAGATGAAAACCCAGCCCTGGCCCACACCTTGATTGAAGCCTTATAAGACTCTAAGCAAGTGGCCCAATGAAGCTGTACTTACTTAGATTCCTGATGCATAAAAACTATAAGATAATAAATGTGTATTGTTTTTAGTCACTAAGTTTGTGGTAATGTGACAATGGAAAACTAACATACCACCAGAACTGGTTTGAAATATGTTCAGTCTCTGACAACTCACCTCAGGACCCCCTTTTGCAAACCAAATAATGAAGATCTGCTCCCTCACTTCTCAAAGTCAGTCATTCAAGGACAGATTCATCCCAATAATCACCCCTCTAAGTGCCAATCAATCAACAATAGCCTCACTCAAGTAACCACAGTTCTACAGATAATATCGACTTGCTTACATCCATCAATCTCTGAACTCCACACTTTCCCAAAACCCTATTACGATAAGCAGTCTACTCTGCTTGGAGAGACACCTGCTCTTCCATAGTATAGTAAATAATAAATTCAGTTTTGTCTCTTATTTCAAATATTGAGTTGTAGTTTCATCATCCTTTGACAGTTCTGAAGGTTCCACTAAGATCATTTTGAAGACAGCATTTCAGGAACCCTCAGATCAACAGGTGCACCTACTAGGCCCCTGTGCTCAAACTCCGTCTATCCTTCAAGTCAGCTGCCATGTGAGTCAGTCTGTACAACAATTTCAATTCTGACTAGTGTCTTTTTTTTTTGAGATAGAGTCTCACTC
>NW_012153396.1:4069987-4094733 GCF_000956105.1 Propithecus coquereli | reverse complement strand
GACAACTAAACATATATAGAAAAAATTAGCCAGGCATAGTGGCGCATGCCTGTAGTCCCAGCTACTTGGGAGGCTGAGGCAGAAGCATTGTTTGAGCCCAGGAGTTTGAAGCTGCTGTGAGCTAGGATGACGCCACAGCACTCTATCCCGGGCAACACAGTGAGACTCTGTCTCAAACAAACAAAAAAAAGGTTCTCACTTTTTCCAGGATTATCTTGTTTTTTTTTTTTTTGAATGTTTAAGGGAGTTTTTCACAGGGAATAATGGGTGGAGTCATAGATTTGATAGTCTCCAACCCAATCCAAGCTGGCTCTTGCAGGTTAATAACTGAGGTTTGTTAGAATGGGGACTAATGTTACCAAATGTAGTAAATGCCTTCTGCCAATGGAAACTATCCAACATTTTTCTATTAGTTGATTAACTAATTATTTGCTTTCTCCTATTATCATCTACTGGTGTTTTTTGGGGAGTTTTGTTTTGTTTTGTTTTGCTTTTCAGAGAGAGTCTCATTCTGTTGCCTAGGCTGGAGTGCAGAGCACAATCATAGGTCACTGCAGCCTCGAACTCCTGGGCTCAAGTGATCCTCCTGCCTCAGCCTCCCCAGTAGCTGGGACTACAGGCACACGCCAGCAGGCCCAGCTTTTTTTTTTTTTTTTTCCTTTAGTAGAGACAGCATCTCTCTTTGTTGTACAGGCTGGTCTTGAACTTCTGGCCTCAAGCAATCCTCTCGCCTTGGCTTCCCAAAGTGCTGGGATTATAAGCATAAACTACCATGCCTGGCCTAGTGTTACTATTTTTTCAATTTTTAATTTTTAATTATTATGGGTACATAATAGTTGTATATCTTTATAGGGTACATGTGATGTTTTGATACAGGCATACAAAGTGAATTAATCAAATCAGAGTAATTAATCAAATCAGGGTTTCCATCACTTCAGGCATTTAACATTTCTCTGTGTTAGGAACATTCTAATTCTACTCTTTAAGTTATTTTAAAGTATACCCTAACACTTTGTTCTGCTATCAAACATTGTTCATTCTGTCTAACTATCTAACTATATTTTTACACCCATTAACTATCCCCACTTTATCTCCCCACCCCGGCTACCATTCCCAGCCTCTGGTAACCATCATTCTACTCTCTGTCTCCATGAGATCAACTGTTTTTATTTTTTATTTTATTTCATGCCCTTGTGTGAGCCCTTCTCTCCTCTCATGTGTGGGCAGGGTCTGTAACTTGCTTCTAAGCAACAGTATATGCGCCGGTGATGGGAGATACGTGATTACCTTACAGAAGATTGTAAGGCCCATCTTGCTGGAGTCTCTCTCCCTTGCTGGCTGTGAGTGAGCAAGTGGCCATGATGGAGAACTCCACATGGAACTGCAAGCACCATCTAGTCACTAAGATCTGGGCCCCAGCTGACAGCTGGGGGTGGGGAAAGAAGCTCTTAGCCAACAATCAAAAGGAACTGAATGCTGCTAACAACCAGGCAAGAAGGGAAGCAGATCCTTCTCCAGTAGAGCTTCTAGATGAAAACCCAGCCCTGGCCCACACCTTGATTGAAGCCTTATAAGACTCTAAGCAAGTGGCCCAATGAAGCTGTACTTACTTAGATTCCTGATGCATAAAAACTATAAGATAATAAATGTGTATTGTTTTTAGTCACTAAGTTTGTGGTAATGTGACAATGGAAAACTAACATACCACCAGAACTGGTCTGAAATATGTTCAGTCTCTGACAACTCACCTCAGGACCCCCTTTTGCAAACCAAATAATGAAGATCTGCTCCCTCACTTCTCAAAGTCAGTCATTCAAGGACAGATTCATCCCAATAATCACCCCTCTAAGTGCCAATCAATCAACAATAGCCTCACTCAAGTAACCACAGTTCTACAGATAATATCGACTTGCTTACATCCATCAATCTCTGAACTCCACACTTTCCCAAAACCCTATTACGATAAGCAGTCTACTCTGCTTGGAGAGACACCTGCTCTTCCATAGTATAGTAAATAATAAATTCAGTTTTGTCTCTTATTTCAAATATTGAGTTGTAGTTTCATCATCCTTTGACAGTTCTGAAGGTTCCACTAAGATCATTTTGAAGACAGCATTTCAGGAACCCTCAGATCAACAGGTGCACCTACTAGGCCCCTGTGCTCAAACTCCGTCTATCCTTCAAGTCAGCTGCCATGTGAGTCAGTCTGTACAACAATTTCAATTCTGACTAGTGTCTTTTTTTTTTGAGATAGAGTCTCACTCTGTTGCCCGGGCTAGAGTGCCGTGGCATCAGCCTAGCTCACAGCAACCTCGCCTCAGCCTCCTGAGTAGCTGGGACTACAGGCATGCGCCACCATGCCTGGCTAATTTTTTTCTATATATTTTTAGTTGTCCAATTAATTTCTTTGTATTTTTAGCAGAGATGGGCTCTCGCTCTTGCTCAGGCTGGTTTCGAACTCCTGGGCTCAAACAATCCGCCCGTCTTGGCCTCCCAGAGAGCTAGGATTACAGGCGTGAGCCACTGCGCCCGGCCAGATCAATTGTTTTCAATATTTAGCTCCCACATATGTGTGAAAACATGCAAGATTTGTCTTTTGTGCTTGGTTTATTTCACTTAATATAATGTTCTCCAGTTTCATCCACGCTGTTTCAAATGGCAGGATTTCATTTTTGATGGCTACATAATATTCCATGGTGTATATGCACCACAATTTCCTTATCCATTCATCAGTCAGTGGACACTGAGGTTGATTCCTTATCTTGGCTGTTGTGAATAGTGCTGCAATAAACACGGGGGTGCAAATATCTTTTTGATATACTGAATTCCCATTCTTTGGATATATACCCAACAGTGGGATTGCTGGGTCATATGGTAGTTCTATTTTTAGTTTTTTGAGGAACCTCCACACTATTTTCCATAGTGGTTACACTAATTTACATTCCCATCAACAGTGTACAAAAGTTCCCCTTTCTCCAAATCATTGCCAGCATTCATTATTGCCTGTATTTTTGATAAAAGCCATTTTAACTGGGGTCTGGTGTTACTTTCTTAATCCAAAAACTCTATTACATTTACCCAATGAAGGAGAATTTCTAGATTGTTTCTGTAATTCAAGAAGTGTCCATGACCAGAACAGAACTTTTGGCTACACCAGTACTAAATCTTGATGCAATATTGTTTGTTGATTGGCCTGTTGGTAAATATAAAAAGTGTCAATGAGAGGCCTGATATAAGTAGTCCAGTCACTCTTGTAAAATCCAATTCCTTACCAGAAGTCAAATTGTTCAAATGACTGAACTGCGGCCCTTTCTAGGGCATATCAAATTACCCTATAGTCCTAGCTACTCAGGAGGCTGAGGCAGGAGGATCCCATGAGCCCAGGAGTTGGAGGCTGCAGTAAGCTATGATCATGCCACTGCACTCCAGCTTGGATGACAGAGTGAGACCCTTTCTCCAAAAATATAAAATAAAATAAAAAGAATAGCACCAAATAAAACTTCAAATGGACACTAGATGAAAGTTTTAATGAAATACCTCATTCTAGTAGGTACAAATTGGCTACAATATAAAACAATGGTTGAGAAATTTTTTTCTGGGATAACAAAGGATGTGGCTAATTCATGCCTCCTCTATAACTAAATTAATCTGCAAAAATACATACAGGTGAGGAATTGTAAAGGCCCAAAAAATTGTAAGGGCTGAAACCACGCCTCAAGGTCATTTGAACATATACAAATAGATTTTATAAATCACTTTTCTCTATGGATTATAAATATGTACTAGTAAGAGTACATTTATTTTCTAGATGAATTGTAAGTTTTCCTTGTTGAACATATGCACACATTTGGTTGGTTACATACCTAAGAATGGAGTTGCTGGGTCATAGGTTATACAAATGTTCAATTCTAGTAAATAATAGAGCTTATGTTTTAGACAAGGAAATCAGGGATGTAGAGGAAGTAGAATTCACACAAGCTTTCAGTGTAAACTAAAGTTATACAGGATGTTTTGCATTGATCATTGATCAACACTGAGAACAAAACCAAACCACAACAAAGACTTGATGAAGAAATCCAAATGGTGATTCTCTGAAAAGATTAATAAAACAAACTCCTGATAAGTCAAGAAAAATATAAAATTTGAAGAAATATATAACTGCCAAAATTGACTCAAGAAGATTCAGAAGAGTTGAGAAGACCAATAACTATCAAGGAAAATGGAAAGTTTTGTTAGAGAATTATCTTCCCAAAAAAGGCATTAGGCCCTGACAGTTCTCAGGGTCACCTTTCCTTACAGTTTTAAAGAACAGATAATTTTCATATTTAATCTGCTTATAGGACATATGAAAAGACTGAGAGTTTCTCAGATAACTTTTAAAAACTAGCAAAATCATAATACCAAAACCTGGCCATGTACAAATAAAAAAACTATAACCCAATTTTTCATATGACTAGAAGTGTAAAAGAAATAAAATCCATAAAAAAAAAAAAGAAAGAAAATCCTAAGTAAATAACAAAGAGAATTCAATTCTATACTACATGAAGACACTCTGGACAAGGTATTAATAGCATTATTCTAGGAATGTGTGGACACCAAGATATCTATTAATATAACAATTCTCTTAAATAAGTCAATATTTGTCACAAGTCTTTTATTTATCTATTTTTGAGACAAGGTCTCACCCTGTCACCCAGGCTAGAGTGCAGTGATGTGATCATAGCTCACTGCAACCTCAAACTCCTGGGCTCAAGCAATCCTCCTGCCTCAGCCTCCCAAGTAGCTGGGACTACAGGAACATGCCACCATGCCTGGCTAATTTTCCTATTTTTTGTAGAAATGGGGTCTCCCTCTTGTTCAGGCTGGTCTCGAACTCCTGACCTCAGCAATCCTCCGGCCTCAGGCTCCCAGAGTGCTAGGATTACAGGCGTGAGCCACAGCCCCCAGCCCCTGTTTTCAATTCTTTTAGGTATATACCTAGGAGTGGAATTGCTGTGTAATGTGGTAACCTTATGTTTATTTAACCTTTTTAGGTTTTGGTTTTCTCTTCTGCACAATGGGAATAACAGTGGGATCTACTTCTCGGGGTGGTTGTGATTTTTATGATATTTAATCTGCTCAATGAGATAATGCACGCGAAAAGTGCTGCCAGGCACAAAGTAAGTGTTCATTAGATATTATACTATATTCTTATCATTATTATAACAAAATGGGCTCCCTAGTTTTTCTGAGCTCTTATTAATAGACCTTCTTGACAGATACTATCCTCATCTTCTGCTGGAAGTCCTTTAGTGTCTCATTCAGTATTTACCAATGATTTGATCTTACCAGGTGAAGTCACAGCCACAAGGGAGTGCACATTCTTGGTGTCAATCTTTACAGAAAAGATGGATCATCAGACAGGTGACCAGGACTCATTGATGGAGACTCACAAAAGTGGGAGATGGAATTTCTGCTCCTTGCTGGGGCTTGTCTGGGCAACAGCAAGACCCCGGCTCTACAAAAAATTCAAAAATTAGCCAGGTGTGGTGGTGTGCACCCATACTCCCAGCTACTCGGGAGGCTGAGCCAGGAGGTTCGGTTGAGCCTAGGAGTTTGAGGTTGCAGTGAGCTATGAAGAGGTCACTGCACTCTAGCCCTGGTGACAGAGTGAGACCTTGTCTCAAAACAAAAACAAAAAAAAGTTAATTAAGTTACATAACTCACCCGAGGTCATATAGCTAGAAAGAGGCCAAGCTAGATTTTGAACCCAAGCCTATCTGACTCTTGGGCCCATGCTCTCAACCCCTACGCTTCCTTGCCTCTAGAAAGAGCAGCAAAATAGGAGTTAGGACATCTGTGTTCTTGTCATCACTATCTTGTGTGACCTTACTTTTGAAGTTCTCACTTTCCTTAGCTGTTAAATAATAAGACTAGATAAAATATCTTCAGCATTCGCAATCCTCCTGACTCTGTCATCTGTCCATGTAAAATCCATGTTGATTTTACAACATGGAAAGTCCCAAGCCTTGGTTCCTAACTCAGATACCATTTGCTTCTGATGTACTCTGGGGTCACCCATGGATGGGGAGCTCTGGGGAGGGGGCTCAGCAGTCTTTCCTTACCTACCGCCTCCCCCTGGGGTTTGCCCTGGAGTCGAGCCAGCCCTTGAGGAGGACTGCACTCCCCTCCTCTCTGTTCTGAGAGGGCTCAGGCCTGGCTCTGCTCCAGGATAAACTTTCACAAGGCAAGAGATAACACCAAGTCAAGGTGAAGCAGCCCTTAAAACTGCCTCCTCATATCCTAGAGCTGCTGCGGCTCTTCCATCCTGCCTGCCAGCACCCGGCCACCATGTGGGAACTCGTGGCTCTCTTGCTGCTCACCCTAGCCTATTTCTTTTGGCCCAAGGTAAGGTGCCCTGGTGCCAAGTATCCCAAGAGCCTCCCGTCTCTGCCCCTGGTGGGCAGCCTGCCGTTCCTCCCCAGACATGGCCATCAACATGTCAACTTCTTCAAGCTGCAGAAAAAATACGGCCCCATCTATTCTGTTCGTATGGGTCCCAAGACTCTAGTGATTGTCGGCCACTACCAGCTGGCCAAGGAGGTGCTTGTTAAGAAGGGCAAGGATTTCTCTGGGCGGCCCCAAGTGGTAAGCAGTGCCAATCTTCCCCTCCCTCACCAGCCCCTGGGGGTGTTCGGGTCTTCAGCCAGGACTGTGGCTGGAATGACCCTTCCAGCTCCAACAACCTGTAACTCTTCCAAAACCAGACCAGTGGGGTGATGGGAGGGGAGCAACTCCTCAGACCCCACCCAGCCTCTACACTAGGCAGGAAGAATTAAAGGAAGGCTCCTCTACTGGGCTGCCCAGGGTGTGGGGTGGGGTGACAGCAGTGGCTTGAGGGGTCCATCCTGCCCCTGAATGGGATGACAATCTCTGGGCCTAGACCTCTCCAAAGAACTGAGAAGGTGCATATAAAGCACTTAGCTCAGCGCCCAGCACAGTAAGTACTCCAAAAATAGCCAGTATTAATGTTACTCTTCCTGGAAAATCAGGGTAGTGATTATGCCCTCCATGGGAGAAGTGGCCTGGCTCCTGAAGGCTGGGAGTGCTGTTTCCCTGGAGCTGTCCCCAGCTGCTCTAGCCCACGCGGTGGCGATGGGGGCTGACCTACAGTGGCATTTCAGGGATGCTAATGGTCCTACAGAGCTTGCTATTGTGCTCCTGGTGGGGGGTGGGTACTAACCATCCAGAAACCCACCTGGATCCCCCATCCCAGCACCCACCTTTACTAGGTTTCTCTCCAGGGCAGAGAGGATGGAGGAGTCTAGTCAGGTGGGGCTTAGGGGTCAGGGGATGGAAAAGGGAGGCTTTGGACCCTTATGCTCTGGGAGTACCTCTAGGAGGAGGCAGCTTGGCCCAAGACCTGACTGGGTGGACAAAACTGCTGCACTCTCCAGGCGTGGGCTTGTGGTTGGGTGTACAGGCTTGCGATGAAAGGGTAAACCAAAACGGGATGAGCTGTGCCTTTAGGACTTCCCAGAGGACCCAGGGCAAGACAGTGGTCTGGGCAGTCCTCGATCTCTACATCCTGGCCTTCTCCCTATCCCAGACAGGCATAATTCTGAGAGCTTATCCCCTGGTTAGAAGCTGATGAGAAAAGAGAGGCCCAGAGGTGACCCTATCAGCGTACTGAACCCCAGGACTCCTGCATTCTAATTCAGGGTTCTTTCTTCCTCCTCACTGTGTGTCCCTCTGATGGAACTGGGAGCAGGGGCCTTAGGGCCTGTGCTGCCCAGACCTTACAGCCATGGTGGAGTCAGCATGGCAGGTACCTGTCTTCTCCCCCAGGAAGGGGAACAGGTACAGGAGGCCCAGGGCAAGGGTGGGGTGGATGGTGTGGGATTTCTACAGCCTTGCCTGCTCTCCAAAGGCCTCTCTAGACATCCTGTCAGACAACCAAAAGGGCATCGCCTTCGCTGACTACGGCACCCACTGGCAGCTGCATCGGAAGCTGGTGCAGGCCACTTTTGCCCTGTTCAAAGATGGCAACCAGAAGCTAGGGAAGATCAGTGAGTGCCAGGCTGGGCCCTGGGGCTGGGGGGATCCCACTGCGGGTGCTGGGGGAGAAGAGGGCTGGGGAGGGGAGAGGGTTAGGAATGGTCCAGTCTGGCCTTTTCTTGGCTACTGCTGCCATCTAGTGGCCACCTGCTACCTGTCCCTGCTCAGGCTGGGAGGGAACTGGGGTGAGGGGCCAAGGGTGCTGATTGATTCATTTCCCACCCTCCTGCCCTCTCTCCCCTCAGTATGTCAGGAAGTCAGTGTATTATGTGATATGCTGGTCACCCATGACGGACAGTCCATAGATATTTCCTTGCCTGTCTTCCTGGCAATAACCAACATAATCTGCTTGATCTGCTTCAACAACTCCTACAAGTACGGGGACCCCGAGCTGACAGTGATACAGAAGTATAACGAAGGCATCCTGGAGAATCTGGGCAACAGCAGTCTGGTAGACACATTCCCCTGGCTGCAGGTGAGGACGCGGCCAGGCCCCCCTTCAGGTCCCAGCAGACCCTAACAGTGTCCCCAGTTCTTCCTTCCTTTTCCTGCTCAGCTCCAAACCCATCTTTTCCCTGACCCCTCAGCCACAGTGACCTCTACCTCCTCTGCCTCTCAAAACCTTTGGCACTCTCTACTGAAGTAGGTTTAGCTTTTTAATCATGCATCTTAATACTCCTGATCATGGCTCTCGTTTATTTTCTAGCTACCACGTGCCAGTATTAAGTTTTCTATATGTATTAATTGCTGAATTCCCCTTGGAAGGAGGTTTTATTATCCCCACCGTGCAGATGAGGAAACAGCCTTCGTGAGGTTAAGGAGCTTGCTCAAGGCTCAGACTCGAGTCTGTCTTACCCCCAAGGACTGGGCACACAGCAGAGTCAGTGTGTGATGTTCGACTGAATGGAGAAGGGGAAGTGGAGACAAGGGGGGAGGGGGTGGTTTGGAATTGTTTGGAATTGTCCCCCCTTGTTTGGAATTGTCCTAGTTGTCATAATGATCCCATTCTGTGCCCCCATCTTGCCTTCCCTTTTGGCTGAAGGTCGGGGTTCGAATGGGAACTCTTCAGGGACAGAAAACTAGGATCTGCCTCCAGGAGAGATTCTGGCAGCTGAAAAAGCAAAATAGAAGAGGGATGGATTTGACATTTCTTTTTACTCCCCAGATTTTCCCCAACAAAAGCCTGGAAATGTTGAGGAAGTGTGTTAGGATGCGAAATGAGCTGCTGAAAGGAATAATGGAAAAGTACAAGGTAGGTAATGGAGCAGATGAGAATATGAGCTAGGTTGAAAGAGTCGTGAGAGCAGAGTTGGGGTCCATTTTGGACACTGTAGGATCTCCAAAACCTAGCAGAGAGCCTGGCACTTAGCAGGTGCACAATAAAAACTGGCCTCATGAATAGGGGTGGGAAAGTGAGGAATTGAAAAGGATCCCAAAAGGGACCCACCCTGCCTCCCAAACTTAAAGAGGGCCCACTGCTGTCTCCACCTCCACAAGCTCATAGGTCCCACCCAGCCCCACGCCACTTGCAAGCAGGAGGAGCCTTGTTGTCTCTAGTCTGGGACAGGAGGATGGCGGGAGTGTTGCAAATGGGGCTCCTTCCTACTCACTGTCTCCCAACCTCACCCAACCAGGAGAAATTCAGGAGCAACTCTACCACCAACATGCTGGACGTTATGATCCAAGCCAAGATGAACTCAGATAATAACAACAGTGACCCAGACCAGGATTCAAAGAAGCTTTCAGATAAACACATTCTTGCCACTGTAGGGGACATCTTTGGGGCCGGTGTGGAGACCACTGCCTCTGTGGTAAAGTGGATTGTGGCCTTTCTGCTGCACAATCCTCAGGTGGGCTTCTCCCTACTCCTGCCTTCCCGTCTACCCTAGACCCTGGCCAGCCCAACCTCTAGGCCCCAGAGAGAGGGAATTAATACCCTCAGGCCTTCTTTGCAGGAAGACTAGGCCTGCCCTGCCCCTTCCCCAAGCAGTGGCTCGCTCTGGCCCCAGAGTGGAGCTGTCCCATCTTCTGGAAGCAGAGCCTAGGCTCAGAGCCATCTGGGAAGCCAGCTGGGAAGCATCTGGACAGGCTATTCTGGACATGACAGTTGGATTCTTCTAAGCCCATGCTTCTCCTGGGCTTAAACACACTGGTCACATCTACCCTCTCTGGCCCTCAGTTGAAGAAGAAGATCCATGAGGAGATTGACCAGAATATAGGTTTCAGCCGTACACCAACTATCAGCGACCGGAGCCATCTCATCCTGCTGGAGGCCACCATCCGAGAGGTGCTTCGCATCAGGCCCGTGGCCCCTCTGCTCATCCCCCACAAGGCTAACAATGACTCCAGGTGTGCCTCCCCTCCCAATGATACCCAGCCCCACGATGCATCCAACACCACCGCCAGCCCACCTGGTTCCCCCTCCACACCGCCCCCAGCCTGCTAGTCAACCTAGAGTCAGCCAACCACTGACTACTATCAAGCATCCCACCCTGGCCCTGCGGCTCAACGTCCCCAGCAACCACTGACACCCATTGACTAACCCACGGATCTGCTAACTACCCTCAGAAGCTGCCTGCTGCCCTTGGAGACATATGGTCTGGGAAGAAAGACTGGGCACTCCATGCTTCTACCCAGTACAACAGCTGCAGCACACACATGCATGCACCAGCTCTAAATGCACGCCCACATACCCTGACAAGAATGTCCATGTACACGAGTGTTCATACATAAGTGCTTGTCGAGAGGAAAGGGCTGGAGAAGGGCTGGGTTCAGATTTGATCTGGCAGAAGCTCAGCAAAAGATGAGTGAGTGGGCATAAGGGAGTACAGGGCGCTTCCCCCCAGGGTGGAGGAATGTGGGGGCTTGGGGCTGAGCAGGAAGGGGAGGACAATGTTCCAGACCTCCTTTTCCTCTCCCTCTCTGGAGCAGCATTGGCGAGTTTGCCATTGACAAGGGCACAGAGGTTGTCATCAATTTGTGGGCACTGCATCACAATGAGAAGGAGTGGCACCAGCCAGACCAGTTCATGCCTGGTGAGTCCCTGTCCTGTCCTACTTCCTGGGCCACACAGCCAGCCTGGACTCTGTGCTCCACCACCCCAGCACCCCTTCTCTCTGCCAAACTTGCTGCTAGAAAACTCTTGGCTACAACTTCAAGGACCTGTTGACACTCCATCCTGCTGTAGACTTACCAAACTCTTCACAGCTGCATTTCCCACACTCTCCTACCAACCAAACGCAAATTGACTGTTCTAAGAAGTTCTCTAGGCATCTGTCTCTCATTAAGTCTGCCCCCTCTCCCCTTAGAGGGTAGCATTTTCATCTGTTAATACCGCCTCTTTTCCGTTCTTACCAAATGTTTCCTTTGTGTCATTAAGTGGTACCTGAGAGCAGAACAGTAGCTCTCCCCAGGCTGGGGTTCCCCGGGCAGGGTCGTGTCTCCCGTTCGGCCTGGGCAGAGGCACACCTCTGCTTACTCCTGCCCTGGCCCTGGCTGGGGCCTTCCCTTGCCTACAGAGCGCTTCTTGGATTCAACGGGGACCCAGCTCATCTCACCATCGTTGAGCTACTTGCCCTTCGGAGCGGGACCCCGCTCCTGCGTAGGTGAAGTCCTGGCCCGCCAGGAGCTCTTCCTCTTCATGTCCTGGTTGCTGCAGAGGTTCGAACTGGAGGTGCCAGATGATGGGCAGCTGCCCTCCCTGGAAGGCAACCCCAAGATGGTCTTTCTGATCGATCCTTTCAAAGTGAAGATCAAGGTGCGCCAGGCCTGGAGGGAAGCCCAGGCTGAGGCTAGCACCTAAAGGCCTTACCTGACACCCCTGACTCCACCTCGTCTGGCCCCACAGTGCAGAATTAGATTAGAGGTGCTTCCCCAACCTTTCCCTCCATCCCCCTCCTCCCAGCCCACTCTGCCTTCTTTTCCAGCCTGCAGCAGTGATGTGCATAAACCATTTTCTTCAGAAGGTCCCTGAGCAGCTCATTCGTTTATTCATTTGCTCCCTCATCCTTTCAACAAATATCTTGCTGAGCATCTATTATGTGCCATTCACTGTGCCGGGACACTTGAGCTCCCTGGTCTCACGAAGAGTGCTTTCTAGTGAGGGCTAACAAGCAAATAAGAATTTCCGAGACTCATAAGCGCTATGAAGTCAATGACATTGTGTGATGTGATGAGAGAATGACAGAGATCGGGGGTGGCCGCTCTAAACTGGGGAAGGCGTGGCCTTTATGGGGAGAGTGTTCCCTGCTGAGGAAGCCACAGGTGAGAAGGTCTCCAGGGGGGAGAGGCCAATGAAGGGAAGAGTGGTCCCCTCTGAGGTCAGAGTGGGGGACAGGGGGTTGGGGGGGACAGGTCCCGTGAGGTCTTTATGAGTAGGAAGTAGTAGCAGGAAGGGGGTTGGGTTTTTATTCCAAATATGATAGGAAGTCCTTAGAGGGTTTTAAACATGTAAGTGGAACGATCTAGTTTGTATGTCTGAACAATCACCCTGGCTGCTACATGGAGAGTGGTCTGCAGAGGGAGCAGGGTGGGAGCTGGCAGAGCAGTTATGAAGGGGGGGCCTTAGACCATGGCAGCAGCAGGGGAAACGGCCAGAAGGGGCAAGGTCAAGTTTACATGTTGAAAGTAGAGCAACGAATATTGTTTGTTTTGATCCAAACAGGCTTCATTGTGTGTGCCTCACAGGTTTGGCTTTGGGGGTGTGTATGTAACCCCCAGACTCGATTTGCCACTACCATCCTGTCTTGGTCTCCTTTCCCTCATCCTTCCCTGGGGTAAACACTGCCAGGAAAGCGCTTCTACAGCTGTCTGCTGCTGCAGCGCCTGGGTTCCACCCCTTCTCCCTACTCAAAAACCCCAGGAAGTCTATGAAAGGCTCCTCACTTGAAAATGGAGCCCAGACTCCTTCAAACCTTGAACTCAGCATCTTTAAACCTTGGCCATTGGCCAGTCTGCAAATGAAAAATGTCCTGAGACGCCCCAGAAGAAACTGACCCTTGCCCTTTAGCCTGGAGAGAGGCCCCATCCCCAGCTCCCTGGCGCCAGCCAGACCAGGGTCAGATCATCAACCCAACCCTTCCCCTCTGACTAGACAGAAGGCTCTGGAAAGACCAGCAAGGTAAGGCTGAGGCCCTGCCTGGCTAAGTTTTCAGAGAGAGAAGACCAAGGCAGAGCCTACAAGGAGAGAAGGACGAGGTTTCCAATTACAGCAGCCCTCCTTCCTTCAAAGAGCTTTGTTATCCAGGGATGGTGGACCATTCCCTATCCCCCCAGCTCAGCCTTGGCCGTCATCAGCCAGTTACCCTGGGACCTTGCTGAAGAGCCCACAGCACACGCAGCCTAGGAGAGATGCTAGCACTATGTGAGCTGAAGAGAAGGGCTAAACTGAAGGCTACCCCCTTCCCTCTCCCAGCCTCCTCTTCCCCCATTGGCTGGCTGCTGGGCTAGAGCCAAGCTACCCTCAGCTCAAAGCACAGGGGGCAGGATTGGCCGGGGGAGAGGAGAGCTAAGTATTTGAAATTTGTTCAGAATCTGAAGGACATTTTGCAGACTAGTGATGAACAGATAAATCATTAGCAGAAGGCCTGTGTCCTCTGTAGAAGCAGTGGTGAGTTGAACTGGGATAGAAAACATCCAGTCTCCAACTATTGAACCGGAACATTCAATGGCAGGGAAATGAGAGACTAACTCTTCATTTTGAAGATGAGGAAACAGAGCCACTGGGGAAGGTGCTTGACTTGCCCCAAGTTGCACTGCTACTTAGCAGTAGGGCTGGGACCAGAACCCACCGTTCAGTGATGGATCAGGAGGAGGCAACCATGCTTTCCTACCTGTCCCGGGGGTAAACATAGAAGGGCTTTCTGGAAGTGTGGCCGGAGAGAGTACCTTTCAGAAAAGCTGACTGTCCTTTAGAAAATGACCTCATGAAGTCTGACTCCTGCCCAAACTGTGCTCTGCCCCTGTCTGGAAGGCCTTTGCCCCACTGGCCTAAATCTGCCCACCTTGGGGCTCAGACCCATTTCTCATGACTCCCACCCACTGTGACTGTCCTTTAGCACTCAGCTTCTGTTCCTTGGTACTGAACCTTGGCATCTGCCTGGGCTTGACATGGGTGTGATGTACCCCAGGGACACTGTCCACCTCGGTATCTCTGGAGTTCAAGATGGAGCCTTCTCATGTTCTTTATCTGCATATCAGCACCTACAGGTAGACGGTTAGACACACAAGAGGTCTCAATCAAATGCTCTAAATCACGTGGCTGATTTGCCCAGTAACAAGCAAATAAACTCTCTTTATGTAGAAGGAAGTCCAGATCTTTGACAAAGCCGGAAGGTTTTTGCCAAGACCCCCCAGTCACCCTTTGAGGCTCATACTGTCCTTAACCAGTGGCGTGACGACAGTTTCGCCAGCTCTATGGTGGGGGGGCGAGGGATTAGCCCTGATTTGTGGTGTCTGCTGATCCCACCACCATGACCAATTTCAAGCTGTCAATGTGATGTCACTGAACACAGAGGTGGGAAGAGATGCACAGTGGCAATATATCTTCTTTGCCACCATATAGAAAATGCTATTATATAATAGTTCCACCATACTGAAATATAGATTTAAGTAACCTCAAGGGCAGATAGTAGTAACACGTAGTAAAAGAATTAGCAAATGATCCATTTTGAGTGTTTATTACCTTTGTTTTTCATATAATTTGTCCAATTGTAGGTTTATATAGTTTACTCTTTTAAACTGGCTGTTTGATAAGCAGCTCATAAAATCCCTGAAAATTTAATAATCAGCTCTGGTGAGCCATGAGCCGACCTTCTCAGGAGAAACAGACTGCTCCTGTCTTTCAGAAAAGCGGCTCCCACAGCCTCCCCTGCAAGGGACAGGGAAGTCCCTCCCTCGTAACCTTGGCAGGGGCGAGAGCGAGCGAATGTTCTGGTTGGCCTCTGGTGGCCACAAAACCTGAAGCGAATGAGGAGCCCTCTCTGCAGTCTTCTCCCTCACAGATGTGAATGCCCCTCTCTGGAGGACAGCGGTACAGTCACTGAGGCCAGGGTGGGGTGGCAAGTGCACTGCGTCAGGAGGAACCCCAGTGCCCAGGTGCTAGTCACCCAGCCCCCCAGGCTCCTAGCCCTGAACCTCGGTTTCCTCATTTGGCAGGTGGGGTAACTCACCAACTGTGCTGCCCATTATCTGAGGCTCTGGGGAGGAGGAAAGGCAGAAAGGGCTGCGAGCAGGAGCGCCCCACACAGACGGGACCTACAGATAACACAGGTCTGCTGTGGAGACCAATTCTCCCGGTGCTGTCACTTACAGACCAAGTGGCGATTGGCAACTTCCATGGCCTTCTCAGACCTCAGTTTTCTCATCTGTAGTATGGGGGGCTGAAGTGTATGTAGAAATAGTACTGACCTCACTGTTGCGGTGAGGATCAAATACGAACCTATGCAATGCGTTTGGTGCCTCGATAAATATTCACTTTTTCATTGTATCCAAATCCAGTCAGGCTTTCTCTGAGGGTTCATACAAACCTCCCCAAAGCCACCAGCTTGGTTGGGACGGGGCGGGGGGAGTGGGTGTGTGCAGACAGGTCCATCCACAGCATGGGACCTCCAGGAACCCACCCTGGAAGCTCCAGAGACCCCGCAGGGGCCCCCCCACCCAGCAGCCCCTGGCTGGCCGCTGCTGGGCCAGGCCCTTCCAAGCCAGGGCGGCTGACAGCTGGAAGTGGGTGGGGAGCCCGAAGACAAACTCCTTTCATGGCTCCAACAGAGGGTGTTTTGTAACATTTTCCAGTGCGATTGGGTTTCTTGAGACTTCTTGGTGAGAAAACATGAAATGGAAGGAATATTAAACGACGGTAAGGAACAGGCTTCTACACAGTGCGAAGAAATTTCAGATGAAACAAAAGTCCTCTTCTTCCCCTCACAAACACTGAAGGCTCTATTTTGATCTCCTCTGAGGAAGAGCAGAACACTCTGAAGGAAAGAGACAAAGAACAGCCAAACAGCTTTAACTCTTGAGAGTTTCACAATGTTTCAAGGGGTGACACCCTCCCCGTGCAAGTCAACAATGATCTGAAGAAATGCAGCAGGCACCACCTGTCCCAGGTGTGAGGCCATTTCAGCACGGAGAGGCTCTTGGAGAAGCAGTGTTGGACCTGGGGGGCCCCTGGGGCAGAGGGAAGGGGCACAAAGGGGTCAAGTGCTCTGGAGGAAATGGCGTCTGCTTCATCTTTCACATTACTCCCTGCTCAGTGCACCTTTCTCTGGTTTCCTCTCGCCTTTGAAAATAAGTCACAAGTTTTTTTTTTTTTTGAGACAGAGTTTCACTGTGTTGCCCGGGCTAGAGTGCCATGGCATCATCCTAGCTCACAGCAACCTCAAACTCCTGGACTCAAGTGATCCTCCTGCCTCAGCCTCCCGAGTAGCTGGGACTACAGGCATGCGCCACCATGCCCGGCTAATTTTTTTCTATGTATTTTTAGTTGTCCAATTAATTTCTTTCTATTTTTAGTAGAGACGGGGTCTCGCTCTTGCTCAGGCTGGTTTCGAACTCCTGAGCTCAAACAATCCGCCCGCCTCGGCCTCTCAGAGAGCTAGGATTACAGGCGTGAGCCACCGCGCCCGGCCACAAGTTCTTCAAAGGGCTTGTGCACCAACATCATAGTTCTTCACTCTCTGGCCTGCTTGAGCTTTGGAGTCAACAGATCTGGTTTCGAATCCCGGCTCTGCCGGTTACTTTATTAGCTGTGTGATCTTGGACAAGTTAACTCCTCTGAATGCCTTAATCCCATTAATAAAGCAGAAATAACTGCCTGGAGAACTGTTTTGAGGCTAAAGTAAGAAAATGTGGCTAAGATGCTTAGACAAGACCTGGCACTGTAGAAACAGTCAACTAACAAAACAGTAAAGGCAAATGAAAATCTTTATGACCTGCTTCTCTCTCTAGCTTTATCTCTTGACATGTCCCAGAATGCAATCACCTAGAAAGGCTAAAGTGCTCACAGCGCTTGACATGACCCGTATAGTCTCCTGTTTTAGGTCTCCCACGCTTTCGTGTATTTTTCAGCACCAGGTACCTAGTTGTCCTATCTGCAGGGCAAACATTTGCCTAGAATTCCTGTTAATACCTTTCTTCAACTGGCAAGTCCAGTTTAAGGTGACCTCCTCCAGGAAGTCTGTCCTGAACTCCCAGTTGGGCTAAAGTCTCTTCCATAGCATCCTGTGCACACAGGCTTTGTGGTGCTTACCATGCAGGATTAAAACTGCTTGTGTGCCTTCCTCTCTAGACCATTATCAGCTCTTCTAAAGAGGAGCCAGGTGGAAGGCATCTTTGTGTTCCTATGCCTGGAACATGGTAGATGCTGGTTAAGGCTCAGCTCCTAAGTAAGGCCACACTTGCCCCTTGGCTGAAATCCGAATCCCAAAGAGTTCCCCTGACCCACAACCCTTCAGCGAAACCTCCTATTTCCTCCTCCTCCTGAGTCAAACCCTTCCTTTTGCCCCCAGCTGAAAAACAGAAGAAACTGGAGAATGGGGGGGCTTCTTGAAATTCTAGTTCAGCAAACTTACTGTTGTGCTTTAGGGCATTGGTACCGTCTCCACCTGAACTTGATCACGTGAGGCAATAGACAACCAATGCCATATCTCATTAGAGAAATGAGAAACTCAGTGACCCAGGAGCCTAGGGTACAATGGTGGGGGGGTGGGGCGTAGACCTGACATCAAGGGTATATGCACAGCCTCTGGCGACCAGCCCATAAGAGCTGTACCAATTTGCTTTTGTGCCACTCAGACATTAGTTTTTTTTTTTTTTTTCCACAAATGGATGAGGAACAACAGACATTAGCTTAAAGAAGGCAGGAAAGATGTTCTCCCCAAGTTCTTTCCTGTGGTTTTAGAATGGAACTGTCCCTACGTGCTAATACGGCTCCACAAGGGTTGCCTGGAGGAGCCCAAGAGTCTAGAAGGAACTAAGCAGCCATCACTCCACTAGCATCACTGGGGGGCTTGGACAGTGTCTTCTGGCCCAGGGTCAAAGATAGGGATAGGGGCTTATCTAGCTAATACTGGCCTCTCAGAAACAACAGGGCTGACTGCTGGGCAAGCCCAGGGCCAGGGCCAGGGGAGGACAACACTGACTGCCAGCACACCTGGAGCCGCGGCCCACTAGTGAGCACTCCACTCAGGGAGGCAGGAACCCCTTTTGGGAGGGCAACTAGCACGTGGATCTGCTTTGCCATCTGTGGGTGGCCCAAAGAGAAGTCTTGCTGGGTAGGGGTGTCCTTCTCCCTGGGCAGAGGTAGCAAGCTGTTCCTTCCCCTGGCCTTCAAGCAAGGACATATATCTGACTCAAAAACCCAAGAGGACAGTCTTAAGCAGAGAACTCTCCTTGTCTTAGGAAAGATCACTGGCCTACAATGACAGATGCTGGCACACTTGCTACCTAAAAATCAGTCCTGAGACTTCCTGCCTGGCATTCAGGATCCCAAACTACCTCCCACTATTCCTTGAGACTCTCTGAATCTATACCAGTCACTTCATCTCAACCTACCTTATAATGTTAATCAGCTATTTTACACAGGTAGGTTTTGTCTTTCTAACTATGATTTAAGAGCTAAAGAGCAGGGCCCTTGTCTTATGTATTTCTTTTGCATTATCCTTAGCACCTAAGGCAGTGCTGAGCAGAAAGTGGGCAACTCAACACGTATTTTTGTATATTAAATTCCAAAGCATCTACTCCCATGTCTAGTGTATCAACAAAAGTGATCTCCTGGAGAGCTTGCTTCCTTTTAAATGTCATGTTTTAGCATGAGGTGTCTGACAAAACTTGTTTCTGTTTCTTTGGGTCTGATTTTAACCTGTTTGTGGGACTTCACAAAGTATTTCAAACATCAGACACATACCCTTGACAGAGAGTGGGCTTGGGGGGAAACTCCTCAGGGCAGAGTGTGGACTCAGCAGCCTGCCCCTGGCCCAGGGCCCTGTCCCAACTGCTACGTGACACCTCTGTCTCTGTGTGGAGAAGGGAAAAGTGCTTGCGGTTTAGGATCCTGAGGTGCGATTCCCCGAAGTCTGAGAAAGAGGAAAAAGGAACAAAGAACCACAAGAAAAAGAGCATTAGAATTTTGGGGATCGATTTTTATTTGGGCTTCTCACAGTGGTTAGAGCCACTCTGTCTTCAGAACAATCACAGCACAGGAAATGCGTCACCGAGACTGCCCAGAAAAGTCTGACCAGCTGAATCTTATTGCTTAAAATACACATATTCACAACTGACAAATGGTGATGCGCCTCACACAGGAATGTTAGCATTTGCAAATCTTCCGACTGTAGCACCAAACCCTCGACGGACCCCTTCCTTCTCATTCACCTGGAAAACCACACTCAATCAAATCTCCCTGGCCCCCCGACTATTCCTTCAATCCCCTTTTTCCGTCTTTCTGAGCAGGGTAGCCTCTCGTAGCAGGGGCCAGACTGTGCCTCGGGAATCAAGCCCAGCCCTGCAGGTTGTATTTTGTCTTCTCTTGCCTTTAGGGTAGGACGCTGCAGTGAATCCACTAGCTGATACTCAGACCAGTTCCCCAGTTCTAATTGGGGAAAGAAACTTGAGAGGGTCAGAGTTCATCCATTTGATCAGTTAACTGAAGGAGGATTCATTTTGGTAAAACTTGTTCTCCTTTGAGACACTTCAGTGAGTTACTTGGATTTTCTTTTAAAAAGGTGGAAGGGAAGGCATCTGAGGGTTGCTAACGCACTCTGGCCGACTCTGGCCACACACCAGCTTGCTTGCTTGTGTCCGCTGGACTCAGCAGAGGGAGGTAAGCCCTGTGGTGTCCCCCAAAGCCTCCCCCTGGCAATTCTGGGCAGGGCCGCTGTCTGGGCCACAGGTAGTGCAAGCTTGTCACTGAAGATCCAGTCAAGCTTCTGTCTAAAATTCCACCTTCACCTTCTTTCCCAAGTGGTTGTGGACACCCCCGGAGACTGATACCGAGGGCCAGGAGCAGCCGAGGGAGGCAGACAGGTTCGGAGCACGTTTCCATTTACAGGGAACAGAACACAGGCCTCCGAGTGTCCATGGAGCAATGTGCAAATTGCAGTGACGAGCAGAGTAAAACCTCTACTTCAAGCACAGTATCTCTGGCAAACAAAGGGGGACTGCCGTTGACAATGCTACTGAATACACCCGAGTACAGAGTCAGACATTTGTTCAGTAAACAGTAAATGTGTAAAATAAATTACCTTGAGAGGGCCGTCTGTGCTCCCGACGTGTGGGTCACGTGAACAGAATGGCTGCCACTCAAAGTATCTTCACAGGAAAACAGGGCTCGGGGCTCACACACAACAGACACACACACACACACACAAACACACACAGGGGTCACCCAAAAAGTCACTGTGTACGGGCTTCACTTTGTTCAACATGAATTTTGGTTTTGTGGAATCCAAACGCAGACATTGTTCACCTCACAGCCTTGGATTTGTCTGTTTTTGGAGATATATATATATATATATATATATATATATATGTATATTTTTCTTCTTCCTTTCTTACCATAACATCAATGCCTTGTCTGAATGTCATCATTCAAGAGTGGGGAAAGAACCAAACTCTTCACGTGAATAGGGCTGTATGGGGAATGTTAGTTTCGGCTGTTTGCTTTCTCCATTTGGATTATTCCTAACCAAGCTCAACTGGTCACCTGAAGCCAAACATTGTCCTAAGGATCCTGCGGCCTTCTGGATGGCCGCTCTCACCTCCTACCTGGGCCACTCAGACTCTTCACATAGGCTACAGAAAAATGAGGTGCCCACTCCAAAGTGGTAGTGGCAGGGACAGGGCAGGAAAACCACAGATACCTAAGGTATTTCTTCCAAGTGGTCATTTTAAAACAAACAACAACAACCGCGTCCCCCACCCCCCAAAAAACTTATTCAGATCAAAGACAAAATACTGTGTGAGAGCCAGGCTGTGGGGTTGCCCTTTCTCAGGCCCCACAGCTTCCTCGGTCCATTTGTTCACATGGAACAGGGAGACGGCAGAGTGTGTTCTCTGCTGATGCTGGTCACCTGTGGGCACAGACCGAAAGGCAGAGATGCAGAGAGCAGCACCTCTCCCCACAGCCACTGGGGCCTCCTGCCCACAGAAGTCCCAAAGATAACCCCCAGCCAAGCCTTCACACAAAATATCTCCCCTCTGGCTCAAACGCAGCCGGGATCTTTGAAGGTCAACTTGGGAAAGAGCCACAAACTTTCCTCTTCCAGAAGAGAATTTTTGCGTGCCCACTGGTAACATTCTTGTTTTCAGCTCTTTTGTTGTTTGTTTTTAAAAGAAAAACCAAAGAGAAGGCAGTATAATCTTCTACACCTGAACCAGTCTGCAGCCAGGGAGAGGCTGTTGGGAAGGGGCCCATCAAGGATGCACACGGTGCATCTATCTTGTCACCTGGAATTTGAGATCAGCAAGCCTCCTACCAATCTACCATCAACTGCCCATCAGCTCTCGTCGTCCCATAGGATTAGCTCAATTCTGGCTCTGTAGACCTTGGCAGCCACAGGTAACAAACCCTGGGCCTCTGTGGGCTTCCTTCTTCACTCAGGGCCAAGATGGGCTGCCTCTCCTGGGCTGAGACACAGCAAAGTTCTCTTAAACTATTATCAGAGCATAAATCCACTCCATCACCAAGAATCATCTCAGGGCACAGTCCCAGCCTCCGTCATTGGGGGCTTTGAAAACACATCTCTCTCTGACCCAAACAGGTAGGTGAGATATGACTTAAAATGAGGGGGTGAGTGTGGGGTATGAGGAATGAGTCACAGAACCAAATTCTCATCCTTCCACAACACGGTGCTTTTGTGGGGGAAGAGGCATCCACACCCCGAACTGTACCTGGAGATGTAGGAAAATGCAGGAGAGAAGGAAAAAAAAAAAAAAAAGAGGAACAAAGTGGCTGTACCACTTTCTCTGAAAGTCACTTAATGCTTCTCTTGTGGTTCTCCCCGACCCTGATTACTTTGCCGAGTTCTTGAGCACAGGCAGGGCCTGCTCTAGCTGGGGGAGCTGCTGCTCTGGGAGTTTGGCGAGTCCTGCTCGTTGATGGTGTTCAGCAGCAGGCATGCGGGCGGCCGTGGCAGGTGGGGGTGCCCAGGCTCTCGGGCCTGCTCCTCGGAGGGCTGGCAGAGGCCTTCCTCCTCGTCACCAGGAGGCCGCACATGGCAGCTGTCACAGAAGTCCAGGGGCCCATCCAGAGCATCATCGATGAGCGTGTTGAACTCTTTGAGGTCATCATCATGGTGGCCCCGGTTGCACACACACACTTCGATGCCCGAGTCACCTGTAAAGCGGCGATGTCTCCCAGGTGTCTTGTCTTTGTTGTCGGGGAGTGCACTGCCATGCTCAGAGCTGTAATCTTTCAGCAGCTCCTCCTTACATTCTGAATCCTTGTCCAGGAAGGGTCCTGGGTCCAGCTCCCCCAGGCCAGCCACGGAGCCACTGGGCTCCATGCCAGGGGCTTTGGTGGCTGCTTGGTCAGCTGGCAGGTCAGAGGGCTCAGGGTCAGCGATGCTTGGGGGTCTTGTGCTGCTTCTGCTGGGCCCAGACAAGGGGCTGCTCTGTGCCCCTGGAGAACCCCTGGTGGGATCAGCGCCTGGAGGGCTGCCACCTGCAGGGCCACACTGTAGAGGCAACTGCTGCTGCTGTAGCTGGAAGGCACTGTATGGTGGGGGAGGAGTTGGAGGTCGGTTCACCACTTCCTCATAAGGAGGTAGTAAATAGTTTGGCAAAAACCCTAAAATGGGGAGGCAGGGAGAAGAAATTACTGCACTGGCAATTGTCCTAGGATAGATTGCAAAGCGCCCACTAAATATGCATTATCTCTTCCACCCCAGCATACCCACCAAGTGTGAGCAACTCTGCAGAGGAGGGACAGTATGGGCGTGACCTGATCTGGTTTCTTGGAATCTGAAGAGTCCCTAAAATTGGTTGGCTCATAGGCAAGGACTTCCTACCTGTCTGGAGTCAAGGCAGAGGATTAGGCAAATGTAGTGGGTGGCCAAGATAACTTCTGCCTGGAACAAACCTGTTTCCACACACACACGTCTCGTGTGTCTAGCTCAGACTGTGTCCTCTACCTAAGTCCCAGAGTCTCATGTTTCTTGCTCAGACTGTGTCCTCTACCTGTCCCATAGGTCTCAGGGTCAGGGACCCTAATTTAGGACTTCCTGACCACTTTTCTTTCCCCTACCCTTCCAGATGTGCCAGGAAGAGGGTCTTTTTCTGGGAAGTTAGAAATTTGTGTTCTCTCTCTCACTCTGGCATGGCTGGAGGTGGTATGCAAAGACACACCGAGCTTTACCTTGACTCAGATCAGGAGCAGATGGGTGGCCAATGAAGAGTAAAGGGCCTCTGTCATCCAAGCCTTATTAAAAACATGCCAGGTGAACTATCTGTTGAATGTGCTGAAATCCTTGAGGAACAGATGATCTAGTTTTAACAATAATTACTAGAGTTTATTGAACATTTACTATATGCCAGCCACCATGCTAAGCACTTAACCCTTCTAGATGTGGAATTAAAACAACTGCGAACGTTTTATTTTGTAGGATACACTGGAAAGGTCTAGTTGCTTCAGGGGACCTGTGTCCATAGCCCCTGCTTCCCTGTGCTGAAGCACCCCTTTTTCCTTTTCTTTTTGAACCCTTTTTTTTTGGGGGGAAGGGGGGGGTTGACCCCCCTTGCCCCCGGGGGCCTTCCTTGGGCCCCGGGTTTCGTTTTGGGCCTTTGGTCTGTGCGCCGGAGCTCCCGAGGGTGGGGGACAGCAGCCTTGGGTGTACGTACTGAAATAAAATGGCAGCGCTGAGTAATTGTGGGCTTCCCGGTAGGCGATCAGGTTGATTTCATGTTGCCGCTGCTGGGCCTGAAGGCGGTGCTTGGCTCGGCGGTGGTGGCAGACGCAGCAGCAGCTCAGGATGATGATGATGGTCCACACTAGCCAGAACCCTGGGGGTGGGAGAGGTGAGACAGAAAGGATGCACCCACAGTGAGTACCAGCCAGTGCGGCGGCTCTCAGGACAAGGCGGTCCTGGACGGTGCCAACATGGTTGAAGCTGGCACTGTTGAGCCTAACGCAGTTAATTTACATTTAAGCCATGTGTTCAATTTTCATAAATATCTGTACTAGAGTGAAAGACACATAGGATGGAAGAGGGTAGGAATGTAAGAATGGTGACAGCAAAGGAGGTCACTCACTCCAGGGACCTTGGGGGAAGGGATGTGTGCCAAGGCCTCTCTCCAGCACTAGTGATTGGTCCTCCTGTATTTTAGGTTTTGTGGGCGTTAAATACGCTCACCTTTTAGGACAGCGTCCTCCTCCTCTCTAAGAGATCTCTGAGAATACGCTTCAGTCTTTCTTAGTGCCCATGTCCCCTCCCCACCAACTCAGAAGATTAGCAATTGCAAGGGACCTCAGTGGTACCTCCTGATAAAAGAATTCTTAGGGTTCTCCTGATATCACCAAAAAGATCAGGGGCTTTTCTCTACTGCGTATGCCGCCTCTGTAATGCAAGAATCACTACAGTTAGAGGTGGAAAAATTCTAATTGCCTCGGGTCCACCTCTTCCCTAGAGAGTGTAAATGACTTCCTCTGCTCTCAGTATAATCCTAATCCGGTACAATTCCATCTCCCACTGCCACATCAATCCACTCCCACCTGC
>NW_012153396.1:4055493-4068602 GCF_000956105.1 Propithecus coquereli | reverse complement strand
AAAAAAATGCCTCTCTGTCCCCCAAACAGACTTGTAAATGAATAAATCCAATTTTTTTTCCTCCCTATTTGTATACAGACAATATTCCAAAAGATCCCACTGGCATTTAGGGTGTGGTGTCTGGCAATGGCTCTTCCCCTGTCCTCATGGGGTTTCCCTGCTGAATTGCCCCACAAAGCTCTCTTCCACCAAGTGAGTTGGGAAGGTAACACAGCCTCCCAGTCCTGGCAGGCTGGCAACACCATTCCATGACACCTGATTGCTTTCAGCAGACATCATTATTCAACCAAAGCTTCATGCTGGGTCCTTGTACTCAGAGAATAGGCAGAAGACAACAGACAGAGCGGTTTTTCCCTTCTGCCCATGTGTCGACAGAAAAACCCCATTCCTAACCAGAGAACATAAGTGGACGTTAGAAGTCTTCCTTTTGGTCCTGCCCAGATTCACGACTGAAACTTGTTTAACTTAACTTACATTTCCTTCCTTATGAGTGCTGGCTGATTTAAGACTAGACACTAGTAGAGGAAACCTCAGGGAATCGTACAGAGGCCAGAAAGGAGCCATGGAGTCAACTGGGTACCTGACACAGTTCTATAACATCTCCTCCTGGGTGGAGTTGGACACTCTGCTTAAGAGCCTGGCTCCACGTGTATTTGGGAGTCAAATCTAAACAATCCTGGGTTTATTTACTCTTCTCTTACTTCCTCAGTGTAATCACACAATCCATAAGATTTCTGTATTACTTTATAATTTTAGAAGTAAATTCTCCCACTAGATAATCAGCATCCAACTTTACTATTCCTCCTGCCTCAAGTCATCTTTCCAATAGCTGTTTACCTAAAGATAAACCAACTTCAGACTTTAATGCTGCAATATATATGATCTAAGCCAGTATTTCTCAGCTTTTCTAACATGTTTTGTTTTTTA
Organism: Propithecus coquereli; assembly: GCF_000956105.1. Lineage (NCBI taxonomy): Eukaryota > Metazoa > Chordata > Mammalia > Primates > Indriidae > Propithecus > Propithecus coquereli. The sequence continues at coordinate 4,067,675 of NW_012153396.1, read as the reverse complement.
AACGCATGCTTTTAATTAAAAATAAAAATCTCGTGCGCTGGTTTTCATGTTCACCAAATATTTCTGGTTCTCCCCTTTCTGGGCATGTGGGTAGGCTTGGACTTCCTGGCCCCCTTATGATTGGATAAGGCTTTGGGACTAACTCTAACTCAAGAATCAGGATTGGAAGTGATGTATGTCACTTAGAGACCAGAACATTTCTTGCTGATGTGAGACCCTCCGTTAGTCTTCCCTTCTGTCACTGGCAACATCCCAGATGGTGACTTCAAGGTCAGTCTGGGTTTCAGAGGATGATGAAGTGGAAACAAAACTCCCATCCAACCTTCAATGGACACATAGTGTTAATGACAAGTAACCCTGCTGTTTTATGTTTTAGGTCACTAAGATTTTGGACTTGTTTGTTCCTTCAGCATAACCTAGCCTATCCTGATTGCTACAGTGTATTTACAGGCTTTTTTGGGGGAGAGGATTTGAAGGGTTCATCAGATTCTTAAAAGAATCCTTGATCCAGAAAAAGGCTAGATCCACTCAACTAGAAGTATAATAGAAAAAAGATTTTTTATAGGCCCTGGGGCAAAATAAATTTTTTTTTTTTTTTAATAGAAAAGATCTGGCAGGGCAGAAGGCAGCTGGGGAAAGAAATGACCCAACTGGAACATATATTTTTGGCAAAGTTACCTTCCTCAGATCTAACATAGCACCAGAAAACTTACGTGCTTACTGAAATTCCACCAGCCTCCCTCTTTTCATTTGATATTACGGACAGAAAAACTATCCTTACCATGTACTAATTATGTGATGTTATATTAGTCTCAAACTGACTTCTGATTTCTTCATTTCTAACATAGGACCACAAGGAATTATTTGTGTGGGTCAAAACCGGGGGGAAAACTAACTTGAGAACAGAATAGTTCTAGTGGCATGATGGGGTGTTAGCACAGGTACAGAAAAGACCCCTAGGGAGTGGGTCCCACTCAATGGGAAGTAAGGCAGAAGACATTCTAGGTGGGTGTGCTGGCTCACACCTGTAATCCTAGCACTTTGGGAGGCCGAGGTAGGAGGATCACTTGAGGCCAGGAGTTTGAGACCAGCCTGGGCAATAGCGAGACCCTGTCTCTACAAAAAAATTTAAAAATTAGCCAGGTGTGGGAACATGTGCCTGTAGTTCCAGCTACTTGGGAGGCTAAGGCAGGAGAATCACTTGAGCCCAAGAATTTGAGGTTGCAGTGAGCTACGATGACACCACTTCACTCTAGCCTGGGCAACAGCGTAAGACTCTGTCTCAAAAAAAAAAAAAAAAAGAAAAGAAAAGAAAAGAACAAAAGACATTCTGATCTGGCCCCTCACAAATCTGATTCTCTAGGGAGCCAAGCTAGTCACAGTCATGTCCCAACAACTTTAAAAGGGGGAATATTCAGACTAGTCTCTATGGAGTTAGGCAAAATTTTAATCTTTTAGCCACATTTCAAAAACAAAGAAGAAAGCTTAAGAAAGTAAAACCTAATGAAAGACACACAAGAGAAACACAGAAATACAACCCTCCCTCTCCTCCCCCCTCCCCACACACACCAACCCAGAGACTACATTCCACAATGACAACTTCCAAACGCTGTGGGGAGCGTTTGTCATGCTAAGCAAAGTGGAAAACATGTTTTTAAAAACAATCATGGTCCAATGTAGGAACTGAGTCATGTGCCCCAGAGTTCACTAAAACTCGGGAAAACACCACTCCTCAACTGGCAGGAAATTCCCCATTAGGAAGCCAAGGCATACTGTAGTCACCTCTCCTTCCATCCCACAGGCTGGTGGGTAACTCCCCTGGCTGGGCCCTTCACAGCTCCGGGCAGGAGCTTGCTGCCACTGCAGAAAGGGCCTGAATTTGGGAAATGAAGACTTTGGAGACTTGCAAGTTCATCTGAAAGACTGCCAACGTTTCTACGAGCATGACTGCAGATATGGAAAAGAAAAGCCAGATGGCCTGGGTTCAAAGCCCAGCTTGAAAAACCATTTCCTAGCTTTGTGACCTTGGCCATTTTGGTTTTACTTCTCTCGTCTGTAAAATGGGGATAATAACGGTCTCTAACTTATTTGGCCATTATGAGGACTAAGGGGGTTAATACAGTAACATACTCAGAAGCATGCCTGACATATGTATGGTAAGTTCTCTAGCTTATTATTATTGGTGCTGTTGACGTTACAGGCATAACCACAGATGGATGGGAAGGGTTTCCTTTCAATTTCCCTTTTAACTCCCCAAAAGTATTCCATAAAGAAACACGGGTTCAGGAACAAGTTCAGTGCTTGCTTCTAGGTTCTGTTTTTGGCAAAATTCATCGGAAATTCAGACAACTCCCATTTACCGAGCCCCTGCCAACAATGGGTATCTTAAGACAAACTAAAAAGAACAAAAAAAGCAGGTGAAAAACAAGCTGGGGAGCATTGACTGGATTTGCTAATAGCCTGTTTTATGTCATTTCAGGGAAATTCCAACTGTCCAGAAACATGATCATCTCCCCACTAAAGCCCAAACCAGGGAAAACTGATGTCTGCGTGAAATTCCCCCAAATTATCTCACGGGCATAAATTTTCAACTTTGACATCTCCCTGGAAAACGTAGCTTGGCGAGTGGAAAGAGCCCTGGGGTGAGAACTGGAAGATCTGGCTTTAGGATTTTTGGCCTTGAGCGTGTTCCTGGACTCCCCGGGTACTGGTTTTCTCCTTTGTTCTGTCTGTTCCATGAACGGTATCATCGCAGGTTGAAATTGAACACGTACATAGGTTATTCATCTCGCACTCAAGACCTTCTGTACCCTACTTCTCAGCTGTAGCCCACAGAGCGCTTCTTTATTGTCCCAAGCCCGTGAAGTGGGGATGACGTGTATACCTAGCAGGCTGGTTCCTGGGGTGAAACGAGATGATGCAGGTGAAGACCCTACTTAGTGCCTGGCACTTGGGAGAGTTCTATCCACACTGGCATCCTCCTCTCCCATTTCTTCCCAGGCAAGCCCCATGGCCCCAGGGGAACAGTTAACAAGATGCATACTCTGTTCTTTCCCACAGGGATTTGGCCTATGGTGTTCCCATCCTGAAATTCCTTCTACCCTTCTCCACGTGTGTAAATCCTATCCACCCTTTAAGGCCCACCTCAAACGCCACCTCTCCCATGCAGCTTGCCCTAAGCTCTATCCAGCCAAAGCAAACTCTCCTTTTGAACATCCATAGACGTTTTGGCACAAACTTTCCATCTCTACTTCACATTACTAGTTGGACATCTGGTCTTATCTCCTCTCTCTGCCAGATTACCTCGCGATGGCAAGAATTCTGTCTGCCCCACAGTTTCTAGCACAAGACAGGCCACAGCATCAACTAGGAACTTGTCAGAATTGCATATTTTTAGGTCCACCTCAGACCTATTGAATCAAAAACTCGGGGAGTAGGGCCTTGAAATATGTGTTTTGAGAAGCCCTCCAGGAAATTCTGATGCCCAGCAACTTTTAAACCACTGGAATATGGGTTTGCTGAATGAACACACGATGGAATGGTAAGTCAAAGTGCAACTGCCATACAAATGCATGGAGATCGTAACAATGACCAGGTCCTTATAGCCCTAACTACCGCACCTGTAAAACGGGATCTTCCGTTCGCCTGGCACGCCAGCCCAGCAACTGGCTTAGGTTACGACAGACCGAGAAGACATGGGAGAAAAGGTTACTGGCCAAGGTTCAGGTCTGCGTGTGCTTGTGTCTGTGTAAAGTGTATGTGTGTCAGTGTGTGTGAGACAATCCTCACCACACAGGAGATTCAGTTTCACAAAACTCTGCAGAGGATTTCCTGGCTGAAGTTTTTTTTCTTCCAAAGGAAGAGGGGTGGGAAACCAACCCAAAGCCCATTACTTTCCCACTTCAGCAAAGCTGACAGGCAATTAGAGGGAACAGGGTTTAAAGCAACAAAATGTGCAGTTTTGATGAGAACTTCAGGGGCTCATTTCAACACTCAACCTCTGTCCTGTACACGTCAGGCAGAAGTCATGACCCTAATACTGAGGAAACCAAAGGAATTTCTGAGAAGGAGAGAATCCACACTGGGTATCTCCTGACCAAGAAGTCACTTCTGAGCATAGACAAAAGGAACGTTTTACTTTTATAATCCCTATCCCTCCAGAACTTGGCAAGCTTGTGCCAACTTGCATAATGGGGAGTCTTTTCTCCCTGTCTAGACACTGGGCTCTGTCTGGCCTCCTTTCTCCAACTGATCATATCTGGAGAGAGAATCAGCTAGTCAAGTAGCTCTTCCTCTGACTTTCTTTAAGCCCTTGGGGTGAAGTACCTGCTTCCCAGACTACCTCCCTGCCTCTGGGTCTCCCTGTCCCCGCCACCCCGCCTCCCACTCCTGGCTTTGGTGACCCAATTCTGGTGGCTACTGAGTCCACTCCGCCAGAGGCCCAGGAGGCTCTGTCAATCTGAGATGGGGCCATCAGCAACTCTTCCTTTTCGCCACCTGGGCCTGGCCCCAGAAAAACAAAGTGCAGCCCTGTGGCTTTCTGGCAGCCCAGTTTTGACTTTCAACAAGGGGTGGGAGGGAGAATTTGAACCCTGGGGTTATCTGCATTTTAAAACATTTAGATGTAGCCCATCCACCTGCTTGGCACTTTGAGTCCTTTAGTAAGTTTCTCAGCCCCACCCCTTCTAAAATAGCAAGAACGACTCTGTGCCTTCCTTTGCTGCTTACAGGTATGGAAGTCTGGTAGGGACATCTTGAACCCTGTCCCCTCCTGCACCGGACTGCCCCTGGAATTCCTCCAAAAGGCAGATGAGCCAGTTCTTGGTCCTTGAAAGGGACAAGTACAGGTGAGGGAGAGGTCCTGTTTAGAGAAACCAGTCCTGCCGGCTACAAGACACAACTACATTTCAGAAGGAGACGCTTCCCAGCCAAGAGCCTAATTTCCTTTCTGGTCCAAACAGTTCTCTGGCTGCCTTCTTACCACACCACTGATGTGGGAGGAATGAGGAGATGAGAAAGGGGAAAAGGGAGGGGTGATAGTGGGAGTAGGGCATGGTTTGACAAACACAAAGTCTGTTTCCAAATGGAGGCAGTGCTTGGGGCTTAGAATTACCTGGGAAAACTGTTTACAGTTTCCTCTCTCAAGAGACAGTTGTGAGACCCACTACAATGTCGGTCACCTGGGGCCTCTGCCCTAAGGGATCCCCCAACCACCCATTCTTTGTCCAGCCTCCTATACTGTCTCATCAGAGTTCTCGTAAGTCAGACTACAAAGTGTGTTACTTGAAGCAACCCTGGGTCACTCCCTAAAGACAATAACGTCACCACCCTGTGCCACCCTGGAAGATGCAAGTAGTCCTGGCCTCAACCTAACCAGTGGTGACAAGTATCGTCTCCATATGGCATTTAGCTGATAGTAACAGGTTAGACACCCTGGGGAAGCTTCAGTTTGAGAAGTGGGAAAGGAACAAAAGGGGCAGAAGCCCAAGACTCCTTCTCTCTAGGACGGCTCCACAGGCACGGACCTAGAGAGCGACTATTCCTTTGAGAGGGACGTTCTGAAACAGGCAGCTCTGTAAAGCTCTATGGGGAATTCTGGAAACCCCCGGCATCATGCTTCTGGGCTGGCCCAAGGAAGGATCTAGGTTGCTGTCAGCTGCTCCGCACAAAATGGAGAGGGTGTCAGGGAGAATCTGAGGCAGGAGCTTCTGCGGCAGACCTGGCTCCAACCACGTTCTCCTGTCTTCAGCCCACGGTGTCCAAAAAGCACCAGAACTCTCCTCCTCTATGAAGGAAGCACTTCTGGAACTCGTAAACAGACTCTGCTCACCAAAATCATCCCCAAGAGAATCAGAAAAGGGCTGACCAGCCCACAGTTTCCCACTGAGCAGAGGCAATAACCGGGACCCTGGAACACCAAGAAACCCCTGGGCAAGGACTTACACCAGAGTTCATAGTAGTAGTTGCAGCACTGAGACTGTCCACAGCAGTGTCCTGTGTCACAGATGTAGCTTTGATTGTTGGTACCTACACAGGCTTCCTTATCCTAAAAAAAAAAAGTGAAAAAGCATTTTAGCATATTAAATTATAGCTTTTAAATACTTTCCTTCTCACCCCACTCCTCCTGATTATCTGCCCACCTGCCTGCCCACCCCCAAAACAGTTTATACCAGTGTATTCCATTAAGAGAAAAAAACTTTAAAAAGAATCACACAATGACAGCAGAGTTTAGGAAAAAATATATGGTTTATTAAAGAGGGGAGGGGATTCAGTACACAAAGCCAAGTTCTCCCCAGACAGGAAAGGGTTGCCTCACACTTTATGTCCAAGCAGAAACACTCCATTTTCCAGTGCCAGTAGGGAAGTAAAGATTCTCCTGTAATTAGCAGTACGTTTTCAACAAAACTGGCTTTTCTGCGAAACTTCCTGGAATAATTAATGTTGTACGTATTCTAGGATTAGCACCTAGTCAATCCTTCCATCCTCCCTTCAAAACACAGGTTAATTCACAGTGTGATTTTAAAAGGGCAAAAAAAAATCTGCTACTAAAATTCTTCACTTTTCAGAAAGAAGGTGCTTTCTGCTCAGTGACCCAGTCCAATTTCAGTTTGCTAGATCATTTTTGCTTAGTGAATGATCTCTTAAAAATCCTGACTGGATCCAGGACTCATACTGTCCCTTGTCAGGGACAGCCACATAAAGGGCATTGCTGAGTAAACCACCTAGACATTTGCCAAATTCTATTCACAGCGCTGGTGGATTGAGGATAGAGGTAGACTTTTTTTTTTTTTTTTTGAGACAGGGTCTCACTCTGTCCCCCAGGCTAGAGTGCAGTGGCATCACCATAGCTCACTGCCACCTCCAACTCCTGGGCTCAAGTGACCCTCCTGCCTTAGTCTCCCAAGCAGCTGGGACTACAGGCATGCACCACCACGCCTGGCTAATTTTTTCTATTTTTGTAGAGACAGAGTCCTGCTCTTGCTTAAGCTGGAGTTTTTTTATGTTTTATGTGTAAGATATGAAATACCTCTCCAGCCAACTGTAACCTCAGCCCAGAATGTACTTTGGGTCACTATGCACAGGCTGAAACCTGTAAGGCATAGTGCTATGTCTGGCTTTTGACATTTCTTTATTCTAAAAGAAGTAACACACTGATTTAATGGACAACGTCTTTGTGCCAAGCACTGTGTTGGGTACAAGGGATAAAATGAATAAGACATTGTCCCTCTCCTCAAGAAGCTCAGAGTTAAGAAGGAAAAAAACCCTACTCAGCAAAGAAACTAAAACCACAGTATTGTATTTGCCACTCCCCAGGCTGACCCTGCCCACAGTGCACATCCGGGCGGACGACTGCCAGTGGAAACTTAAGTCACATGGTCGGTTCCTCCCCTTTGGGCTTTGCTTTACTATGCTGTCTTCTTGGCCAAGGGTATACACAAAGCATTCCAGCAACTGTCTACAGGGCTAGACACTGGCCAGCAACAGTACAGGCACCTGAAGCCAGAGGGAGAAGACAAGAGAAAGTGCAGGGCTGAAAACCAGATTCCTGGCTTAGTGCAAGTTTCTGCCATACATTCTTGGTGTTTCCTGGTCTTTAAAAGTCTTACGCTCTGGTATAAAGGGGTTTAGGAAGAAGGAAATATGGGAAAAGGCATTTGTAAACTCTGAGCCAAGCGTTTCACAATATTGCAAATAGCATTCTTTTTATCTTCACTTTCCCACCATAAGCAAATCAGACACCTAGCAGGTGGCTATCCAGTTGGATGTCCCCTCTGAGGCCTGGTGCAGATGGAGAAAACAGATTTATGCTTTCTACTTTTGCTAGAACACATGTTCTCTGATTTTAGGGCAAAACACGCTTTTCATGAGGACATGAAAAAGTTTCTCCCAAGTTTACCAGTCCCTGCAAGTGCCATTCTTCTGGCACTGGCTGGCAAGGACACAGTTCAAAGTGTCCACACAGTTACTACAAGAGGCAGTGCTGCCTACACCCCGCACATGAAAGAATGCAGTGACACTTCTGCCTCAGGAAAATTCAACAGATGAGGCCCAGGCTCTGAGCAGGGCGGCCAACTCCTCCTAAGTGAGGCATGGAATGGAACACATTTGAAATCTAAACAAGTGGCATCCTCATGACCTACTGGTGTCAGCTTTTCTCTGGGATCTTCCATGCCTGAAGGCAGGAGGCCTGGTATAAACAGGCCCCGCACTCTGCCTTGCTGCTCTGCTCCTACTTTCCCAGGGAGAGCATCATTTAATCCACTGTTCCTCAAATACCATTTTTTTTTTTTTTGTGACAGGGTCTCACTCTGTCACTCGGGCTAGAGATCCTCCTGTCTCAGCCTCCCGGCGTAGCTGGGACCATAGGTGTGAGCCATCCAGCTGATTTTTCTATTTTTTGTAAAGATGGGGTCTGGCTCTTGCTCAGGCTGGTCTTGAACTCCTGACCTCAAGTGGTCCTCCTGCCTCGACCTCCCAAGGTGCTAGGATTACATGCATGAGCCACCTCGCCTGGCCCCTCAAATGCTTTTTAACTCGGTACAGATATTCCTTGACTTACAATGGGGTTCCGTCCTGAAAAATCCATCAAAAATGGAAAATATCCATTCTGGTAAATCCATCATAAATTGAAAATCTCTTAAGTTGAAAATGCATTTAATACATCTAATCTACTGAACATCATAGCTTAGCCTAACCTAGCTTAAATGTGCTCAGAACACTTACATTAGCTTAAAGTTGGGTAAAATCCTCTAACACAAAATCTATTTCATAATATTATAATGTGTCGAATATCTCATGTAATTTACTGAATACTGTATTAGAATAACACACAGTATGGTTGTATGGGTACTTGAAATACGGATCCTACTCAATGCAAATCACTTTCTCACTATTATAAAGTTGAAAAACCGTAAGTCCAACCATCATAAGTCTGGGACTGTCTATATATCTAGTTCTCTGTGCTCCTTCCCACTCCCTCACAAACATAGAGTCCCCAAGCTGCCTGGGATGGTCCTGGTTATGGGAATTATCATCTTCTACTGCAGAGGAAAGGAGGGAAGGTGGGCTGGTTAAGGAAGACAAGAAGTAGGCTCCTGGACCTTTAGCAAGGAAGAAACAAAGGCGGATTTGAGGTAAAGTGAGATGTGAGTGCCGAGATGCGTTGCTCCAGGGAGGCCTGCTGGTATGAGAAGAAAATCCAGGAGCCTTGGGTTTGGCCAGCTCCATCAATACAGAGGAACAGGACTTTGGGCAAGTTACTCAATGGCCCTAGGGCTATTTAAGATGATCTCTAATCTTCTCCTTCGACCTTAAGGCTTTATTATCCTACCCATCCCCTCTAATACAGCAGCATCAAGCCAACGCAGGAGCTCACGAAATCCGCATCTCCTCTCACTCAAACCCACAGCCAAAAAGAGTGGTGTGGAAATGCTGTTTGGGTGCCCTTCCACCCTTCCTTGTATAGGAACCTAATTGTGGATTACCCGGAGAAATCTCAAAGACCTCCAGGCAGCTCAAGATCCACACAAAGCTTAAGTGGTTAAGAATAAGCTGGATCTGGGTTCAAAGCCCAGCTCTTATACTAGGGTTATTAACCATGTGACCTTGGGTAAGTTACTTAACTTCTCTGAGCTCCTACTATCAACATTCTGTGAACCTTTATTGCTGGGCATGCCTTCACCTAGAACTATTTCAAAACAGTCAAGTTCACTGTGGCAATGTGGGCTGCTCCAGACACACAAGGAAGAATAGAAGAGGGAACTGGAGAGAATGCAATGGAAAGGTCAAATAGGAGAAATTCTCAGCACCCTTTAAGGTTATCCTATGCTTTTCTTCCAAGCATCTTCAAGCACCATTACACATGTTACGTTGTTCAGGCCAAGTCCTGAATAGTGGGCAGTAAATATGTCTCCCACCCCTCTTTCTCCAGAGGTCGAACCAGAAGCTTTGTCTCCTTATTACCCTGTGCCATCCCCTGTGCGAGCGGAGTGCTACTGCTTAGTGAAACAAATGTTATGCAACCACCAGGAAGGCAGGGAGAGCTGAGGTGAAGGACAGCTAATGGGTACCGAGTACATGCTCTGTGCCAGGCACTGTTCTCAATGCTTTCCCTGCATTCTTTCACGGAAACTTGAGAGCAACTCTATGAAATGGGTCGTAACAAGGAAATGAGACCGAGAGAGGCTACGTAACTCGTCCAAGGTCATATAGCTGGGCAGCAGTCCCATCAAGACACTGAGCTTTTAACCATTAATGCTACAGCCTCCTTGGGTAAAGTTATACCTCTTCAATTGCTGCTTTTTATACTTCAGCTGCCTAAATAAAAACCCTAAACCAAACAAAATCAATGATTCACCTTTGATGGGAAAGATAAAGACCTAGCCCTTGTGGAGCTCTACATTTTGGGAACAATGTCCTTCATCTTCTGCTTAGCAGTGAGAAGGGGTGACATGCTTGGGGCTCTTCCCTCCTTTGCTGGAAAGGTCAGATTTTCACATACTGCTTTTCTAAAGAGCGGACTGGCATATCATCTCAGTGTGGAACGCAGGGCCTTCGTTCCTTCCTTCAACATTTATCAAGTGCCTCCCTTGCAGCAGCACTGAGCTGGGGGAAGGGAACACACGGGCAAACGAACAAAAGCAGTCTTGATCACTGTCCTCATGAGCTTGCAGTCGAATGAAAGATGATAAAATAATCACACAGATAAAACTGCAACTACAATAAGTGTTAGAAAGGAAAAATATGGGTTTGGTGCGAGCTTATAATAGATAAGACCTAGGAGCTCATCAAGAAGGTCCAGGATGGCTTCTGAGAGGAAGGTAAGCTTGAAGTGGGATTGACAGGATGGTTAGGAAATCAATAACTGCGAGGGGCAGAGGGTGACGCGGGGGGCAAAAACCCACCTAATGGGTGCAGTGAACACTATTCAGGTGATGGGTACATTTATAGCCCTGACTCAAGTCATGAAACAAAACATCTGTATCCTCTTAATACTGAAATTTAAAAAAAAAAAGTCAGTAACTAGGGAAGAGGGATGGGAAGAACATTCCAGACAGAGAAAATGGTACAAGCAAGGCCCTTTGGCTAGAAGGAGATGGCTGAAGAAGTAGGTAGGGGACCAGACTGTATAGGAAGGTCACAAGATCAGATTTGCATTTTAAAGATACCTTTTTCCTGGCAATGTTTTCATATGCACAAAACTCCATGGCTTAAAAAATATGCTAGAAATGTAGAACTTGTCAAAAAGGAACTTTATGTGAATAATGAGTGCTCATATCCCAAGCCCTTTAACCCTGGGAATGGCAGCAGAAATGACAACAGGGATCCTCGTTTGTTACAGGTGTGTGCCTTCAGCCCAGGTGTCACAGTAACTGGCTCCAAGAGACAGGGCACACATGGTCACAGGCACAGGCACAAAGAAGAAACAAGCAAGACCAACACCAAACTGGAAAGAACATTTTTACAATGGAAAAGGATGAATAGTCTGCCTTTCGCACATATGCAAAAAATTATCTCATCTCTTTGGTGGCAGCATAAACTGTGGGACTAACAACATTTTCCTTAACAGTTTCCATGTCTTATATTTGCTATTCTTAGCTGAGCCACTGTAAAGGTCAATTTAATCAGTGTAAGAACTTTCTAAGTGCCAGCATAAAAAGAGACACTGGGCAGTGATGGTTCCCCAGACATGGTTTTAATTTGCCAATTTATGGGGCTGGAAACTCTGCTAGCAAGTGGCTAATGGCAATAGCATCTTCATGTCCTTAGGAAAACACTACAGTTTTAAAGTTTAAGAGTGAAAAATAGGAAAATTGAAGTCCTTCACAGGATGCTAACGCACAAGATGCCAACTATCTTGCTGCTGGATATGAATGAATGTGGAGCACCACCTCTGGCTTCCCCTGCAGGGAGAACTAATTCCTAATGGAAATGTTCAGTTCCCCAATCACCTAACAGATATGTATTGGTCCCCCTCTTCCCCTCACCATGCGCCCCACACTATGTGAGATGTTACAGCCATAGCAATGAGCAAGAGATGTGGGGGGTGGGAAGGGAGAGCTTCTGCTTCTCGCAATAAAGCTGGGTAGGTAACTAAAAATTCTTCTATTACAACCCCCCTAGAAATACTGGCTATATAATAATATCCTTTTCTTCCCCCCAGACAGTCTCACTCTGTTGCC